>NW_027226551.1:0-600000 GCF_022539635.2 Chironomus tepperi | reverse complement strand
TTTTATTGCATCCATATGTCGCCAAATGTTGTCATTTGTCACAAATTCTTCTATTTGATCCTATCAAATAAGCGTACGTTATGCCTTATATTAATAGTCCATGGCGCAGCTTCCTTAATTTATGTCGCTCGGGACTGCTTTAAAATTAAAATCAGTTCCTAAAACAAACTTTGCATATCGTCGAGAAACTTCTACCCAATTTTGAGGTCTGCCCAAATGTCACTCATAAAGCATAAAGCATTTTAATTGCGAATTTGATACTTTTCTACATAATAATTGTAAAATGAGCTCAGCGAACCGATATGTCTGACGAGAAAGGTTTATTAAAATTCGTAATTTATTAATGAAATTTGCCAATTCAGATTCCGTCTGTGTTCTATTTTTATAAAGAGAACTGAAACTCAAAAAGAGAATTTGATTCTCTATGCAAATTCATCGAGTCTTTTTTTAATGTACGAGAAGCGTTCCTTTAAAGTATTTGCTTTTAGAAATAAGAGGAACCTGGAGAGGAATTACTTTTCATTTCAGATCGTTTTCAAACTCAGTGAATAAAATGATAATAAGAGAAGGAGAACTTAACCAGAGGTGATTTACTCGATTGATTTATTGGGTATCTATTCTCCGAATAGCACTTGCCAGTTTATCGATTTAAAATGTAAATTTGATGCTGACATAGTTGGGGATAGAGTTGGCAATAGCCGATTTTTGTCGTATACTAGTTTATCTTCCGATGGCCATCGGCGGAAAATGGCAACCTGCGTAAAGGGTCACCGACGAAATGTGGCAATCTGCAGAAGGGACGGAAACTGAAGCCTTGCTGTAAACGCTGACAAATTGCAATCTCGGGAAGTAGCCTCCTTCGTAAGTCGTGACTTGGTGAATTATCATCAATTATTTCTACCTGCATCTACTTCCGGTTTTAAGCAAGTTTTAAGCTGAATCCGGCATCCCTAACAGACAATAAACAAACTCGCCTAAATGAGCGTGCTTATAAGTATACTCAATCAATATAACTGACCATGCTCAATTTTGGAAGCGTAATCATGATCATGCTCCTTGTTTGCTCGGTATAAAGTCAGAATAACGCTATCCTGTTTGCGGATTTTTGAACAATAAACCGATTTGAGGTGTTCGGGCTCTTAAGTATAGAGAGCAAAGTTCATTAACGTCCTGAAGGCTTTTAATACTTTAGAAAAATTTCAAGCACTGCTCTAAAATCACAATATGTTTTTAGGAAAGGCATTTTATATGTATTAATTAGAAATTCATGTAAACATTGTTTAAAAAATGTAAATTTCAGCAGTCACTTAAGGGTATTTAAGAAAGCATCCAATACATCCTACACACAAATTATCTACGCATATAGTAGTTCATGGATCACAATTGATCTGTATTTCCGCCGAAGTAAGTAAATATAGTATCACAAATGTGTAGGCTGGGAATTGATATTTATGTCCTAAAAACCTTCTAAAATATCCCAAAAGTTTATGTCTAACACTGTAAAAAAAGGACAGGATATAAAAAAGTTTGGCAGCTAAATTTAATTTTAAGCCTTAAAACTGTACTAAAATTAGCCGTCAATCAGCCTTCAGGCACCCCACACATGAATGCGGTGACATAACTTAGTCTGATACAGATCCCACTTGTTGATGACTAGTTGACTTCCAAATCCCACTCCTGCACATTCTATATTTATGCTGCTTTAAAAAAACACGTCAAGCAATTCAATTCCAATTTGTTGTTTACTCTTTGACGACATTTAATGCACAGTTTAATGCATAATTTCCATGAAATCATTTTTAGATTCGTTTTGTATTCATTCTATGCCTTCATTCTTTTTCGAAAACGTATCACAATTATTTTCTATTTACTTTTTATCATTTTATTGATTATTTTTGTTTAGCAAATATCAACAGATATACTTGTCTTGCGATCTACTAACTCTTCACAAATAATACAGCGAAGATGTTCTATCTTTTGAATAATTCATATTGTATAGATTTCGATGTTCATTTGTTCTCCAGATGTATTCTCTCCCGAGCGACACAAGGTCATCTATTGAGCTTTTTAAGCTCCGTGAAAGCTTGTTTATTAGCACTAAATTGAAGGCGCCTCTATTTGCCAGTCATATCAAAGTCACAAAGAAGCCGTCTCTCTTTTGCAGCTATATGCAAACCACATGTAAGGACGGGAAAGAACCTTCAATTAGGAGTTAACAAAAGAGCTTTTGTTGAGCTTTGAAAGCTCCATAGCGGCTCAGAAACCGCTTCCATCTTGTTTCTATAGTGAAGCTAAATTTAGACATCCATTTCATGTACTTAGCTTTGATGGAGCTTTGGAAGCTTCGTGGATGCTTTATAAACTACGTAGCGGCTCAGCTGTCGCTTCCGTGTAACTTACATGATGTAACTAAATTAAGCATTGCAATTGATGTACAAAGAGTTTAAAAAGCTCCTTGACCGCTTTAAATCGCTAAATTGCTGCTAAATTTAGACTTCCAATTGGACTATAAAGATCCGTGGTAGCTTTAAAAGCTCCGTTGTGACTCAACAGCCGCTTCTGTGATGCCTCCATATTGCAACCAAAGTTAGACTTTCATTTGGCGTACGAACAGCTTTAGTGGATATTTAAAAGCTCCGTGGATGCTTTAAAACAACTCGTGATCGATTTCAGATCTCTGTGAGCACTTTAGAAGCTCCGCAGCCGCTTCCGAGTTGCTTCCATATTATAATCAAATTTAAGCGACTTCCTCTTGATGTGAATATGAAAGAATTTTAGCAGAGCTGTTAAAAGCTCCGACACAGACTCATCTTCATCTGTGTCGCTCGGGATTTTAAGCGCTTGTTCTTTTCATGCTTGAATTTGAGGCCATTGTTCAATATTTCTGAACAAACATCTTTGTTAGAAAACGTTCGAGATTATTTATTCCTTTTTCATTTCCAAATCACGTCTTATTTTATATTTTTTTTACGTCTTTTTTGTTATTTTATTTATTTTTCATCTATTAAATTGACAAAAAGAAATTTTTGCATTCTTTTGTTGAAAAGAAGTAAATTCTGAATAAATTTTTTGAAATTCACTCTTAATGTCATGCCATATTTCTTCATAAAAATTCAGTTGTAGACCATCTTCAATCATCAAAACTCATTCATTCTTCAATTATCGAAATTGTTTTGATCACAAAAACATTGGAAAATTTATTGAGAAATTTTTCAAGCCCGAGCGACACAATAGAAGATGGCTTTGCCTTCATCACCTGAAGCATTTGAAGCTCCACCAAAGCTTTTTGTACATCAAATGAAAGTCTAAATTTGGTTGCAAAGTGGAAGTAACACGAAAGCAGCTGCAGAGCTGATTCGGAGCTTTTAAAGCTGTCAGGGAACTTGTAATACTGATTGCGAGCTTTTAAAGCTGCAGCCTTATGGAACCAACTCTAAAAAGAGCTATAACGAAACAGTTAATGCCATATAGCCGCAAAATAGAGACAGCTTCCATTTGGTGTCAATAAAAGAAGTTTAGCGGACCCTTCAAAGCTCTAAGACGAAGCATTCTTCAATTGTGCTGCTCGGAAATTCAATTTAAAAATTATATAAAAGATTTATCAAATTAGAACGTATTTTCCAATTTCCAATGTTTTTTTGTGTCAAACCTGCACAGAATTTCTTTGTCAATAATCATCGATAACTGATAATCTTGGCACACAATTCGTTTGACAGTAAACATGAACATTTAGCTCCATACTTCATATGATTTATTTGAAACGTACATGATACATATTCATTCGAGCAAGGCACATTAACACAAAGTGTTGAGGCAGAGTTAAATCATTGAGCTAAACACGATTGATTCTGTTAATATGAATCTGTTAATGTGAATCAGTAACAAAGCATTTGTAGGACGTAAAGAGTCGTGGACATGAACATTCTACACAAAAGACGCAAAAACGGTAAAACCATAAGAAGCTTAATATTTGGATCTAAATTTGGATTTTTCCCAGAACGACCAAAATCTTTGTTGGTATTGAATTTTGATTTTTTGGGCAGGGGACCGTGTGCTTATTACGTCATAGAATAATGAGCTTTTTTAAAAAATGAGTAAGGAATCGCTCAATACTGGGTGTACAAAAATAGGTTCGAGCCAGCTTTCAACTGGATATTAACTTGTCATCAATTTGTTGTAATGTATTTTCGTCCACTTGGGTTTATTACGCCCGAGCAACACAAATCAAAAAGGCGTCGCGACGGAACTTTTTAGGCTCAGCTAAACATCTGTCCAGCCTTATGGAAGTCAAACGGAGCCGGCTTCGATTAGGTATTAGTAAAAGAATTTTAGCGGAGTCCTAAAAGCTCCGTGCAGGATATCTTTTCGTTTGTGTCTTTCGGGACGTAACGCTCTTAAGAAGGAAGAGTATCTTGAGATTTCGCTACGCAATAAATTATCGACCCTCTAATGCAATTCCTCTCTTCCAATTTAAACTCAATAAGTGAACGACTCCAAGGCTAAGTTTGTTTTCAATTCAACAAGAAGCTTTATTAATTGAAATTCTGAGTAGGAAGAAGAAAGTTAAAGTGAGTCATTAATTGCTTTTAAAAATACATCTCGAGCGGCACAAATAAAGAATGCTCAGTAAAGGAGCTTTAAAGACGTCGTTAAAGCTCTTTTATTAACACCTAATGGAAGCTGCCTCTATGTGGTTTGTATTTAGCAACCACATGGATGGAGCCATATGCAATACCACACGGAAAATTGAAAGCTCTCCCGAGCGACACAAATGAAGAAGGTTCCGTGATGAAGCTTTTAAGGCTCTGCTAAATCTCCTTGATTGATACCAAAGGGAAGCCGAATTGGAAATTGGATAGCCGTACTCAGCGATAGAGCCAGCTTCAGGCGTCGACCGAGGGATGTCATGTATCACACTTGATATGTACGGCCAGCGAAGTAAGTAAGTAAATGGAAGCCACCTTCGGTTCACGTCCATATGGCTGCCAAAGAGATCCTCTTCATTTGTGTCGCTCGGGCATTGCCATTTTTTAATATTCATGCTGATAAGAGCATCCACAGAGAATATATATTTTTAAAAAGTTGAATTTATTAGTAAGGAACCAAAATAAACCACAAAATATCAAGACATATCAAGATATAATGGAAATATTTTTGGTTGCTGTTATAATAAATATGGGGTTGACATAACATTAATGCTAAAATATTTACTTCCTTCAATACAAAATCCCCTCGATAAAAATGTCTTATCAGAAAATTGAACTTTTATAAGTATTTTCATTTATCAAGACTAAAGGATGATTTGGATAGGGATGTCAAACTTAAGGCATGAAATGTACCGAAAATGTGACAAAAATTGAGGACTTGTAAGTCCTTCTATGAAATAACTAGAACTAGAATAAATAGAACCAGTCAATAACTAGACATTAACTCCAGAAACAATTAAAGAAGACTAATCCTATTTTACTAGTATCAAATGGAAGTCGCTTCCGTTTGGCTTGCATAAGGCCTTCTTAGGCTTCTTTAGCGAAAGCTTTCTTCGTTTGTGTCACTCGGAACTAGCGTTTAACTTGTCCACTCGGGATAGGAATGGATGCTTTTAATAAGAGTCTAAATCAGAGTTGGCAGGACTTTGGAATCCGAACTCCAAAATTCCAAGAATTCCGGGCTCGATCTTGTCGGACTACACTTTTTTTGGAAGTCCGGTTTGCAGAGGTACCTCCACATTGGACTCCTGCAAACTCTGTTCTAAATTTGTATTAGAATTCACCACATTAAAAGATATGATTGGTAAGAAATTAGAATTTTGAACAAGAAATGGAATTTGGGGTGTTTGGGTCGTAAGCTCTTTAAGAGCTGTGTTATATACATAGTGAACGGCCACTTGAGAAAGTGATTTTCTTAGTAAAATTTACAAGCATCCGAGCTTATAAAACATTTTTGCATCTTTCAATTTATTTCTAGATTAAGGAATGTTTAGGATTTACGTAACGCTTAAGGGGAAGAAGGAGTTACAATTATTTTGTTAAGGGGGACACATTTTAGATCATGACCTAGTGAGGGCAAGGAGTCTGAAAATGCTATTATTAGCGTTTCGTAATTTCGAACGTTTTCTTAAAAGGCTATTCACTTATTACGTAGCGCTCTTAGGAAGAGGATCGAGATTTAGTTATTGAGGGAGGAAGGAAGGAGGGTTGGTGAGAGTGTCGGTTCAAAAACATATTCCGTGTTATGTATTAAGTAAACGGCTCCTAATCAAGAATCGATTTTTTAGAAATTGATGTACATTTCAGAAATTGAGTTTGACATCCCTATTTTCAGCACAAACACATCAAACTGCGTAATTGTAGAAATGGAAGGAGATAAATAAACGTTGCTATGTAAATAAAATAGAAAATAGCTACTTATAAGACAAATTATCAACAAAGAATAAAGTAAAAATAGGGAAAAAGTTTGTAAGTTGCGTGAGTCTTGCTGGCAACATGCTAATCTATCAAATTGAATCAATAGTCAAATTTATTACTCCTTAAAAATAGCAAAAGACGATAGACAAATTTTACAACATGCAATAACTGTTCATCATGTTTCTGTTCCTTCTCTTTTCAGTTATAATATTGTATTTTTGATATTGACATATGCCATTCCAATATTCGTCATGATTTTCTGTTATTCACTAATGGGACGTGAGCTATGGGGCAGTCGATCAATTGGAGAGCATACAGAACGTCAGCTTGAATCAATGAAGTCGAAGCGGAAGGTATGATAAAAGCTCTTGTTTAATATTCACCCATCATTTCATGCATATTTGAACATTTTTGAATGGTTGAAATGTACATTATTGATGTGAGAGTTTATTTCCGCCATTTCAATGGATATGACTCGCGTGAGGCGTAAATGATTTTCTTTTTTTATTCGCAGCTCAATGTTCAACACTATTTATAAGTTCGCTATAAACATTTTAATGCCTTTTTCATGGAATAATATGAAAAAAGTTCTAAAGTTCAATTCAATTAAGTTCTCAGTTCCAAAAATTTATGGCAATCAGTTCTATGAATTAATATTAGGGTTTCAGATGTGGGATTCTAATTACAAGTTTTGATCTCAATTTCCATGCAATTTTACTATAAATTTTTATTTCGGGTGTATTTTGCGGTAAAGGTTTGTAACCAGAGCGACACAAACGAGGATGACTACGTCACGGAGCTTATAAGGTTTCGCTAAAGCTCTTCTTTTTGTGTCGCTCGGATGATTGTTAAAGGAGGTGTATTCAGGAAACGTTAAACCTCAAACACCCTAGCTAGGGTAATTATCCCGAGTGTGTTCAGGGAAGGATTTTACAAACCCCAAGTTCTAGTAGTCAACCTTTGTTATCTAGATACGCCCTTAATATGCTCTTTGCACATAACAGAAGTAAAACATGTCAGTTGGAGTACCGCTACATTGCCGTATTAATGGTGGAGAAAGTCCCCCTGACAACACCGTACCAGATTGTTTAGACCCAATTTTTATGGAAAATTGCGGGTCGCTGCGGCGGCGTAGCCAGAGGGAAAGGGAGATTTAAGAAGCTTGAGCCAAACTAAGTACAAAATTTTCCAGGACATTTCTTAGTTTGGCACTTTTGGGGTTCTTTTATATCATTTTAAGTTTTAATATTCAAGGAACTAGTTAAATTACGATAGAAACTTGCAAAAATGTGCAGAAAATGATTGAAATTCCGAAAAAATTATTTTCAGTCCTGGGCTTGAATCCGGACCTTCAAAATAAAAATGTTCAAAATTTGTCAAAAATTCCAAAATTTGAATGGAATTTTCGACTTCTTGAAAAATCGGGACATTTTGAGGTTTTGAAGGGACACAGCAACAAGACTGAAAAGTACAGCAGCGTCCCGACAAAAATACAGTAGATGGTCGTCCTACTTTAATAGGATGGGGTCCATAGAAATTTCTGGTTACAACCCTGGTTTACCGCAATATGCAACTCGGAAATACAAGTTTCAAATTTCATATATGACGAAACTTATATTTTTAAATGCATATAAAGAAAATTGAGAGCATAAAATTGTTGAAACCACAAAACTGCTTTCAGAAACCCTTTAAATTAATTCATAAGAATAAAAGAATCGCTAACAAAAGAATCATCTCGACGTTCATTTGTCGCAAAAAATTTAAATCTATTAAACAGACAATTTAGCATAGAATCTAAATGAGAACTCAATTTAGGAGCAATCAATAAGTATGTACATACATTAATGAGGAAGAGTGATTGTGGTTTTTTAATAGCTTTGATCAGTTGTGGGCAACCTTTTATTTTTCGAGGGACATCTTCATGGTAAGCCTTGACCGAAACCACATACGGCATACGTCCGGAAAGCATGAGACATTCAATTGCCAAAAATCTGACACCAGGCTAGCATAAATCTAGCTACTAGGATTCCGAAGTCTCGGTTTGAGCCTCGACATCAAGAACTCTTCCTAGACACAAGCTCGATTTGATACAATCCGCCCCGATCGGCACAAATTGAAATGTTGGGAATTTTGGCGACGACGTGAAAACAACCAAATTTGCCAAGTGGCTGCCACTTGGTTCTAAGTAAACTGCCATCTCGTCGACGTCGTGGCATCATTTGAATATGTGCAGATCGGGGCCTCTGTCCAGAGTCAAGTCGATTTGAGATGGAATTTTCGGCCATTTCTACACTGTGCATCATTCGAAACGATTCACGCCATTTCCAAAGATTCTTGGCCGCACATTAGTATGCCGCAGCACAAAGGTTGCCCACCACTGGCTTAAATGATTTAAAATCAATTCTACAGATGGAATTCAAGACATCATTTTCCTGCGTTACGCAATAATTGAACGAACCACCGCAATTTTCATAATTGCTCAATAAAAATTCTCAATTCAAGTCATTACAAAATCGGTCGGAATCATTTATATCTCTTTTATTGTTTTAAGTTTGCGGTAGAATGTAAGAAGCTTACTGTTCTCATAAATGTCTCTGAATTGAACGGAAGATAAATTTTCTCGAATGTACAATTCTCCCATATTTAAAAATTCATTGTCCCCATCATAACATGTATCATGCTTCATAACTGGATTGCTACATGTAATAATAGCAATAACAGTAAAAAGGAAATGAAAATCCCTTCACCTATCTTTTTTATTTTAAAATTCTAAGCATAAAAAATTTAATGGAAATAATAAGACATGATTTTTTTTTTGTGCATCGTTAGGTCGTTCGGATGTTTGTTGTGATTGTGACAATGTTTGCTGTGTTCTGGTTACCATATCACTTATTCTTCATCTATTCGTATCACAATATATCTATGGCATCAGCAAGCTATGTACAGCATTTATATTTGGCATTCTATTTCCTCGCAATGTCTAATGCTGGAGTGAATCCTTGTATATACTATTACATGAATGAAAGGTAAATTGGACATTAAATCTTATGACAGGAGTGGGCAACCTGAGTGTCGCGGTACACTAATGGACAATTACACACAGTCATGCTGGATGCGGTGTCATTAGAGACTTACCACTGTGTGCCGCGAAAACTAAAGGTTGTCCACCACTGCTTAATATGATGATCCATGGTACGCGTTCTTTTATTCCTGTCTAATTCCTGCATTGGTTTTTAATCAGATTTCGAATCTACTTCCAACAAATCATATGCTGTTGCTGTCGTCTAACAACTTTAAAATCACAAACACGAAATAATTCTCCACAGGGCATACTACTTGGGAAGCATTCAAACTCGGAAATTATACAGGGGAAATCACGTCTGGGTAAGTGTATGTACAGTTTTTTTTTTTTTTTTGTTTTTTATGGTCATATCATGTATATCAATTTTCACATTATATCATTTCCTACCTTATGAATTTATAATTTAGCACGTCAAAAAACACTTTCCGTAAAATGGAATCAGAGTATGAATGAAATGAGAACGTACGACAAGCATTATACCGTATCAAGACGAATCAAAGAAACGTCATTACAAAATCATCCACAATTACCTAAACTAAGTGATTCACACGAATATCTATCTCGCCACGAATCATTAGCTACCGCAACAACGCCGCTTATGGTTAACAATAATGCACAAAGCGCTTCAAATAATACAAAATGTGATTGCATAATGCCACAGGATTCGGTTACTGGAATAATATTTCATCATACGTCAAACTCGTATGATGTTTATGGTGCAAAAAGTGAAAGCTGCTGATATTACACATCGATTTTTATAAAATAAGCCTCAAAAATCATTGTCAAAATGACAAATGATGGATTGTAATTAATGATTTGTAATGACAGAGAGAACAAAAAGAACTGCAGTTAAACTTACCCAAAAAATGGAGTCAAATCAAGGATATAGCAAGAAACCCGAGCGGCACAACTGAAGAAGGCTATTAACAGACATTATGACTGTAAAACGACATTATGAATGTCAAACGACATTATGGCTGCCAAACGACATATGACTGTCACACGACATATGAATGTCAAAAGACATATTGCTGACACACGACTTATGACTGTCACACGACACATGACTGTCACACAACATATGACTGTCATACGCCATATGACTGTCATACGACATATGGCTGTCACACAACTTATGACTGTCACACAACATATGGCTGTCACACAACTTATGACTGTCACACAACTTATGACTGTCAAACGATATATGACTATCACACGACATATGACTGTCATTCGTCTTATGACTGTCATTCGTCTTATGACTGTCACACGACATATGACTGTCACACGACATATGACTGTCACACGACTTATGATTGTCACACGACATATGACTGTCGCACGACTTATGACTGTCGCACGACTTATGACTGCCGCACGACTTGTGACTGTCATACGACTTATGATTGTCATACGACTTATGACTGTCACACGACTTATGACTGTCACACGACACATGACTGTCACACAACATATGACTGTCATACGCCATATGACTGTCATACGACATATGGCTGTCACACAACTTATGACTGTCACACAACTTATGACTGTCAAACGATATATGACTATCACACGACATATGACTGTCATTCGTCTTATGACTGTCACACGCCATATGACTGTCACACGCCATATGACTGTCACACGCCATATGACTGTCACACGCCATATGACTGTCACACGCCATATGACTGTCACACGCCATATGACTGTCACACGCCATATGACTGTCACACGCCATATGACTGTCACAGGACTTATGACTGTCACAAGATATATGACTGTCACACGCCATATCACTGTCACATGACATATGACTGTCACATGGCATATAGCTACTAAACGACATATGGCTGTCATACGCCATATAGTAGAAGAATGGAGCCTTAAGAGTTAGGCGACGGAGTCATCTTCATTTGTGTCGCTCGGAAAGCAATTTCAATAAATGCTTTCCGTTGTAAAAATGTTAAGGCAATTAATTGATAGATTTTCATTAATTAATTCCATTTTATTTTTATGATTAGCCTTAATGCCCCGTAATATAATTAATTTTATATTTGTAGACATCATTAACACCCAAAACTCTTATTCAATTATAATTAATTGATTCTTCGTGAAAGCCTTTACTATGTAACTGCCTATTACTCATCAAGACTTACTTAATTTTTGCGATGATAATAGGTCTTTAATGATTAATTCTTGTTAAATCATTTCTCCGATTTTTTTCTGTACGTCATAATATCCTTACATACGTAGTAATTACTTTATCATCTAGGATAACTGTAATATAGACCTGTTGACGTCCGACGATGTCTTAGTTTTTGATTCTCGAAAATTCTCTTTATACTTGATTAGATCATATGTGAATGACCTTTAGGTAATTACACTGTTGAAGCTCATGGGCAACCCGAGTAACACAAATGAAGAAGGCTTCACCACGGAGCCTTTAAAGCTGCCTAGATTTGGAATTTATTAGTACATTTCTAATGTTTCTAAGTGAGCTTTAGCGGATTTCTGTTATTAACACCCAATGTGGCAAGTCAAGTTCCGTGGCGGAACCTTTATCATTTGTGTCGCTCGGAAAAAATGTATAAAAAATGGTAAAAAATCTAATGTGGAAATGAAGCATAAAATACCAGAGCCCGAAGACGACTCAAATTTTTGTATGAAACAGTAGACTCAAGTCGACTTGCCTTCATATAAAACATGAGTCAACTTCAAGCTCTAAAAAATAAATTAAATAAATAAGAAACAACGCTAAAATGAAACGAAATTAAATAATTGACATGAACGAATGGCACAAAACTCTGAGCTTGATATGTAAAATGCAGAGCTTAATAAAATGAATCGAGAAAACTTAAAAGCTCCAAAAGAAATATTTCAATTCATACTTAAAATAATATTAGCTTTAAGCAGTTCAATTTAAAACCTTTTTAATGCTCAATCTAACATTTAACTAAATTTATTTCGATAGCTTTAAAAATGCATAAAACATGCTGCATTTTGTAAAATAATAATATAAATCATTACAAGGTTGAATCAGAGTGTGGCCGTCTCAAATTCGAGTTTTTCGACATTAGATTGTCGAAAAATTCGAACATTTCGAACTTAACTTATTTTAAAATAAAAATTTACGTTACGAAGAAAAGTTAGAGTAACCGTCAAATAAATTTTGAATTTTAACGACAAAATTATATAGTTTATATAGTTTTAGTTTCGAAATTAGATTGTCGAAAAATTCGAACAATTCGAACTCAACTTATTTTGAAATAAAAATTTACGTTATGAATAACGGTCAAAAAAAATTTGAATTTTTGAAAAAAACTAACGGTCGCTTTTGAAACAGCCACACTCTGGGTTGTGACATTGATTTATTGTGCATGCACAAAAATTTTCCACTCAATCAGCATAATGTGTGAATAAAATTGATTCTTTCATGTGGAAAGCTTTAAGGTGATTAATCTTTATAAAATGTACTTAATTTTAATTGATTTATATTAGTGTAACTAAATAGCTAGATTAACGTATAATTATAAAATGCAACGAGATTGATTCGTGATATCTGTTTAATTAAAAAAAAAAAAGTGATAACTGTTATGTGAATGTAAAGAATTAAAACATGTTGAATCTACAGGATTAAAAAATAAAAAGTGACAGCGAATGCTGCATTATCATATGAAATTGTAATGTATTTACGGCTTTTATTCATGTACATTCACATCTATGTTTATTTCCAGCAGAATGAATTTGAGTACAATGTCAAGCCAAATGAATAAACAGAAAATATAAGCAGAATGCTTAAATGCTTTAAATTGTAATTGTCATTGATGACACTTGTTTGTATCATTTGACAATGCTGAGTGAATAAACATGACATGTGTATAATTTTAGATATACATAATTTTCTTAATTATCAACGCAACGTATACCTTAATATTTTTCATTAGATACAGCTGTTGAGCTATGCAAAGATATATGTCTGATATTAAGTATTCATCAGTGTATTCATGTAAATTATTCTTAATTTTATTTACATCATCTACAAGAAAAATTCTAATTAAATACCTGTAAGGGGATGGTTTGGAAGTGACGTAACCCTAAAAATAATACGGTCTACCTGCTGTAATATTTTACAACGAAATTATGAATCAAAATTTGTAATCCGTAACAAAATTGGGAACCGCCTCTCTCCCCCGCCTCCTTTTCAACGCACTTATTTACTTTGTTGTTCTTACAGATTCATGATTAGAGTTGCAAGAGGATTTTCGCAAATTATCGAGACATGGCACTATTGGGGTACTTTTAGACTATTTTGAGCCATAATATTCAAAGAACTAGTTAAATTACGTTTGAAACTTCCTAAAAAGCGAAGAAATTAATTAAAATTTTGAAAAAAATATTTTCAGTCGTAGGCTTGAACTCGCACGAAGGAAAATGTTCAAAAGTTGTCAAAAAGTCCAAAATTTGTATGGAGTTTCTGGCTTCTTGAAAAATTAGGACCTTTGAGGCTTTGTCGTGACATAGCAGCAAGACTGAAAAGTACAGCAGCGTCTCGACAAAAATACAGCATTCATGACCTACCCATTCATGATTTAGCCCTATTCATGACCTACCTCCGAAGTCTCCCAAAGATGACTTTTTTATGCCAATTACAAATCCAACTGCAATGCTATTTCTATCGGAAGTTTCTCTTCATGAGTTCTCTCCCATCTCCACCCTCTCCCAAGCGTTATGTAATTTCCGAATGCTTCCTAATTTGATACGGTTTGATACTTAAATATTTTAGTAAGACATAATTAAGTTGTTAGAACAATTTTTGTTCTATTTAGCTTTATTTGTAATTTAATCGAGTGATTAGAGTCAGGGACGTATTCAGAAAGAGGAAAAGGTAAGGAAGAACACAGTGGGTTTTGAAAAATATTCTTAAATTTTTTAAGATTATTCGTAGGATTCGTACAAAATTGCAAGCGTGAAGACAAAGAACGCAAGTTTTAAAATTTGGATTCAAATATTAGAACTTATCCTTATCTTAGAATTTGGAACTTACGATAAGGATAAGGCTCAGAGGAAAACTGTAACCTCCCTTCTTCTATCAAAAAATGTTAGGATATGCCCGTGAATAGTGATTACATTTGCTCTTGCTAGAAGGTAATGCCGGACTCAGACCATTATCCTGTTGCTAGGAGCATTTTACCTACCAGATAAGGTAAGCTTTTCAGACGACCTGAAGGTGTTACCTTACATAGAACATTAAAACTTCTGACTCTTTTCTTACCAATAATTATTTATAGCAAATTAAGTAATTTTAGCCAAGTGGGTCGCCTATTGTTTCTAGGTGTATTGTCTCCTCGTCGCCTAAGTAACAACATTAGATTAAGCATCGATCAGGTTTCATATGACCTAATTCAGACTGACATGTTAATGTGTAAACAATATGTAACATTTGTTATTTTTGGATGTCTAAATCAGTGGTGGGCAACCTTTTATTTTTCGTGGTACACCTTGGAGATTAGCCTCAACTAAAATTGCATACGACATGTGGCACACTATTGTTTCCAGACAGCAGTGCTTGACAACACGTGTGGTGCGGTACACTAGTGCCATGAACCATATACCATGTGCGGTCTCGGCCAAGACTTACAAATAAAGTGTGGATCGAGGAATAAATGGTTATCCACCACTGCTTTACAGATTGCTCATCACTAGTCTGAATAATTAGTCAGCCTAGATTTCCAGCAATAAAAACAACCCCAAAGCACCATTTCAATAGCTGATTCAATTTCACATGTCTCGATCTCATTACTTCCGTTCACCTCTTTTCTTATCTGTATCAATGTAAATATAAGTAAGTATTATTAAGCAGTATGCAAACTTTTCATAATTTGACTGATGTTCGTGTACACACAAAATGTAGATAAAGATGATATGAGAGAATTTAATTCAGCAGTTATCGTAAGGAAGTCGAACTTCATAAAACATTCTCTTCGGTAACGCTTGCAAGAAAGTAGAAAAAAAAAGTATTTCTTTTGATTTTTAAAGTGGATATGATATATTGCCTTTAAGCCATTAAAGAAATAATTGAAAGTAAAAATATGGATAACGAGCGGAAAAAAAGCAAAATATCAGAGAGCCGTAAGTGGATATACATGGTTGATTTCTGAAGTATTGTCCCGAATAGCACAAGTTGGTTAATAGATTCAATATCTGGAATCAGGTTAGCAAGATGCTGACATTTAAACCGCATCCAGGAAAAAGTCCGAATGAAACTAGCCTGAGGTTAGAATTTAGATCAATCAACCGATCTGTGCTATTTGGATCCTATAAAATATTGAGTGAATTCTAAGCATTGATAGCTAAACTAAGCCTATTATTTTTTAATTCGGATACAAAGAGTTTATTCCGTGAAAATCAAATCTTCAAACAAATTAAAAAAACATTTGACAAAGGTCAAGCACAAAAGCATAGCTAGAAATTGGGTTCAAAGGTGAAAGGAAGTGGGAAATTGATTTCTCTTTCGATAACTTCTGAAAAAATTGAAGATTTTTATCCAAAAAGAAGTGTAATCCTCCCTCTTCTCCTGGATACGCCAATGATCAAGCGCTATTATATAAATACTCAAAAACTTACAGGAATTTCATAAACTTCTTCAATTCACGTTTTTTAAAACAATTTTCACGTTACTGCCGGATCTCTACCTTAATCCTATTAATCCCCGCAATTTGTGCATCAACCCTTTAATCCGATTACTAATGAGTAGGGTTTTATTCAGATTCAGGAGAAGGGATGACTAACTAAGGTTCCCCGAAGTCACAGATTCTAGGCAAATTCTCGAGACTGAGACGAAGATTGGGAATACTTGGAGACTACCCGGAATGTATCGATCTCGGCATCGGGAATCCTTAAGTCAAACCTCTCCCTACTAACTTTGGAAAAAATTCTTCAATTTGCTACGGTTTTTCGTGAAAAATTTCTCTACGCCCAATAACCACCCACTGCTGGCTACGCTCCTGTCCCGAGCGACACAAATGAAGATGGCTTTACCACTCAGCTAAACCTTCTTTACTGATAATAAATGAAAGCCGCCTACTGTTGGAATCAATATTGATACCATACAGAAGCAGCTTTAATTTTACATTTTCAATTGATTTCATGCTTTCATCATTAATGTTGCTCGGGTGATAATGAGTAAAAAAACCTAGATTAAGTTCTTAAACACTTAACAACAATTTATTACTTGACGATGATTAATCAAATTAATTAAGCTGACTCAAACTCTTCTTGACGAGCTTCTCCAAAGATTAATTTTTAAACAATTTAATTTGAAGCTTGCGTCAAGATTTTAAACTTAAATTTTAAATTCGACCTCAAAGTCATGACAACGGAGCTTTCTACAAGAGAACCCCAATTTTAATTTTTCTTAAAAATTTAATTCAATTTAGCTTTACATTTCATGTGTACTGAGTTGCTTCTTTCGAAAGAATCTGTAACTCTGTATGACTGTGGTGGGTAACCTATGTGTCGCGGAACTCTAGTGAACTGCCCAAAATGTTTCGAAATGCCATGATTCGTATGTCTTCAACGGAGCTCGTGGCTTAGCAACAACCCAAGTTGACAAAAATTAAGTCATAATCCTTATCCATTTATTATGCTTTGGTCGTCATTGTTAGTTCTAGTCTAGCTCTCTCTTATTAGTTCCAGGTTCTCTTAGCTTGAATTTAAGGATGACAGCTTGCTAGCCCAACGCATCTTGTATTAACCAGAGCCTCGTTTGACTCCATCCCACTATGTGGCTTGGATTGACGGACTTCACCGTGAGAAGGTGAGGTTGGTACATGGTGGAGTTAAGCTATGAGCGGCTAAATCCACATGTATACACGTTCACTACCTTTAAAAACCTCACTTCCTGGATTGGATGTGTTTAAAAGAACGCTAGAGTCCTTAATATCCCGAACTGGAAAAAGGTTCGAAGGATAGAGCTGTCTTCAGACATTCCCTACGAGAGGCAATGAGTGCTCGTGCGCTTCAGCCAAGGAAGTAAGAAGTAGCTTTTAGAAAGTATAGCCTAAGATTTACCTTGAAAAATCAAAGATTGCCCACCACTGTTGCTTCATAACAAATGAAATTGTTTCAATACACGAATAAAGATATTTCCAAATAATAGAAGGGAATGAAGACATTGATGATGACATAATATGTTTGATGATAAAAAAAGATAAAATCGATTTTTAAGCTTCATCGTATCCTTTAAAATGTAAATTTCATCGCTTATTGAAATGGAAGTCTTTTCAATTAATTTAATTCAACAAATTTTTCAGTTTGTAGATTTTTCATTTCCTCTTTTTTTGTTGCAGAAGAAAATGGAAGTGATTTTGAAACAGCAATTGCGAGTACTGGATATGGAAAATTTAACTTTTTATTGCTTTTGATTGCGTTTCCATGTTGTACTAGTAGTGTTTTTGAGACGACATCGATGTCATTAATTTTACCGAGTGCTGAATGTATACTAAACCTTTCATTAGTTGACAAAGGAATACTGAATGCAGTTACGTATGCTGGTAAAAAAAAATATTAAAGTCTTTCCATTGTGATTTTGCATGATTTTATATTGAATTATATTACATTAAGAGTCATACAAGCACGATTGTTTCACTCTATTTCCTTTTATTTACAATCTTCTTCTTTTTCTTTATATCAGGCATGATAAGCTCAGCAATTCTCTGGGGATTTTTATCGGGTATATTCGAATAGAAACACATTGAAATAAGTATATATAAAACGTGAAAATGAACAAAAAAAAAAATCTTTGTAGACGTGCTGGGTAGGAAAAAATTGCTTGTTTATGGATATCTATTAGATGGTCTTGTAAATATTCTGTGTGGTCTCAGTCAATCATTCATTCCGATAATGATATTTAAATTTTTCGGTGGATTTATGTGAGTATTATTCCTTATTTATTTATTTTAATATTTTATGTTGACTATACAGAGCATTGCACAAATACGAAATTTATAATGGCATTAAGTAACAGATTTAAATAACTAGGGATGTGTCACGGTAGCAGCTATTTTAATGAATGCTTTAAGCAATCATCCTCATTCTCTCCGTTCTTTGAATACGCCTTTGCTGCTAATAATAAGCGCCTATTTTTGGCAATCTACCAAAGTTAATGTATAACTACAAGCAAATGAAGCTTTCCTTAGGGAAAATTCAGAAGCTACTTAATTACTTAATTGCTTTATTAGACTCTTTAAAGCTAGTTGCATCCAACGAAATGGTTGGTGTAACGCTAAACCAATGTTGGAACTCTGCATCCAAACTGTAAACCACTCTCCCTTCCTGCATAAACATTTCCTAATTTCCGAACGTTCCATTAGCTGTATCAAAAAAATACGTTGTGGCAAACTTAATTTTTAATCGTAAATATCGGTCGTCATCAGCCGTCGGGACATTTAATAGTCAATCTAATAATGAGCAATCGTTAAGTCAATCTACATTGTGCTTCTTGGGTACACCTTATTCATTTCACAATTTTTTGAGTATATTGCTTTACTTTTACTCATGAAAATTATGCATTCGATAAAGTTGACAAGTTTCCCGAAGTCTCGGTCTCAACAAATTCTCCAAACCAAGACCGAGACTACACGGAAAGTCTCAGCATCAGGAACCCAAATTTGGGATTTCAGACTGCAAAAGTCCAAAAAGTTGTTACCACTGGATTCCAGACTCCTAAATAAAGGTGGAATCCAGACTTTACTATTGTGGAGGCGTCTTCACTTAGTCTTTAGCTTAGTACTTAGAACTTTAGCCTCGAGAAATACAACATGTTAGCTGGGGCACCGCTACGTCACCGTATAAACAGTAAGACTCAAAATTGCCCTGAATGTATCATGACAGCAGATTTCATTGCAATTTAACGGCGAAAAATGCGGTTTTCTGTATTGTTTCAATTGAATAACTAGTCTATTTGCCACACCTCCTAATTATGACTCTCTATTCTTGATATACTGTGATAAATACTATAAAATTTTCAACACACACACCTCATACATATTGTGAGAAGAATTACATTTTTGCATTAAAAAAAAAAACTTATGAATTCACAAATGTAAGGAATTCTCATGATAATCTGAACCACTTTGCAAATGTACATTTAGAGGGATTACCTGTTATCATGTTATCATACATGAGGGTAGCACGCGAATACGAGAAAAAAAGTTTACATTTTAAAAAATTCATGAAAAAAAAATGCCACTGATTTACAGCCTTAATATTTGAATTGTATATGACGTACGTGAGGGTAAACTCAAAAGTGTAGAAAATATTTGCACATGTTGAGATATAGAATATATAAAAAGATTAGTAAGGCTTGATCAAGACGATGGGGAAAAAAATTGCAATCATTTTTTCACAATGTATGTTTATAGTTTCATCATCTTATGAATATGAATTTTTTGGATAGACTCAATAATGCTTAAAAAATTTTACATACATACTCCATATCCTACATGTAAATTCCCATGGATTGGTTTTGCAATTTTTTGGTAGATTGCCAAAAGTTTTTTGAAGCAACAAAAAAAGAATGCAAACTTCTGGGTAAACCGAAATTAGATTTTAAAAGCTGTCCATCGGCATTTCTTTCACAAATTACGTTACAAACCTCTTCATCCTTAAATGCAATTTACTTTTTGTCATACTCATTTGCCTTGAATATGTTTCTTTAGTGAAGAAAGAAGCAAAAAGTTTTAATAAAATTTATTTTTTTTACCCGGGCGACACATACCAAGAAGGCTTTGGCATGAAGCTTTTAAGGCGTCGACGTCTAGTCTATATTTTCTAACTTACACTGCTGACCATAAAGATCAATTGTGATCCATAACCGCCCTCAGATGTCGCCTAAAATTGGTCCTATTGCTGGCTACCGCATGCAAATACTAAATGCAATAATGTGTCTGTCAACTTTTAGCTGTCTAGCTACCTTGCTGTCTCTGTCAATAGCCTAGCTACTTCTGTCAATTGCGTAGCTACCTCTGACAACATGTTAGCTATCTCTGCCAATAGCTTGACTGTCTCTGCCAATTTAGCTTTGTCAACAGCTTAGCTCTCTCGGCATCGATTTGGCTGCTAAATTAAGGAATCTTCTATTTGGTCTTAATGTTGATCTGACAAAAAAGTATATTCTGAATAACGGATCTTGAGTGGGACTCGAACCCATGTCCTATGATTCTCAATAGTGTGCTCCTACCAATGAGCTATCGAGGGACTATTCGACTATATGGCCAAAATCCATATATAAATTATACTTTTTCTGAATCCATCCCTAACATACGAGCATATGCATAATGAGCATCTTACGGTACCAAGGAGCATGCTTACTAAGCACAGTAAGATAATCATTTGGTACATACTTATATGTTGGGACTCTTCACTACTACACTCATAATTATATACAATCCCAATAATATCAAATCTCTATAACCGAGCTCTTTTTATTTGTGTCGCTTTTGTTACTTCTGGGAGTCATTCAAAAATGACGTCTTTTATAATATGTTGCCGAAAAGACACAAAGAGGAAAAGTCAACAGGATGAAATATTCAATAATACACGAATGCTTCAAACAAACTTATTGAAGCACAAACATTGTAAAAAAGCACTCTGCTGTCGTTTGCTCTAGATCAGTGCTGTCTAAACTGTGTGCCGCGGTACAAAAGAGTACCTTGAAATTGAACCGTATGTCATGTCGATGCTAACCATTAAGTTTTGCCTCGGCAACAATAAAGTTTGGACAATACTGCTCTAAATCCCCAAATTGCTGCACGTAACAAGTCAATGCTCTCCATCCTTATCCTTTTTCCTAACCAACCACTAAATTATGTTTTTATGATTTTATTTCATCAAATTAGATCTTGTGGTCCATTTGCTGTCTTGATGGCTTATCTCTCTGAACTTCATGGATTGAAATATCGTTCACGAGTTATGCTGTCAACTGGAATATTCTTTAGCATTGGAAATATAATTCTACCATCATTAGCATGGCTGATTATCCCTAATTCTATGTTTAACATCAAGCTAATTGGAAGTCATTATGGTATAATTCCTTAAAGATTAATTAACTTTAATCACGATATATGTTTAATGCTATTTTTAGAACTATATACATTCCAAACGTTCCTCATTGTATGCTCACTGCCCAGTATCATAAGTGGACTTGCCGTCATGTGTTTACCCGAAAGTCCAAAATTTCTCATGTCTCGTGGGAATAATAGTGAGGCAATGAGAATATTTATTAATATTCATCGTATGAACAATGGAAATGATGCAGTCTATCCGGTATGCCACTCAAAATATATAATAATATTATATTTAATTCCAATTTTTCATTAAAAACACATCCAGATTAAAAATTTAATCAATGAGAGGATGAAAGAAGTTAAATTAATTGAAAATATAAACACGAGGCCAATGTCGAAGTTGTTTCATGGCATTCGAAACGGACTTTCCCAGATGGCTGTCATGTTGAAGCCGCCACATTTAAAAAATGCTTGCATCGCATACACAATTCAATTTTGCATTCTCTTTGGGTGAGTGAATTATTGTTGCACAATATCCAAAATTGAATTTCCGTGTATCCTCTCTTTAGCTCTCGAGTCTCGACATTGTGTTGAGAAAGTATGAAAAAAAGGATATTGGTTTAACTGTTCATTTTGACTCGTTTGATTTGTATATCATGCTTTACATAGAACTCTTTACAAAAAAAAAGTATAAAAGACTCAAAGGTGAATTTATCGATAATCTGAGCTAAAGCTTTCAATTTTATGTTCCATTTGATGCTTGCGGTGTTTGTTACAAGTTTTATTTTTAGTTGTGTCATGGAGCACATGAGATAATACAGAGAGATTTGATTGGTTTTAGTATCAAGCTTATTTGAAGGGCTTTTGCATTCAAATTGATTGAACTGCTTATTAGGTACACCTTGGCCTTAATCTAGACTTTTTGAAATGCCTTTTTATGAGTATAAGATGAGTCAGAGACGTAGCCTGGAATTTTTTGACGTAACACCCTAGCCGATTGAATTACTCCCCTAGTTCTCCCAATCTTTTATCCCATCGATCCCAAAATTCTCAAGCTAATGTACTTACTTTGCTGGTCGTTCAAGTCAGCTGTGATCCATGACCTCCAACAGGAGTCGCCTGAAGCTGGCTTCTAGTTGCCAATTTCCGATACCAAGTGCAATACTATCTCTTTCGACAGCTTCCTTCAAAGAGTTCTTTGGAAAATTCTCAAGCGCTTGTTTTTGGAGGATTTGACCTCCAATTCCCTCTACCTACCCAGCCTTCTCTGGTTTGGCCCCAACTTCCTTTCTCTGGTTTCTCCTCCAACTCCCAACATCCTCCGAACCTCCCAAATAATTGATTTGAAGGTGAGGTGACCAGCAATTTGACCCCCTGGCTCCCATCTCCCCTGGTTTGACTTCCCTAACACCTTACCCACTAAGTAATTGATTTTGGACTGTTTGGCTCCCAACTTCCCTCTTTCTTGGTTTTACTTCTAACATCTTCAAGCATTCCCTAAATAATTGATTTGGGGGGATTTGGTCTAAATTTTTCCTCTGCCCTGGTTGACCCTAATTCTCTCTCTCTCTGTTTTGACGTCACAACTCTCCCTTAAATAATTGATTTGGGGGTGTAAGTTTGATCCACCACTCTTCTCTTTTCTGGTTCGACTCCAAACTCTACACTGAATATGCACCTAAGTAGAGTTTTGACAAGCATTATTTCTGAAAATCACAAAACTACACTTTTTAACTCAAATTACAGATTTTGACTAAAACTAACATGAAGCATAACAAACTGAGATCCCCAATCACCATTCTTTACATTTTATACCTCATTCCCTCGTTTACGAATCATAATAAGTGAACAATCCATCATATCAATCCAAATCTATTATTTCAAATTGATATTCGTAAAGCTATCAATCGTACGTATAGTTTTTGATAGTGATTTTAAGTAAATTAAAAACAAACGCATTTATGCATTTAGGATGAATACCGAGCGACACAAATGATTGAGGGTCCACCATGCAGCTTTTAAGGCTTCATTAAAGCTATTTTCCCTAAAAGACAAAGATCATGGCACAACCTCTTTGTGGCTGCTAAACAGAAATGGCTTTCATTTGGAGCCTCATATGTCCATTCGAGTTCCATTGAGTTCCATTTGGAGCCTCAGTCTGAGTTCCATTTGGAGCCTCAGTCTGAGTTCCATTTGGAGCCTCAGTCTGAGTTCCATTTGGAGCCTCAGTCTGAGTTCCATTTGAAGCCTCAGTCTGAGTTCCATTTAGAGCCTCAGTATCACCTCAGTCATTTGTCTTATGTTGATAAAAAGACGTGAAGCCTCAAAAACTCAGAAACGGACCATTCTTCATTTGTGTCACTCGGGAATCAATCATTCTCTATGAATATTAATTCATCCTATTGTCCATCGATAACAATATTCAAATCAATGTAAAAGTATATCCTTAAAAAATGCGCTAATAATACTTGAGCTGATAGCATCAAAATCATCATTTTCATATCCCCATTAATATATAAAATTTTTCCTCTACGTCGTTCAGCTTGAATACATTTCGTCTGTGGGTTGTTCAGCTATTTGCCATCATCAAGGAGTATGAAGTGGAAAATGCACATGAAATGGAATCAATGGATGCAAATTTATGTAAAATGATTGAATACAAAGTGAACAAGACTGAGCATATCCTCCTAGGATCGGATGAAAATTTCAATAGAACTTGTGAACCGGTGAGTGCATTACTTACTTTACTTAGTCTTATAATTAATTTGAAAATGTTACATCAGTTTGCATAGCGCTTTAGAAAAAAAAGAGGAATTTAAATTACAAATTGCACCTGATTATAAGTCTGAGTTCATTTTAAACAAAAGACACTTCATCTTCATGTCTTTTGCTTCTGCATTATTTCCGTCTGAAGTCTTCAACATGCTATAAAAATTTTTTTTTTATTCATCGTTTCCATCTAATTAAATTTGAATAATTTTCCGCGTTAGATTTTTCAGGAACGATTTCCCTTGCTTCGCCTTTTATTGCACATCAAAATAAGGAATGAGGAAATTCATTTTATGTCTTTTTATTTCTAAATTATCACCGCTTATATTTTGTTAAAATCCCGAGCAACACATATGAATATGGCTTTGTCATGGCTGCCATAAGCTGTACAAACTACATTTTGCATCCCGTGCAACTTCTTCATTTGTGTCGCTCGAAATGGAAGCCGCTTCTTTTGGTAGCCATATGGAAGCCGCTTCCATTTGGCAGCCACGTGGAAGTTGCCCCGGGGCACCAAATGGAAGTCGCTTTATTAAGCAGCCATATGGAAGTTGCACCGGGGCACCAAAGTGAAAGCCGCCTCAATTTGGTAGTCATATGAAAGTTGCACCGGGGCACCAAAGGAAGGTTAGTTCTATTTGGCAGCCATATGGAAGTTGCACCGGGGCACCAAAGGGAAACCGACTCCACTTGGCCTTTATTTGGCAGCCGGATGGAAGTTGCAGCGGGCACAAAATGGAAGCCGCTTTTAATTAGAAACCATATGAGATATCAAATGAAATCTCCTTCTTTGACAACCATATGAAAGCCACACTTTATTGTGTTGCTCGGGATTTTTAATAACGTCTCTCCTATGACAAGAGCTGAAAAGTTACTCGTACATTAAACTCATACTGGTATGATGAAACTATCAGAGTTATAATATGATAATCGACAGAAGGATGAAATGAAGAAGTTTTCAAGCCCCGTCGTCAAAGTTTTAATTTATCAAACTAAATACGGAACTTTTTTATTATGACTAAGCATTTAATTTTTTGTAATCATATTTGTCAACTATGCTAACTATTTACAGTCATAATAAGGAAAAAGTTTCAATTAGTACAACTTTTTTTCGTGTTTTATTTGGCATTTATCAGCATTGGAAGTGCAAAATGGAAATGAGGAAGTCAAATTTACGATGCAAAAAAAGATAATTCATTTAAAGATTCAGATTTATCTCACTAAATAGATTATTGAGTTATAAGCTATAAATTATGTATATTTGCAACAAAGTAGCAGAAGCGGAACCAGAAATTTATCAAATAAAGTTTAAATTATTTTGTTTGAACTCAAAACTTTTTCGGGAAAGTTTAGTAAATTAATCGAGGTAGACAGACAACCACTGACCGTACCCTTGGTCAGCATGGTCATCTATTTAGCCATGCAATATGGACATTTAATATATTTTGTTTCATTTTCTAAAAGGAGCGCTTCATAATACACTTTGTGTGGCTGGCTGGCTCAACAGCTGGTTTAAGCATGAGATCTCGATGACCAGACATAGTTCCAGTTTCAAGCATAAGCTCGTCTCGATCGAGTTATTTCGTTGTTAATTGCTCTCAAAGCTTAAGGCAATCTTTAAACACTTTAATTAATGATTTTCCATTTCATAAACAAAAGCACGGGTTCTCAAGTTCAAAATTTGAACTTCAAATATTTGAAATTTATTTGATTGTTAAAAATTTGAAATTTAAAAAACCGTTAAATGAAGAAATTATTCTTTGTATTGATTCATGTCTGTCGTATTGATTGATGCCGTTTTTTAACGGCCGCCATTTTGATAAACGGCCCGCCGTTTTTATTGCTCGCCGTTTTTGGCCAACCGATAAAATCAGGCCGTTTCACAACTCTGGTCCAAGGCGGTTACTTACTTATGTACTTCGTTGGTCGTGAAGATCAATTGCAATCCATGACTTTCCTTAGACGTTGTTTCCCTTAGACGTTAAAGCTGTCTCAATCGCTGACTTCCTTCTGCTAATTACCGAACCCATGTGTTTGTTAATTTGTTCAATTTTGGCTCCAGGCCCGAGCAGAAATGAAGGCTTCTCCACAGAGCTTTTAAGGCACTGCCAAATAAAAGCAACCTATTTTCCGCGAAGCCTTCTTCATTTGTGTCTCTCCGTAAGCAGACGTGGTTCTCACATGGTGTTTGATTTAAACCGAATCCATTAACCGATTTGTGTGCTATTCGGGAAACATGTGCCAATCACATACTGATTGCTGCTGTGACAAAAAAATGCGCTGAAATAGCTCGATAGGATTGATTATTTTCAATATTTTATTATTGGATTAAAAATGGAAATATTGAGTTTTATTATTAAATTATTAAATATTTCATATTGACAGAGTCTGTCAATCCTTATAGTCAAATGAGATTGCTGTATAGTAAGAATGCTCATTATAATTATTAAAATTCAAAAGGATTTTCATTTCCATCATTATTTGCTCACTCAATAAACAATATCAATGAAGCTTTATGATTCGTATTATTGTTGGATATCCATTATTATTGCACATCATATTAACTCCAACACTGATTTTCATTTTAATAGCTTATAATTTTATAATAAACATCATAATACGAGGTAATTAATTGAAAATACGTGCAAATTTGACATTTCAAATTCTAAAGGTTTGCCTGAATTTCCATAATTTCGCTTGAATTTCACTAATATGGTTGTGCTTTACAAATCATAATGAACCCAAAACGAGAAATTATTTATATCCTCAAATGTATATTAATTCATTGATCTTTACACCCTCAAACATATGACAAGCGTTGCTTAGTCTATTTCGAGATTGAAATTCTCAAGGATATGCCAAGAATAACTTGATCCAGAGTGTGGCTGTTCTCAAAAAATTCAAATTTCTATTGACCGTTACTCCTACTTTTCATCGTAACGTAAATTTTTATTTTAAAATAAGTTGAGTTTGAGCTGTTCAAATTTTTCGACAATCTAATGTCGAAAAATTTGAATTTGAGACGGCCACACGCTGGGTCTATACAGGAGGCTTTCCAAAGTACGGTATGAACAGGGTCGTTAACAGGGGGTTTTTTTGGAGTAAAAAAGAGCCACCCAATAATCCCTCAAAAAAAAAATCCTGGACAAATCCACGATCCCAGGTGTGAATATGTCCGCATTGGGTTTCTACATACCAAATATGCCACAATTGCCCAAAATGTGTACCGCGACTCATTAATGTTCCGACAAAATTATTAGGAAATGCCATGAACTACATGACGTGTGCGACTTCGGTCATTGCTTACCACCAAAGTGTAACGTGGCACAAAAAAGCATGGAAACACTGCTTTAATGCTGAAATGATTTGTTTGAATTTTAGATTTTTTTTTTTTCGTGGAAAATGATGTACATAGCCCCTAATGTACATAGCCTAAAAAGGATTCAAGTTATATTTTATACAATTGAATTTTTTGATATTCAGTCATTTATAAACACATTGATATGTAGGATCAAGTTTACAATTTTTTGCAAAGCCAGGTTTTTGGATAAATTCAGGCTCACGTTTCGATCTTCTATAGACATAACATGATGCTTTCTAGTCAGTTTCTCAGAAGGCACACGACGTTGAAATGGTCAAATTTCCGGCACTAAATCTAGCATGATTCTGGTTTTAAAAAAGATTTTATCAAATCTGGCCTGGCGGATTGTTGGCCATTTCAACACTGTGTGCTTTTCGGGGTTTATCAATATTCCAATAGCTAGGTAATCTAATAGCTCTTGTCCCTTTTGCTTTTTGGTCCACTTCAAGTATTTTCGTCCATTCCTTAATCCAAAGTTATTCAGAACTCCTATTTCATCTTGATCTCTCGTACATTAGTCAGTCATAGTATTACACGCTTGATATTGGAAAATTGGCAAGTGGAAGCCAGCAATAGAGCCATCTTATAGCGACTCCTATGAAGGTCATGGATTACAATTGATCTGTACGATCAGTGAAGTAAGTAAGCAAGTAAGCATTAAGTTGTCAAATTCACTTCTGAAAAAGAACAAATTTTGAAATGGTTGAGGATTCGAACCGACTATCTTCAAGTTATCATACCAAATTTGAGTCAATCATTTTACTTATTCCACTACCAAAGCACTTAACTGCTTGAGTTTATTATGAGTAAAATCTGAATAATAATTCTTGTTTTTACTTTTTTACGATTCATAAATCAAAGTTTAATTTCTATAATAGATTTTCCACTATTTCAATTACTTACTTACTTCACTAGTCGTATAGATTAACTCTGATTTATGGCTTCGCTTAGTTGGCGTCTGAAGCAAGCTCTATCGTTGCCCTTTACACATTGCCAATAGGGGTTTCAATCCCGGGACAAAATAATCCCGGGATTCATGAAATTTCAATCCCGCTTAATCTCTTAGTCCAATTCAAGTGCAAATGTAATACTGTTTTATTAGAAATTTTGAGGATGAAAAAAATCATTTCCAGCTGTGTTCTAAATAGTTAACAAAACAAATTAATGACAAAAAATTGCCAAGATTTGTGATCAAAGCCGAAATCAAGATGTCTATCATGCTTTCCAAAATTCTTAGATTTTTGGGTTCCGGGACTCGGGATTTTTCACGAAATCCCGATTCTAATTAACACAGAATTTGCAAGAGATCTTTGGTACGCCTTAACATTACAATAAATAATTTCTGGCCTTTCAAAATATTAAAAATTTAATATGAAAAAAAAAAGTTTCATCAATTTTTGTAATCCGATACTGTAAAGCCTCATTTTTAACTTTAACTTCAAAAATTGTGGATGAAATTACTATATTATATTATTAGACATGATTCAAACGTGTGGTTCTTAATTTTTTTAAAATTTTAGACTTTAAACTTGAAGTTTTTGTATCAACATCAAATGAATTCTCAATCCCGTAATGGGATCTGCTCTCCAATTTTCGGGACCGGAAAAACGTCCGGGATCCCGGGATCTATTGAAACCCCTAATTGCCAATAACAATCAAAGAGCATGTTATACAAATATGCTAGCATTGCTCACGAGCGTGATATCAGCTTACTCTGCACTTGAGAGCATGCTCTATGTCTGCTATTACATTGTCTCCATCAACACCCTTCCAACAGTTTTCACCCACCCACGTGTTCTTTTCCCATCCACAAAATCAAGACATTTCAATTATCTCAAATAATCCCAATAATGCAGATTAAGGCAAAGTGTCACATAATTTATGATGATCAAAATCGTTCCATGAACATAAAGCCATTTGTGGCATGATTGATTTTCTTAATGGATTTCGCTTCATTTGTAGTAATTAAATTTGAATCAAATAATTAAATTTTAAAAGGCTTTATGATATTGAATACTGGATGCCCGAGCGACACAAATGAGGAAGGTTCTATCACGGAGCTTTTAAGGCTCCGCAAACACGGTAAATGGAAGTCGCCTCGGTATTCGTATGGCAGCCATGTGGACGCCATTTGATTTTCGCATGGCAGTCATGTGGACATCATTTTGTCTTCGTATGGCAGCCATATGGACGTCATTTGGGCCTTCGTATGGCAGCTATATGGATGCCATTTGGGCCTTCGTATGGCAGCCATATGGACGCCATTTGGGCCTTCGTATGGCAGCCATATGGACGCCATTTGGGCCTTCGTATGGCAGCCATATGGACGCCATTTGAGCCTTTGTATGGCACCCATATGGACGCAATTTGGCCTTCGCATGGCAGCCATATGGCGCCATTTGACCTTCGTATGGCAGCCTTTTGAACTTCATTTGGCATCCATAGCAGTCTTTTGGACGTCCTTTTCATTTGTGTCGCTCGGGTACTGGATGTATGATAGAAATTATGATAATTTAAAAGGCAAAAGCAATTAGCATTTGTAATTTTTTTTGTGTCATTTCCAGAATTTAGATGGTGAAATGTTCTTCAATTCGATGCTCATTAGCATCATTCAGCTTATTGCATATTTGATGGCAAGTTTTGTAATTAATGCAATTGGTAACAAAAATCTATTAAGTATGATAATACATGATAATCAATTATTTTAAGGCTAATTTACATAATTTTGAATTAATTCCGACAGTATTTGGTTTAATGATATCTGGCTCATGTGCTCTATCATTATATTGGGCTAAAAATGCTTTAGCCACACTTCTTCTATCGGGTGGATATATATCGATTGCTAGTCTCTCCTCAACAACTCTTGTGGGATCTGTAGTGTCATTATTTCCCACATCAACACGGTAAAATATGAAAATTTATTTATGCTGCATACAAATAATCATATCCATGTCTGTATTATTGTCTGAAATAGCACAATGACGGTATCTTTGCTAATGATGTTTGGACGTCTTGGTGCAGTCATTGGAAATTTGATATTTCCAACACTTCTTTCGCTTGGATGTCTTCCACCGTTTTCCGTGATAAGCCTTACAGCTTTTGGTAAGGATAAAAAATTAATTATAAAATTAAATCCACAAGAAATGCATAATAATGAATGAATATTCTTTAAAAATACAAAGTTTGCAGTGCTGTATGCTGGCTAATACCGAAGACAACAAAAAAACCATTGCAATAAGCAATTGTGAAGGACATGCAAAGTTATTTTAATTTATTTTTTATATCAATTTCATTATTATAATTATTATAAATAAACAAGAAGCAAGATTGATGTTAAACACTGTGATGTCATATTAAATAAAGCATTATAATGCTTCAGGCATACTCATTAGAAACTGTACTCTTTTTTTCTGTAGAATGTTGAAGTTTTAGTGCATTTTTGAAAAAAGGGCACTTAATAATAAACTTTGTTCAACTGGATGACTGGCTGACGGTTAGGAACGAGATCTCTGCAACTAGTCTCGGTATTAATTGGTCTGGTACCAAAACTATCTATTTTCACGTTAATTAATGATTTTCCATTTCATAAAGAAATGAAAATCAATTTTAAAGCGTTGCTTTCAATAAATTTGAATTTTGAGAAACCGTTAGAAAATTTAAATTTTAAAAACCGTTATAAATTTTATGTGGATAATCTAATTGATTCATGTTCATTTCGCTAATTACTGATGCCAGGAACAAAAATGCGCTGCAGCCACCCGATAAGGTCAAGTACTTTTGTAATTTTTCCCCTTTTTCAGCAGTATAATATTTCAAACTTTTTGTGACATCTAATAATTATCGGCTTTTGTTTCAGTTCCACATTTTATACACTTTTTTTTTTTTTAATTATAAACTTTAATCTGAGGAAGTGAAAAAAGAAAGGTGTCATAAACATGATTTATTTTTGTGAAATTCAATATATAGATATACTTATATAAAAAGTTCATTTAAAAGTGTAAAGGTAGATCCAAAAGTTTTTTGTACTGAAACTTGTGAAGGACATTTTTCTTCTTTTTGATGCATTTTTCCAAAGGACATACGTACTTCAAAGGAGTAAGAATGGAGAATTTATTGACTTCGATTAAATATCATGTTAAAGGTTTTATGCTCCTTTTTTAAAGTGCTAAATAAATATCTTCAATTTAGTTCCTGAATATGAGATGCAGCCCGAGCGACACAATTGAGCTTTTAAAGCTCTGTTACGGAGTTTCTTAATGTGTCTTCAATAATGCTGCCAAATAGAATTGGCTTCCATTTAGTGTTAATCCCGCACACATATGATTACGGAGCTTTTAATGTGGCTCTCTATTAACACAAACGAAAGCCGCATTCAGAGGTCCTTAATTATTTTGCTGTCGTACAAATAAATTAAGGTCCAGGACTTCCCTCAGTTCTAAGAATGGCTCTATCCCTGGCTTCATTTAACAATTTCTGTCTTATATAGCCTTCTGGATTCAGCCGTCGTGATATTTTGCCATCTACTAGCCCGAACGACATAAATGAAGAAGGCTTCGTAAGGAGATTTTAAGGTTCCTTCTCTTCCTTCCAGTCTCTCGGGTTTGTAGATCTATCACGAAGGTTTTATGGCCACGTAAGTCTTCTTCATTTGTGTCGCTCTGAAAGCCCATTTAATGACAATGTAATGGAGCTTCTGAAGGTATTCTAACTGCATCCAACTCACTGTAACTTTTTTTGTGATATCAGCCTCTCTAAACAACTGAAACTTTGTCAGTTACAGTTCTGCGATACTCCTACACCTATTTCCATCTCCTAAAAACCGCCTCCATGTAGAGGCCAAATGACAGTCATACGAATTGTGTCTCTCGGGACTGCCAGGATGATATCTACATAAATATAAGGTACAGTATATTTCAACCTATATACAGGCATAAACTTTTAATTTTATAACTTTGAAATTTAATTATTATGGATCATTATAAAATTTTCATGAAGCTATTCCAATCAAAATCAATTATCAATCAGGCGTAGATCTAGGATGTGAAATACTAACCTCATTTCAACATTCTGACTTCCCCACTGATACCGATACATAAATTAATAAAGAAGAAATATAAAACTGTTTTGAAATGAAAGAAATGATAAAGTTTCTAAAAAAAGTTCAGCACGCCTTTTCATGAATATTGGCACTCAATTTGAAACTTAATTAAATTCATCATAATCATTAGTTTAGTTATAAAAGTTTTAAAGTTCTCGTGAAAAGGGCAAATTCATTAGAATATGATTTACTCTATTTTCTGCTCAAACACGTCATTAAAGTGCAGTCTCGAGTGACACAAATTAAGAAGGATGAAGCTACGGAGCATTTAATGCTTTGCCAAAGCTCTTTCATTGACACTACATTAAGCCGTCTCTTTTCCGTAGCCATATGGAAGCCGCCTTCGTCCCGTAGCCATATGGAAGCCGCCTTCGTCCCGTAGCCATATGGAAGCCGTACGAAGGCACCCGCCGATTTGTATTGCCCGGGAATAAATGTGTAATTTGAGGAACTTTATACTTGCTTACTTACTTTGTTGAGCATACATATTATCTGTGATCCATGACCTTTCTCAGATGTCGTCTGATGCTGGCTCTATCGCTGGCTATCCTTTACCAATTACCATTACAAAATACTTCTCTGATTCTATGAACAGCCTTTCTCCAAGAGTTCTCTGGCTGTCTTCGTACTCTTTTGCAGGTTACTTACTTACTTACTTCCTTGGCTGGGGCGCACGAGGGCCCATTGTCGCGCGTAGGGAATGTCTGAAGACAGCTCTATCCTTCGAAACCTTCTGTCAGTTCGGGATATTAAGGACTCTATCGTCCTTTTCAACACATGGAATCCAGGAATTCTTCGAATTTTTTGCAGGTTAGATAAGCTTATCTAGAAATTTGGGATAAGGATTCATGATCGAATTGAGGACAAATGTACATTATAAATCCCGAACGACACAATGCAGTGAACCTTAATATTTGCCGTATATATGGTTTAAAATGAGCAGTTACAATTCAATCCCGAACAACATAAATAAAGAATGCTCCGAAAAGGAGCCTTAAAAGCTCCATGACGAAGCATTCTTAATTTTTGTTCCTCTGGCATCAGGACAATTTTGTGTCTTACCATTAAGCCGTCAACTTATTGGTGTCCTTGCGAAAACGTTGTGCTCCTCAGGACTAGTAATGATCTTATTACGTGTTGCTTTTAATTGACCTACACTAATGAAGTTATGTAAATGCTGTTAATTGTAACTTTTTTACACTTTAGTTATCCCCAACTATATAAATCAATCTAAAAATACAGTGTATGAATGTTACTGGAAGCCAAAAGTTAGATGAACTTTCTAATTAAAAGACATCCCACACTAGCATGTATGCTGACCATTTTGTATCCGATAATGTATATTTTTTCATGAGTTTATTTTTAGACATTTGTTTTAATTTTAAAAAGTACCTACGTATGAAAATTCATGCTAACGTTTGTGCTAAGCATACATAAATTCATTAAAAAGGTTGTGCGTCTGATTTTACCAAATTGGATAATTTTGAATTTTGGATAATCAGCTTCAGTTTTTTTAAAATATCTCGAACAATTCAAAAGGCACATGGAATGAAGAAACGTCGAGACCAGCTTGATTCCCACGTTAGAGTCTCGTTGACCTGGAGACAATGTTTTCAGACGTTCTCACGTTGTGTTGGCTTTTGGGATATGCTTCTGATTTTGAAATATAACTAAGGCTTCATTAAATTTTGGTCTCGACGAATTTTCGAGACTGAAACTGGCCAGAGCGATTTTTCAAATGATGAAGGGTCACGCCTAACTTTAAAGGCTCCAGGAATAAACGTCTTTAACAATTAACAGCGAATGGAAGCTTGGATCTATTTTTAGCTAGCCTTATGGACGCCAAATCGGAGGCGTCTTCAATTTGGCATTTGGTGGCGAGCCTTCTTCATTTAGTCGCTAGGGTGGTAAGCCTTAGTCTTAGTAGTTTTACAACACTCTATCTTGCTTAGTAAATTGTTAAAAATCCCCAATATTCCGTGATAATAAAATATGTCAACTGTCATTCAATATTCAAATTATATTTGTAACAACAATTAGTTGATTTTCCCCTTTCATAGTTGTTGACCCCTTCTGGTAAATATTTCATTTTGTTTTCTAATTTCAAACAATAATCATCATAAACATCATCGCTTACTTAAATCCGTACTTATTTATATGATAATTTGAGCATCGTTGATCTATCTCCTCAACAACATTCCTAGAAATCCAAAAGCAGATAATCCAAATCCAAGGATAATCCATTTCAGTAAAATCAACATTTAAAGTTCCATAAAAGAAAATTACTTTGCGATTTTACAGCTTTGTGAGCGTCCGTAATCTTTTTTTTACAAGAAATATAACAATATTATCTAGCAGCATTGAATTCAACTTTGGACCGTTCTCTTTTTGTGACACAAGAAAATAAAGAATAAGTTTGAAACTCAACAAACATGAATAGAATGCAAAGGAGAATCTCCTTTGACTTCACGATTTTCCCATTTTTTTTGTATTCTCGTATATACTTGCTTTTTTTTGTATATATATTTAAGTTTCCTTTTGTAGTAAAAGAACAATGATGAATGAATTTCATTTTCTATGGGAAATAGGAGGAGAATTGGTAAACAAATTTTGAACCAATTCAAGTTAGATAATGTCAAGATAAAGTATGGAACTAGTGGCGAACTTTAGGAATTTCTTATTAAAATCGAATTTTTTACTCAAAAGCCTGCTTAAAAGTCATTCCAATTTCTATGTTTGAATTCTGCTTAACTATAACCCGAGCGACACTGATGAAGAAGGCTTATAGGCGCTACGGAGCTTTTAAGGATCATTCCTTACTGGATCTGTCTTCGGATATCACCTGCCAGTTTCTAATGAAGGGGCATGCAACTACGTAAGGGGAAAATCAACTAATTTTAGTTCCAAATACAATTTGAATATTAAATGGCATTTGACATATTCCAGCACCTTTGAATCGTTCCTTTTCAGCATCCACTCCTCTTTTATTAACATCAAATGGTAGTCGCCTCTTCGTGAAATCCAATATCTACCATATGACATGTGTTGCTCGGGTACGTTTATCATCTTTTGTCTTTATGCATAGAATACTCAAAAATGACAAAAATATTTCATTTAAAAGAATGTAAAAATTCAAGACTTAACTTCTTGATGTTCTTTATAAAAAGATCAATGAAAATTCCAGACAAAGGAGCCCAGCCAGCACAGATTGAAAGCCAAATGTGGAAAATAACCAAATGACGTCGTGGTGAAACAAAGTGCCGAAAAAATAACAGAGTTTAAGAAAATTCAGTTCGACAAAGTTTGCTAAGAACCGATTGAAATTTGTATGAAATTATATACTTCACAAGTGGTAACAGAACAAAAAATCTGAGAAAATTTCAATAGATTTTCACCAAAGCGAATTCAAGCCTGCTTTGATATTTAATCTATCAATTAGCTTCTTCGTTCTAACCATATTCGTTCTAAGTAAAGCACTCAATTAATCAACAAATCTCAATAAAACAGCTTCCGTAGTAGAAACACTTCAATGTGTGTCAACCGGAAAAGATAAAAGTTGTTAAAAAGTATGTAAGGCGTTGATTAAAACGTTTCATCATGCCACACATTGTATGTAATCTTGTATGAATACCTGAATGAAAGAAAAAAATGTAGCACAGCAACTGAAACCTACATACATCTTATGTTAAGAATTCAAACAAATTTTATAATGAAGATTTCTGTCTTCAGCATAGAGAACAAAAGACAGTGAGATAAATTCTGAGATATCAATTTATGGCCCTTATTCCTGAATTCTAGCTTGAAAGATCAGATATGAAATGGGAAAAGGTTTAGCTATTCAGAAAATAAAGATCTAAGAGCTGCGCTAGAGTGTTTTGCGGATAATGATTGTTTAACGGTGCGTCAGATCTCTGTACTTAGTAGATCTGCAGTATATAAATAGAAGGATCAGAATCACCCCTTTGATAATGATATTTCTGTATGTAGTCTACAAAGGAAGAATGTGAAGTCGTGTTTCCACTAAACATGATTTGAAAAAGGAAAAATGAAAAATTTTCTCCTGACGAGTTTCGAACCTATGATCGCTGAGTCGGTATATTGCAATAATTAGATTCCAAAGTACTGAACCACTCCATCACTAAGGCACTATGACACTCAAATAATGAGCAACTAAATGCAAAGTATATTCTCATAATCAGAATTCTTCCTATGGTGACAAGAACAGATTGAACTAGTCGCGACTATAGTCGTTAACTAGGCATTTACTTACCTCGTTCTTATTTACTTACTTACTTACATGAACCATGCTCCCATGTAGAATTTAGGTTACAATAAAATATTCTCCATCTAATTTCGTTGCTAGCTTTGTAACCTAAATTGTGCATATTCTCTGTCCACATATTCAGCTGACACTCTTTTGTCACTGAACCATCTCATACTAGTTATGCCATATTTTTGTCCTTTCACACTTGCATCTTGCTTGCATCACAATTACTTAGAAAACATACAATTATTGCCTCAGCAACCATAGACTTTGATCTTGAATTTGATCTCAATTGATTCCTAGACAGAAACACAGGAAGACAAAAAAGCCACAAGTTCATGACCTAAATGTTAAGTCGTCAAGTCAATGATTGTGAACTACAATAAAGAGCAACAGCTCCAAATGAAGAATAAATTGAATCCTTAGAGCTATGTTTCCACGGAAAACATGCAGCAGCGAAAAATCCCAAACTCTAAGAATAAAAGTCAGCATAGCATTATCGTTATTCAAAATTTACTATTGTATTTCTTCCTTATTATTAGTTGGAGCTTTATAAAAAAATTCTCTTTTCTCCGCTTTTCCTTTTCATTTAGCTATTACAAAGCTTAAGCATTCAGTCATAAAGACTATTATGTCTTTATTTATATTCATTTCGATAATGAATTTAATGAAAATGAATAAACAGAAAATAATGCAAAATATACAATTTTCATGCTTAACGCTCTTTTATATTCAATTTCCATCACAATTTCGACACTGAATAATTGAATTTTCATGAAACAAATGCAGTTTGCCACCTGATAATGAATGTTTTATAATTATAACTGGGGTGCAATTTACTCATTGATGTTTTAATAGCTTTTTGTCAAAGATTTACATATAAAGATGATTAAAAAATCGGAATTAAAATTACTTTATTAATGGGAACGTTATAAATGACTTCTATAATTGAAAAAAATGCACAATTGCTGGATTTTTTCAAATTAGCGTCATTCAGGTTGTTGAGTAAACATGCATCTCCCATTCTAAATGTTTGAACGACTAGTTTCAATCAAACGTTTAATTAGAGCAGTGGTGGGCATCCTCCCTAACATGTAAAGAGAACGCTTTCATGATACAGAAATACCGGTTCAGAATCAAAAGATCGCGAAGAAGGCCGAAGAATTTCTGGATTGGATGTGTTGAAAAGGACACAAAAGTCCTTAATATCGCGAACTGGCAGAAGGTTTCGAAGGATAGATCTGTCCAGATCTGTCTTGAGACATTCCCTACGCGCGGCAACTGGCCTTCGTGCGCCTCAGCCAAGGAAGTAAGAAAGTAACCTAAAAGCGGTCTATTTGTCTGTTAGGGTCTGTGTTTACCTTAAAATGATTTCTTTGTACAAGTTGATCAGAAAGGGTTTATTGTAAGCTTTACCAATTCTAGCCTGATTGTGAGGCTGGCACTCTTCAGACAAGATACTTTGGATAGGCTTTTACCCGCTTTTACTCTCATCATTTAATGTACTTATCCCGGCACATAGCTCGGTCGCCAACGAATTGAAGATACCAAAGCCTGACTATGAAACTGACCAAATGTCTATTGTATACCTGCTCGTGATATTTCCTGATATCGGAGAGCGATATGTGTGTCGCGGCAACATTTTTGCAAATCTCATGAGAGGAATGTCGTTTGCGGTTGGCGGTCGAGACTGACCACTAAAGTGTGCTGCGAAAAATAAAAGTTTGCTCACCACTAAATTAAATGAGATTACAATAGAAGAAGATTATTATCTGACTTTATTCTATGAATTTATTATTGCTTGCGTTTTAGTCAGCTTACTTGCACAAATTTAATGTCTCGCTGTTATGACTGTATTATTTATCAATGTTCATTGAATCGTAGAATAATGAACTGTGGATTTTAATGGTTGGTTCCGAGCGACACAAATGAAGAAGGCTCCGATACGTAAATTTTAAGGCTCCGATAAACCTCTTGCCATAATACTAAATGGAAGCCATCTCCGTTAGGTGGCCATTACGACGACATTTGGCCTCCACATTAAGCAGTTTCCATTTGCTATAAATTAAAGAGGTTTAGCGCAACCTTTTAAGCTCCGTGGCGGAGCCTTCTTCATTTGTGTTGCTCGGAGGTTAATTGATTAAGAATCTACTATAAATTGTAAATGTGAGTGTGAGTGCGGTGTCTTAGGGAATCATAACTCGTTATTTTCTCATTAGCCACGTGAAGCATAAAACGCGTATATCTGGATCTATCATAAGATCTGAATCATTAAACCAAGATATGCATACATATATGTAGATTCTCTGATGTAGAGTTTACTCGACCATATGGATTTTTTTCATGGAACTATTCATTTATTACGTAACGCGAGCAATTCCTCAACCATTTTCAAATCTGATGATTGCTTCCTATTGATCCACTGTCCATTGTAGGGCGTTAATAAAGCGATTGAACAGATCTCTGTTCCGGGCTATAACGGCTACTTCTGCTAAATTCTTTTGTTGTTGTTCTGCCTCCTTCTCTACTGTTTTCTTATTTTCAAATCTGATTTTCGATTATGAAGCAGAATTTCGCTTACAAACTTTTTTGCAACAGATCATGATTTGCCGTTTTCCTTAGTTTTCCCGGAAAATCCAAATAATTGGTTTTTCTATTTGAATTAAGTAGAATTTTTCGAAATCAAATTTTGTTACTTGCTGTAACCTTTGTGAATCTTACGTTACAAAAAAACGCTCCATCGGATTCAATTGCTGGCTCTGACACCTATTTTGTCCACACGTTGAGCTCACATTCTTTCATAATTGTTTTGCACGAAGTAGCTTTTGGAGTTCCTGTTCGACGTTTTTGTTACAGATTCTAACAAATGGCGGTGAAATAAACTTGTAATTCTGTTCCAAAAATGAAATTTTCTTTGGAATTCTTTTTACTATCAAGCCGAACTTCCTCATCTGAAATTTCTCATGGATACCTTGTTGTCCTGTTATTTGTAGATTAGCTACTCGTTCAATCTTCCAGATTCCCAGTAAATTAGATTCTGAGAATCCGTTTGTAGCTGCTTTTTACGGAAACTTGAATCTTAATCTTGACTTTGTTGAGTTTCATAGTGTTAGTGCTTACACAGAACTCAAATCATTGGCTGTAAAAATGGCGATTTTTTCGTACATATAAGAGTATTTGTGCATCTTGCTTTGATCTCAGGTTTGATCTTTAACCCCAAAATAGTTTATAGAAATTGTTATTAAGTTTCATCTTATTTCCCCCATGGAAAAATACCTGCTAACATTCAATTATATTTTTCAAGCAATTTATAGAAAGTCCATGTTTTCTGAACTGTGAAAATATCAAGGAAAAGCTAAATATTATGTTTACAGACTTGAGGAAATGATTCTCTTGTGTTGTTAAATGATTGCAGTACCAATAAAACAGAGAATAATACTTGAATTGAAACTATTATCATTCGATTGAAACTGCTTCTTTTTGATTGTTATTATATAAATACAAGAGATAACAATTGAAGCTTGAATTTTAAAATTCAATCATTAATGGATTTTGAAACTTCTTATTATTGAATAAAATGAAAATTTCTCTTTGATTAAGAATTTTATAAACAAATGGAAGTAAGAAGTAGCTGAAAAGTCAACATTCAATTAAAAAATTTCATTATTTTTCATGATTGCTATGATTTTAACTTTTTTCACAACAGTTCAGACGAAGTTTTAATTGAAGCTTTTTAAATTTTACTCCATTCCCATCATAAAATGCTAGATTCCTTTTCATAATAATTTTGTCTGTCATAAATAATTATGAAAGGTTTCTAATGACATCGTTAAGAATTTATGGGAAAGATAATACCTTGATTTGCGTCATCATTTATTCTTCTTTAAGTTTAATGCACATCGCGTGTTAAAAAAGTCTGTTTATGATCTTTGAAATGCTGATTTAGGCATTTTATGCAGTCATGATTAAACAATCATCAAAGTATGCCTATTATGGCTACATAATTTCATAATTTAATGTTTTTGAACTTCTTTGTTTCCAAATTTTGTCAGAGGTCAAAGTCTACTTGCGTTCCTGAGCGACACAAATGTAGTAGCTTCCTCCACAGAGCTTTAAGAGCCATATGTAAACCACATGATATCGGTTTCCATTTAGTGTAAATAAAAGAACTTAAGCTGAGCTCAAAAACAGACCGATCGGCACAAATTATTCATTTCCAACAATTGGCTGCCATATGCAGTCCAAGTAGCAATTTTCAAAACTGCTGCCACCTGGCTGTCATGAAAAACTTGTCCCAATCGAGTAGATTAAAATTTGCATGGAATTTTTTCTGCTTACACTTGTGAAGTATAACATTTCATACAAATTTCAATCGGTTTTTAGCTAACTGTGACGAGTTCAATTTGGCTTTGAACCTTGCATTTATAAATTTTTGGCAGCATATTTTTTAGTTTTGTTAATATTTCAAATATCTCTTGGTGAACTGTAAAGTCTAGCACACTACTAGATTCATGACATTCAAACAACACATCCTGCAACACATTGACACAAGCTCTCAAGAAGCTCTTGCTAGTTTTTTTAAGTCTTTATTAAGTTAGAAATACATTGCATCTACAGATTCTTAACTCAGAATCTATAAGTCTTATGTTGGAACAATCTTAACATACGGCTGTACAATTTTTGTGAATGTTGTCACTGATCATCCAAAGAAATTGTAACTATTTCAGAACAAACTGCTTCGTTTGATTCATATTATCTAAACGTCTGGCTTTATATCAAATGAAGTATTGTATGATTCATCCAAGCTCTCAAAAATGCAAATCATTCAATGCTCACATCACGAATAATTTATATGGCAATTGAGGACCATTCACCCATTCCGTAACAAAATCTCCATTTCATTGCTTGAGTCATAACAAAATGTCGTCCCAACTCTTTCCTTTATAACGTTAAACAATAACCGCACCCTGGCTAAGTTCAAAACTAAAAATATCCAGTTACCCCTTTTTATTAAAATTGTAGTAAAAATAGAAAAATAAGTCTTAATTACCATCAAAAGAATGAAAGCTCTCTTGTGTCAAAAAAATTTCAATTCCTTCACAGAAGGCACTAAAAAATTAGAAGAGAATTTCTTTGGTTTATCAAACTAAAAATATTTTTAGAATCTTCTGTATCCCTAATTGTATTTGAAAATTTTCATATTAATTAAACTCTTTATAAAGTGAAGCAGCACCATCAAAGACATGAGATTATTTTTAACAATCAGCAAGCATGAGCAAGGTCGTTTTGGGGTTATTGATAGTTTAAATTTAGTCCTTCAGTTTATAATAGGATTCAAACTACATCTTTGAATAGATTACTGCCTGAAGCCTATACATCGTTCGAAATAGCTGCATGTAAATTATTTTACGTAGTCTTAAATTGATTATCGCTATATTGATGTGTGATAATTAATTATTGAACCATAAACCAATACGCCACCAACCAACACAATTATTGTTATATAATGTAATATTATGTTTGATGTAACTTAACAAAATAATAATGGCAACGGAAGCGATAGAGTTGATTCCAGATCGCTGTTCAATAAATTTATAACTTTAAAGAATTTTTCCATTTAACGGTTTTTCAAAATTCATATTTTTAACGGTTTTTTAAAATTTAAACTTATTGAAAGCAACGCTTTAAAATTTACTTATTGTTTTTGAATTGAAAAATTATTAATTAAAGTGTTTAGAGAAGGCTTTGCACTTCCAGACCAGTCGATACCGCAATAACTCGATGTCACAGAGCTTATGCTTCAAACTAGAGCTTTCTAAGAAGTTTGGTTGTTAAGATCTCACGTCTTATCCAGCCGTCCAGCCCACTAGATGAATAATCTCGAGATTTTTCTTAATTATTAAATGATGAATGCGCCTGTTGCTTGAGTTGACCACAGTAATCGTGCTCTTAGTTCGTGGAATATTTGATTAATTTATCAACGTCAAATTCTTTATTTTCTAAAATTTTCAAAAAATTCTTTTTCCAGCAAATGACAACGCGTAATGTTTGCGGTTAAAATATTTTATCACTGTACATAAATCAATATGAGACACAATAAAAAGGTTTGAATTTTAGCTGAATGGGAAGTGTGTTTTTGTGACACAGTGTGAATTGTGTCATGTTGTGAGATATTAATTTATAAAAAGTTTGTACTTTTCACGCTGTAAAATCTGACATTTATAGATAGATGTCTAGGAATGTACTTATTCCTTAATGTATCTTTTGAAAGCAGTGCTTAATGTAGGTTTCTAGAAGCAATGTCGATGAAATAATTTGTCCTGCTGCTCTGCTCCGAATCTTTGTTGATTACTATTATTGTTAAGCTTTATTGTGGCTTTCAATAATGCACCACACGATAGTTGTTTCCCATTATGCCTGTGTTTATTCATATCCATACATTTGTGAACCTGTTTGTGAATCTCATAGAAATTTGCAACAATCTTTGCACAAATATCCACAAATTTCAATCAGCAGTCACAAACGGTAATCATAATTGTGAATTGAATGGCTAATTGTATTTCGAAATCAAACAATCTTCCTGCCTTTCCTCAAATTAAGTGGGAATTTGGCACTTTTGGTTGATTTATTTACCCAAATGCATAACTTACTGTGATTATGTGTTCAAATTAACAAAATGAACTGATTGTTTTGGAAATTCTAATGACTATGATTCATACCTTTTAGTATTTGCATACTTTGTTGTCATAATTAGAGCAGGAACTTGATAAACACACTCATAGACACACAAATTATTAACTGCAAATTCTTACATACAAAAAGTTTAACGGTTTGAAAAAATTCAAATTTTCCCGCGCAAAACCGATTGAACGTTCAACGAACAAAAAATCTGAAAAAACACAACAATAACTTTAATAAAATATTTAAAATTAAAAGTACGCAAAAAAGACTGTAATTTAATAGATTTGTAATTGATTAAATTAAAGACAAAATAGAAATTAAGATAATAATTAGTTCAAGTGATGTGATTAGTTAAGTTTCGGGAACAGAATCTACAATTATTATTATTTTATATTTTTTTATCCAATGAGTTTATTTGAGACTTCTTCAGAACTGTTTGAGGATTCAGACATTAGCTCGGAGTCGACATTTGAATGTAAGCCCTTGATTTCATCACATTACAGCGTAATTTGAATTAACAAATGACATTTTTCTTAAACTTACAGCAGCAAGATCAGAAAGTTCAATTTCATCACAATCTGACAGTTCTGTATCATCTGACGATAGTTCAATGGCAGGAAGAACAAGACGAGGACGATTGGAGAATCTTTTGTCACAAAGTTCAGGATCATCCAGTGATAATCAAGTAATTTCTGAAAGCACAAATAATAATTCAGAAAGTTCTATTGATATTAGCGATCAGTCATTCTCGGCTAGTCATAGTCATGTAAGTGAATCTGATCTATCAAACAATTCGAGTAGATCATCTCAATCAAATGATACAGAAACATATGATGTAGAAGAAGAAATGGCACGTGCTAATAATGTTCCAGTAATTGAAATTAATGATTCACAAATGCCATCCAATGTCCAGGATGATGATGATGTAATTTTAATTCCGCAAAATATTGAAACAATTGATTTGTGTACACAAGCAATGACTATTCCACTCCGTTTACGTAATGAAGTCATAGATATAACAGACAGTCCAGGAACTGATAATAGTCATGCTGGTCCAGTTCGTCGACGAAGAAGAAGAAGTAGACTAAATGAACAGCCTGAATATGTAAATGATAATTCAGCACCAGAAACTCATAGACCAACAACATCAACGCCAAATGCAAACAAGAGATTAAATTTAGACGATTCAATGAACGATAGTCAGCCAAAAATTACTTTAACATGTCCAATATGTCTAGATTCAGTTGTCAATCGAACACCTGTTTCAACAATATGTGGTCATATATTCTGTCAAGCGTGCATTATACAAGCACTTGGAAATGCCAAAAAATGTCCGATGTGTAAAAAGGCTTTAGGAGCTCGAAAGCCATACTTTAATATATTTTTACCATGTTAAGTTAATAATGTTTAATATATATTTCAATGCTGTAACTAAGCTTCTCTGTTTATAAAAGACTGAATAAAATTCAATAAAAAGAAGTTCACTAGGTATCGTACAAACAGATAAAAGTGACATTTTCCATGCAAAGCCAGATGTTCATTATGTTGTAATTTTTAACGGATTATTTAAATTCAAAATCTGTTTGAAAACAATACAAATGTTTTAAAATACTGAATAATTTGTACGGTTTTGAGTGTAATTTGTAAGGTTTTCAAATTTGAATTTCAAAATGACCGTTAATTGAAATCAATTTTAAGCCTTCATAATCTCATCTGTTAAAGACGTTATTTACAAACACTTAGCATGTAGTGAGTATCGCAGCATGATGCTTTCTAAGAAAATTTGCGTGAAGTCAACAATCATAATCCATTTTTTAAGGCCTCCCTTCCTACACTCGACCCTCAAACATTGAAAATTAATAAGTTCCAGGAACGAATTCATAAAAAAGTTATGAATGAACTCAGCATTGTATTGTGACGTAATGCTCACTAAACACGTAGGCAGACAGGAGTAATTCAATACGCGTAAAGTTCTGATTAATTAAATATTGAACTTTCTTTATTTCTTACGAACAACTGATTTTTAATTTCATTTGATCCCGAAGCTATATTGTTCCTGTTTGTTGTTTTCCATTCATGTTAAATCATCCATTACCTCACCGCAAATAGAAATGAAAAAAAAAAAAATGTGTAATTTAGTTCATTGAATCGAAGATTAATTCTGTGAAATCACTGAACATTGTGAACGGCATGTAAAAATCCCCATTGAAGTTGTTCATGTGAAACGGTCGTTTGTGTCTTTCTTGGAAGGATATATGTTTCTGATTCATAAGAGTTAGTTCCGCTCATTCTTCAATGAATTTTAAATTCTCTATTTTATTTGATTTACAAATGGCTTTTGACTTTGACTTCAATTCACCTTCATTTTAAGAATTTTTAGATGCTAGACTGCGGGAGTATAGCCACGAGAAGCGGATATTACAAAACATTTCTTCTTATTCCTGATTTTGTCATTTTTGATTGCTATAAAAAGATTTGTTCAACAATACAGAATAATCTGGATATTTCTGCGGGATTCACATCAATAACACATGTTGGAATTAAGCAGAACTCGAAATTGACTGTATTTAAGTTGAGTCGGCTCGGTCTTTAGTGCTTTTTTCAAGAATATTATCGCATATAATTTTACTTTTATTGTCCTGGTTGTGCTGGATGTTTGGTGAAAACGTGAAATTTCAACAACCAGGCGTCTAAAGATCTAGGATTTGAAACATAAGCTCCGTTTAATTGAAATATTGGCTTATCACTTGATTAGATAGCTTTAAACTTTCCTTAAATGCTTTAATTAATGACTTTTCTTCGAATTTTTCAATTTATTCACAAAACTTTTCAAAAATTTCCCCTCGTCAAAGATTTGAATTTTTTAAAACCGTTATTTTTCAAAACTAATTTGACCGTTTTTTTCAAAATAACTTTTTGTTCATTTATTATTTTTTAATCGAGTCGACATCAAGCTCTGGAACTAAGGAATGAAATCAAAATTCTAGAAATTTCCGTACATACTAACATATTTATTACAGATGAGATTAATGTTTTTGAATATAATACAAATACAAGTTCAAAGTGCTTCTGCACGATGAATAGCCATTGGAATGTCATTAAAAACAACATGATCGTAATGCTCATTCAATATTCTCTTTAGTTGTTGACTATTTTCCCAGTCGGCTGCTTCTGCAACTATTTTAACTTCCACAGAATAAATGTCCTTTAACCAAGCACGTTCATGCATTATATCCTTTATACTAACACCAACTGAGCAAATTAATTTACATAATTCACTTATACCTCCTGGACGGTCCGAAACTGTAACTGAAAAACGAATCAATCGTCCTTCGGCAGCCAAACCTCGTTCAAGACATCTTCCTAATGCTGTTGTGTCTATATTACCGCCACAGATCAAAAGTACAATCTTCTTTCCTTTATATTCATCTAAGTGACCAGCAAGTATAGCTGCTAAGCCACTGGCGCCAGCACCTGTTATTAAAGAGATTTAGATTGTTATTACTGGATTATAATACCCAAATAGCCAGACCGATATGATTCTGGATCTGAGATATTGCTGGATTTAAATCGAATCCAGCATCAAGTCAGAATCATGCCAATCTAGCCTATCCGTCATAATCAATCATATCTACCTTCAACCACACATTTCTCCATCTCGACTAGACGCAAAATTGCCAATGCAATCCATTCCTCCTTGACGACAATCATCTTGTCTAATAAAGGCACAATTGTTTTGTATGCATTAACGCCAACTTTCGGTACAGCAAGACCATCAGCTAATGTTGCTAAATTTTTAGTATAAATTGGACCTCCGTTCTCTAAAGCTTTTGAAAATGATGGACATTTGTCGGATTCAACACCCTGGAAATTAAAGGAAAGGATATAGAGTCATTGGTCCAAATTGGACAAGTCGGTTAATGGATCCATAGTCTGGCATGAGACTGGCGTGACTCTAGGATGATCTTGGATCCTAATCCGGCATCTAGACGGCTTGACTCTAACATGATCCCGAATCCGAATTCGACACCAAGTCAGAGTCACGCCAGCCTGATGCTCGACAGTGGATCGATTAACCGATTTAAGCTATTCGGGTAGAACCCAGCCTAATTCCATTCAATAATTACAATGATTTTAGTATTAGGCGAGAGTGTCTTTATTGCAGTAGCAATTCCAGCAATCAAACCACCACCGCCAACAGGAATAACAACAGCATCAGCCCCATCACATTGTTCCACAATTTCTAGTCCAATTGTTCCTTGTCCAGCCATAACTATCGAAAAATATACAATTAATAAATCTAAAAACATATCAAAAGAGTTATCGAGAACTCAACTGTATGGATGGTCATATCCATTGATATATGGCATTCCTTTATCACGTGATATTTCCATAGCAATCTTTTTTGCAGCCGCCATATCCGCGCCTTTTGTAATAAAAATTTTAATACTAAATTCCCGAATTTTATCATTTTGTAAAATATTAGACTCGATGTTACCTTGCACAAGAACATTTGCCTTGAAGTTTCTACACTTTTGTATTTTCATGATGGATGCTTCCTTAGGCATAACAACAGTCACTGGTATATTGAGCTTCATACCATGATACGCAATTGCTTGCGCGTGATTTCCTATTGAATTTTTCATTTATTATATATTAGTATGTAGGCGGAGGGATTTTAAGTGCAGGTACTTTATGAACTGTCGTCCTTAGAATCATTATTTGACTTTTTTGTGCATTTTTAGAGGACATTGAAGCTTATAATTTCACTTTGATCGACTGATCTGATGGCTGTCTGGTTGAGACGCGAGATCTCTCAAACCAGACTTACTTACTTACTTTGCTGGCAGTACAAATCAATTATGATCCAGCGCTAAAGATGGCTCCAAAATCAGACATCGTTGCGAGCTCTTGTTTGAAGAATTAGCTAAGTACTATCAAGTTACTGGCTACTCGCTTGGTTTGATTGCTTAAAACTATCTCTAAATGCTTTAATTAATGACTTTTCTGAGAATTTTCCAATTTATTTACTAAACTCTTTGGAAACTTTCCCCTCGACAAAATTTTAATATTTTTTGACCGTAAGTTTTTAAAAAAAACCGTTATTTTTCAAAGAAATTTTTGAATGGTTTTCTCATTTGTTTTTTAAATGCAACGATTTTCAATGTTTTTTTAGTTTGGAACAGAGTAGAAAAACAGGTGCCTTAGACAGGCAAAAACCGTAACAAAAATTTGCAAAAAAAGTTACCGTTTTTTCATCAGGTTTTTTAGCCTGTCACAGGCACCAGTTTTGCAACTCTGGTTCGGAATGATAAATTCGAATTTTTAATAACCGTTAAGAAATTTAAAATGGAAAAAAGCGTTAAAAGACAAATCTCTAATTTTATGATCTGGAAAGGCATACAGTAACTTGCATTTGTTAATCAAATACTGATCACTATGCAAAACTGCGCTTAACTCCCTCGATTAGCAATACGAGGAATATTAGCATTTTTTGTAAAATTTACAGATCCATCTCTATTTTTGGTTGCACAAAGACATACTTGAATTTCTAAGGATTCTGAGTTACCCGAACAGCACAATTTGTTCATAAGGCACCGCTCAGTTGCCGTATTAACTTTCAGAGGCAAAGTTGCTCTAACGGCACCTTGATGGCTGATTTCAAACAACTTTTAAGGCAAAAACTGTAGTTCACACCATTGTGCAGCTCGGGCAACATACATGTTCATAAAATCCACACAAATCATGACATACCTAACGATGCAGACACAACTCCAGCTCTCTTTTGTTCGGGTGTCAAATGCAATAAAGCATTACGAGCGCCACGTTCCTTAAAACTTCCAGTGAATTGCAGAAATTCCTTTTTCAAATATATATCCATACCCAGACTATCACTTAAATGTGAACGCTTTAATGTATGTAAATTTACCACAAGAATGGATGAAAAAAATAGGGGAAATTGAAATGTATTAGCAAAATACGTGACTAGACAAGTAATTGCCTTTAATTCTTACCGTGCATGGTGTTGTTTCAATTCCGCCTAAAACGAAAAAAAAAATGTCAAGTATCACTTTATAGGCCTGATAATTGAATTGAAATTTAGGTATGTAAAATATAAACACCTCTTATCATGAAGGCAGCTTGACAAACATCTTGAAATGTTATAACGCGTGGATTCTTTTCATCACAAAATGGATCTTGAACTGTTTCAGTAACATCTGTCGTGTCAGGCTTTGTCGCACAATCCATATCCTCAAATGTCACATTCTGTTCGTCTGTCATTTTTACAGAAGATCCAACTAACTTTTTCAGGAATAAAAAAATTTTTAAAAATTGCTCTTTGCACGTCTTTAACAAATGAGCTGATAAGCAAAACTGTCAGCAAGTCACAATATTTTTCTGAATTTTTTTTTTCTTACTAAGCTTGTGATAAAGAGATATTTACTTCTCAAAAAAAAATTGATAATTGCTTGTGGTCACAAACAGAGATTGTTTGCATGCGTATGAGATATGTGTCAAGTACGTAATTTCGTATGTCATGAATTCTGTTCTAATGAATAAGTATAATAGAGTTATGGAAGATGAAGAACTTTAAATGTTATTTAACTGATGCAGTTTGTTTGGGTTTGTAACAGATTAAAACTGCATAATTCTGCATTGAAATGTTGTTATAGAGCTATTAGGTTTGTTTAACTTAACTTGTCAAGATAATCTTCGGAATCTCTGCATTATAATGCAGTTAAGGGTGATTTCTAAATGCAGTGGTGGACAACCTTGTATTTTTCGTGGCATACTTTGATTATTAGTCTTGACTAAAACATACGGTTCATGACATTTTCAAACGTTGTCGATAGCACACTACTGTTCCGCAGCATATAGGTTGCTCACCACTGCCCTAGAGCGTTGACACTTAAATCTCATTCTTTTGCCAATCCCTTTGTACATTTAAGCTCTCTTTTCGAACTTCTATAACAGTAGAACAGTCGAACGTGTGCCGAATGCAGTTTCGATCAAGGTTCATCACCAAAGTGTGAAACCAAAATTATAAGGTGACCACTGTTCTAGTCTGACAAATACTTTCTAGTAGGCTCCATTAATATATATTTATTGTTTAATTTCATGGTTAAGACCAGCGAAGAGCAACAGTTCTTATGTCATGGCTAAAACTCAGCTCTAGAATAATGCCGCGGCACACAGGTTGTTCAATTCTGCTTTAATTCGGAATTCGTAACAACTTGCTAACCCTACACATTGTCAGGACATGAAAAAGTTTAACATGACTTGAGATTGAACCCATTATTTAGGTCTAAAGTATAGTGCCATTTCAACAGGTTCCATTTCGTGACATGTTTAATAATCCTGTGGATGGTAAGAGATCTCAAGGAAGACTAAAGAATTCCTGGATTAAATGTGTCCAAAAATATTTTAAAGTACTTAACATTCTAAACTGGCGGAAGTTTTCAAAGGATAGAGTCGGCAATAGATGTTCTCTCCTCACGGCAATGGACCCACGTGCACATCAGTTAAGTAAGTAAGTGAGTAAGCAAATAAGTAAGTAAGTTCCCTAATCCAATGTTGACCAGAGCTCCAATTTCATCTTGATTATCTACATTAAGACATTGAAGCATCTAAACATCTGAAAAAGCACAAATTTGCAGATACTTGAATTCATTCTAACTCAATTTTTATGTTTCTCAACATTATGTCATTGCTCATGATACACAATTTGAAAACCACTGATTGAACAAGTATGTACATGTCCGATAGATATCTGTAACGAAATCAAATTCTTAAGGTTCTATATAGAGTACGTCTGTAATTCAGTAAGTTGCTTACTAAGGTTGTGAACTGCTATTTCTACTCATAATCAAGTCTTCACAAATTTGATATTAATTTAAACTCTTTAAAATTAAATTTACAAATTTAAAGCCATGCAATGCAGCTTGCGGGTACAAAAAACATATTAAGTAAATCAACGAAGAATGATGTCATTTTGTTAATGTAATTTAATATCGAAGCAAGCATGTTGTTTGTATGTAGTGTTGTTATATCTGTACTGACGTATTTCTCAATTATGTGATGAAATTAATTCAAATACATCACAGATCAAAACAGTCCCGAGCGACACAAGTGAAGATGGCTACCAAATGGAAGCTGCCTTGAATTGATATCTTTAAGGTTGCATTGCCTTGGTCAAGGATGGTTAGCTTCAAGGATATGGCTGCCTTTATTTGGTAGTTACCTCGGTTCAGTATTTATATGCAGAGTCCATATTAGGAACCCATATGTTTTGGCAGCCATATCGACGCTAAAATCCGAGTTGACTTCTATTTGACGTTAACCTAAAGTTCTGAAGCAGAGCGTCTTAAAGTTCCGAAGCAAAGGGTATTAAAGCTCCAAAGCAAAGGGTATTAAAGCTTCAAAGCAGAGCGTCTTAAAGCTCCAAAGCAGAGCGTCTTAAAGCTCCGAAACAGAGCCTCTTAAAGTCACGAAGCAGAGTCTCTTAAAGTACCGAAGCAGAGCCTCTTAAAGTTTCGAAGCAGAGCCTTAAAAAAGCTCTTAAGCAGAGCAAAGGCTTAAAGCTTTGAAGCAGTTGCCTTTTAAAGCTATGAAGCAGAGCTTTTAAAAGCTCCGAAGCAGACCTTAAGTAAACAGAGTTAAATTAAAAGCTCAAAGCAGAGCCTTTAAAGCTCCTAAGGTAGAGAGAACCTTAAAATTCCGAAGCAGAGTTCTAAAATCTTTGAAGCAGAGCCTTAAAAGCTCTGAAACAAAGCCTTATAAGCTCCTAAGTAGATATAATCGTAAAAATTCCGAAGTAGAGAATTAAATGTTGCAAAGCAAAACCTTGAAAGCTCCGAAGTGGAACCTTAAAATCTCAGTGGAGAATCTTACGTCATTTGTGTCACTCGGGCAAGATACTACAAGAAATTCGACCTTGATGTGCCTTCAAGAAACATTTTTGCTCCGTGATTGTTGATTCTTTTTAAAGAAAGTTTTTTAACATGAACAGCATACTTGTCGTGCCTGAAAACTTTTAAAAGTTGATTAAAATTAAAAGTCATTAATATTTTGAGGTTTTTTAGACTTTTTTAATAAAACAAAAGATTTGAAATTCTGTATTTTCATCATCATTTTTTATAGATTTGTTGTCTTATCACAAAAGCTTAATTTGTAAAAACTTTTTTGATGTATTTGCGAATACGCCCCTACTCTGGCGATATTCGATGAAATTCTTCTTCTTTCCATCATCTTGTCATTCAATTCATCCTACTTCGTACCATTCATCAAAATGAGGAAAGGAAATAACATAAAATTTGATTTGATGAAAGATAACAAAACAAATAATTTTTTGGGGACGATTTTCTTCTTTCTTACTTTTTTTGTTAAATGAAAATTCATAAATTGAGGATGCTGAATATGGTAATGGAATTGAATTTGTACTTTTTACAATGCGTACAATTGATTTTTCTTCAATTTGTATTCGCTTGACATTTTCGAATTGAATCAAGACTTGCTTACTTAACAAGCATATATAGCCAAGAGCGATACAAATAAAAAAGGCTCAGACATGGAGCTTTAAGCGGGCGTCTAAAGCTCTTTTATTGATACAAGCCAAATTTTTAGACAGCAGTATTTGGCGGCTTCCATTTGGTGTTTAGCAAAGTTTTAAAAGCTTCGAAGCAATGCTTTCAAAGCTCTGAAACAGTGCCATAAAATCTTTTAATCAAAGCATTAAAAGCTTCAAACCAGAGCTTTAAAAGCTTAGAAACAAACCTTCAAAAACCTTTGAATCAGAGCTTTAAATCAAAGTCTTTAAAGCTCCGAATAATAGTCTTTAAAGCTTTGAATCAGAATCTTTAAAGCTCCAAATCAGAGTCCTAAAAGCTCCGAATCAGAGTCCTAAAAGCTCCGAATCAGAGTCTTAAAAGCTTCGAATCAGAGCCTTAAAAGATCCTAATCGAAGTCTTAAAAGTTTCAAATCAGAGTCTTTAAAGCTCCGAATCAGAGTCCTAAAAGCTCCGAATCAGAGTCCTAAAAGCTCCGAATTAGAGTCTTTAAAGCTCCGAACTAGAGTCTTGAAAGCTCCGAATCAAAGCCTTAAATGCTTCAAATCAGAACTTTAAAAGCTTCAAATCAGAGCCTTAAAAGCTCCAAATTTGTGTCTTAAAAGCTCCGAAGTGACAAAATAGCTTAAAATTTAATAAGCTAGCTTTCCGCTTAAGAGCATTTAAAGCTTTGTCTCAGAGCTTTTAAAGCTCAATTTTGAAGCCAAAACTTTAAAAATTCTAAAGCAGAGCCTTAAATGCTCCATTTCTGAGTCTTTTTCATTTATGTCGCTCGTGGCTATATTATTGTATGAAGTCTTCTCAATTTCTTCTAGTTTATTATAATCATTGACATTTTTTTAAATTAGGGATATACTCAAAACAAAGTCAATACCATTTCCATTTCCAGCTAATAAATCATCTAACCAAAAATTCCATTAAATACCAAAAAATTGAATAAAACTTTGCATTTTTATGATGAATAATGATCATATTTTATATATTTCATCTGTTTTCCTTTCTGTGTATGTATAATATACATATATACTTCATAAATAGGCTTCAAATAAATTCATAATTCATAAATTCTGTACAATTACAAAAAATTAATTAATAAATTAAGGAACAAAAGGAGCTAAATGATTATTCAGCTGTTGCATAATTAATAATATGTATATATATACTTCTTTTTTTTTGTCAATATGTGTGATAATAATTGTCTATAATAAAGATTCTCTGTAAAGGTTGTCTCTTCTTGTCATTTATTAAATATATCAATATATATATATATATGTATAGCACAATAAGTTTGTAAAGATAATTGTCAATGATAATTAATCAATTTTTTTCATTCCTCAATTTCTAGCGAAATTCTTTGATAAATTTCCATCAAACTTACATTTCATGCTAGTTTTTGGATTGATTAAGTAGTTAAAGTGTGAAATATTATTTATTTAATTTTATTTTATTTATTTGACAATAACATTCAATATAAAAATATTTATTAGTCGCTCATGCTCTCTCGATTTCCTTTTTTTTTTTTTCTTTGTATTTTGTAAGACTTCCCAGTAACCAAAATGCATGCACGGTTAACCTTAACTTAGTATCCTTAAATCCCACAAGTCAGTTAATCGATCGATAATCCGGCAAGCTAGCGTGACTCAGCCATGGTGCCGGATTTAAACCGAACCCAGGACCAAGTCAAAGTCACGCCGACCTGGGGCCGGATTTTTTGGTCGATTAATCGAATTGTGTTATTGCAGGGAAGCTTGTATATTGCTGTTATGGATATTGTCCTCTAGTTCTTAGAATGTGGGTATTATTTGATGATGTATGTTTTGTTCAAATATTCAATAGTTGATGCCATAACCTGAAGTCGGTTCGAGTTTTCCATGAAGTCTTCATGAAGACGAATCGACTCAAGTCGATTTTTTCATACAAATTCCGAGTCGACTTCGTGTTCTAGTTGTTATTCGAACAGACAAGAAGCATGCCCAATTATATTGATTGAGCATAAGCACTCATAAGCATGCTCATGTAGCTGAGTATGCTCGCTGTCTGTTAGAGTTATTAAAAGTCTACTCTTCAATAGAATTCACCGGATAGCACACGACACTAAAAGTCCAAAAATAAGGACTTAAGACAGAATTATCCGATTTGTTGTTGCGTCAATCTGGCAAGAGATCACTAAGTGGCCAAAGACCTCATGGATAGAGGCTGTCGATCGAGATAGTATTACACTAGGAATCTTGAATTGGTAAGTGAAAGCCAACGATTAAGCCAGCTTCAGGTGGCATCTATTTATTTAGTGAACGACTTGACATAATGTCTGATTGATAAGTAGATCGTAGGCTAATACGATGTTATGAGTCACAATTGATCTATACGGCCAAGTAAGTATGTAAGTAAGTGACGTCAGTCTAGTGTCAGATTTTATTTGTGCTTTACGGATTGATACTGCTTTCATAATTAAATTGCACCAATATGCAAGGGTTCTCGATACCGAGACCAAGACTTCCTGGAGTTCTGGAATTTTCCTTGGATTCTTGGTTTCGGTCTATGTCTCGACTTCAAGAATATCTTAAAGCCGAGACTTCGATGTACCCTAACAATAAGTGAAATTTAACAGAAATTAGCAGCATAACATCAATGACCCAAATATAACTAATTCCAATTGCTTTACTGATGTCCACAAGAGGACAATAAATAGTTTTTTAAAAATTCTGGAACCGTTGTCTTGAACATAATTAATTTATTGTACATGTATGTTTATCCATAATCAACAAGTTAAAAGCCTTTCTATACAGACGTCAACAATTTTATCACATTTTGGTTACTGGGGATATAATAAAAAAATGTTTAAGTGCTTATCAAGTTCATGTGTGAAAAAAATATTTGATTGAATAATTGTCTTTATTCAAGGTTTTCCCACATCTACTAAAGTCTATTTTTAAATAAAAAAGTATGAAAATGAAAACTTTTTATTTTTTGTAAATATTTTCATTTCTACATCGACTGGATTGATATTTTTGTGACATTTAGATAGTAAAGACTTTTTGTGTATGTAGAAAAGTTTCTGGAAAACTGAAAAATTTCAAAATTATAAATTTTCTAAGATTCAGAACAAACATTAATCATAAAAGATTTTATGTGCAGTAGTTAAATCCCATTCAATGTACATAATTTTTTTATATATATTTCCTCATTTTTTCTTTATGCTTAGTTATGATAAATTTTCCATTTAATTTGAGAATAATTTTGGAGAATCAAGAAATGACCAACGCTTTTTTTCCTTTGATTTTCATTATGCGGGGTGAAATGCCAATCTTAATTTTCCTTTTTTAATTTTTTTTTTTTTATATCCAATTATGATATCTGCTTACTCTTCATCTACATCCTTCCTTGTATTTAAAAAGGTTATTCACAAATGACGTCATTTAAAACCTTTTTCCCTTTTCTGCTGCAGAATTTAATTCTGTCAAACAGATTTTGAAGTGGGTTCCTTTAAATGCTTGGATGTCATGAGTGAATGACCATGTAAAATAAATGATAATTTTTTATGATATACATTTTTTTTTTGAACTAAACATTCATTAATTATATTATTTTACGTTCATTTTTGAACTAGTCGGTCACGTACTTTTTGTGAATTTTAATTAAATCCTTTGACAGGGGGAAAATAGCTTTGTGTAAATTTCATTATTTTGGCATGTTTTAGGATGTTTTACATTGTTTATTACGTCTTACAATGATTTACTGCATTGTAGAATGCTTTAACACATTGAACAATACTTTAACACATTGAACAATGCTTTACAACATTGAAAAATGCTTTTAAATATTTTCCAACGCTTTAGCACATTGAACAATGCTTTACAACATTGAATTAACAATGCTTTATTAAAATGCTTATTGTCAAATGCTTGCTTTAACACATTGTACAATGCTTCAACACATTGCAAAATGCTTTATCAGAATGCACAATGATTTAACACATTGTAGAATATTCTACAACGATCCTCAATGCTTTAAAATGATTTTCCAAAAATTGATAGAAGGATTCATTAATTGGCAATGTTTTACCACATTTTACAGTGTTTTACCACATTTTACAATGTTTTGTCACGTTCTAAAATGTTTTGTCACATTCTACAATGTTTTGCCACATTCTTTAATGTTTTGCCACCTTCTACAATGTTTTTCCAAACTTTAAAATATTTCTCTTCGTTTTTCAATGTTTTACAACATTTTACATTGTTTCACCACATTTTACAATGTTTCACCATGATATCAATATTTAATTTCATTAATTTACAATGTTCTTTCAATTTTTACAATGTTTTCATGATAAATGTGATACTTTAAACAATTTAAACAAAGCTATTTCCCTTCTGACATCAATACATGAACTGAAAACTTTAAAAACTCAATTTTTCCACGAATTCTTGAATATTTTTTTCCATTTGATACGTGCTTAATGACGCAGAAATTGAACAAACAATTTTTGATCCACTTATGAATTTCCCACAAAAATCTTGTTTGTTCTATATAAAAAAATAAAATACAAAACAATCTTCATAAATCATTTTTTAGAGAAGAAAAAAAAAAAACAAAATCCTCAGACCGACCGTAATTTATCTTCTTGTTACTAGGTAAGGAATTTTTTTTTTTTTTTTTTCATTTGATAGGATTCTATCCTAAATTTAAACATCATTGTAATACTTGTTCTGTGTACTTTTTCCTTAATTTCTAAAGATTAATTTTTTTTTTGTTTGCTTTCAACGACACCAGATTGTAGATTTGAGAGATTTTCATTGAAGGAAAATGATTTTTTTTTGTGTGTATTATGCATCTAAGTACATTAAATTTGTGATGTTTTTTTTTGTGATCTTACTTAATTTATTTTTTTTGTGTGGAAAACAGTTAATTCATCTTTTACGCAACTCTATTTTTATCATAATCATGCTTTTTATGCTTTATATTTCATCTTCTTTAATGCGATTAAATTTTATGGGAAAATTTTTCTTATGCATTGACTTTACGATAAATCTTTGATTTGTGACTTTCCAAAAAGTTGAAATGATAAGTCTAATGGATAAATTAAATTGAAATTCATTTGATTTACGAATCTTCTTGAATTTTACCCAATCCATATCCATTACTGAACTCTCTTCAAATATTCATTGATGGAAATAAGAATAAGAAATACGAAAATAAAATGTTTGAATGTTTTAAATCCTGTCAAGCACAGCCGCTGCTCTTTCTTGAAAATAAAATGTATGAACTTTTTTTGTGGAATGTAAGAGAAAGCAGTAAAAGTCTTATTTATGGTCGAAAGTAATATGTCAATAAAAAATAAAAAATTTCCTCTATATCCTCCTTCCCCATTTTTATGTAATTGTTTATTAATCGTGGTCCATTTTTCAACATTTTCATATACTTTACATTCGTTGACGATCCTCATGTGCCTTCTTTACAATTGCGAGCTTTGAATGTGGTGATTTTGGTGATAATGTCCTGTATGGTGGATCTTTTGTTCCATGTAAAACAAGTGACCACTCTTTAAGCCATGCCTCCCGTGGTTCATTTGAATTAAATTGAACTTCAAGTGTCCATTTACCCTGTGGATATTCACCCCATGTATGTGTTGTCATAAATGGCCATTTTGTGAAGCCATCTCTATGATCGTCATCATTCGGTCGTTTACTCAAAATCATTGATCTAAAAAAGCAATGGATATTAAGCATCAATCAACAATGCTCAGCAAGCTCAAATACATACCGTGTGCCCATTGGTGATGTTAAAAACATTTCAAGATCTCCTCGTCGTGTAACATTAACAACGGATATAACAGCTTGCACATGTTCTAAATAATTCACTTCTGTATCACTTCCTATACATGCATTTGTATCGATTTGTAATTTTATCGTTGTTGTTGTTGTCAATTTCCTATTTGTGTAATAAAAAAGGAACTAAAATCAAATTCTATCCACAAAAATAATTGAACTTTATATTTACTGTATTTTTGTAATTGAGCCTGCTTCACAATGATAACGTGGTGGAACCGTTCGCCATTGTTTAGATAATGTTACCATGCCGCCAGCATCTAACACGCCAAATCCAAAAAGGTGATTAAATTCAAGACCAACACCATTCATTGTCCAATGGAATCGATTTTTGGCATCGTAAAGGGAATTACGTTTGGATGTGAGAACTGTCAGATGTTGTATATCCCGCCATGTTAACGAGGGACTATTTGGTTAAAGCAAATGTAACAATGAGAATAAGAGTCGTAAAAATATATTGTTTTTTGTGTGCCAAACTCACTTTGCCTCGAGTGCCAAAGCAAAAACCCCAGCAGCTTCGGGTGCCGCTGCCGATGTACCAGAATGTGTTGTTGTGCATTTTCCATATAAATCCGTTGTCGCCTGAACATAAAACATCATTTATCATTTTAACACATGTTTATACACGCTTGAGAATTATGTCATTTAAACTTTATGCTTTATATCTTACCACGCCAGTATTTGGATCTTTTGCTCCATTGCTGAATGTACTTGCAAGTGTTGAACTACAGCTTTCATCATAATGTGCATTTTGACCGTCATTTATTGCACTATTTATTGATATTGTCCACATAGATGCAGCATATCCATCACAATTACAATCATCCTCTTCGCCGCCATCGCCTGATGCCCACACATAAATGTTTCCTAAGCCACGACGACCTTCATTAACACCTTGTACAATTGCACGCATTGTTGCATTTCGTGGACCATCGACCGTTTTGCCTGTAAAGTTATGGTAATGAAATTATGTAGCAAGGGATTCGTGGATGTGGATGTGAATTTTAATTTAAATTGGAAATGCTCTTCCCGAGTGACACAAATGGAGGAGAATCAGATAAGAAGCTACGACAAAGAGCTCAGACAGAAGGAACTCTAAAGAGTCCGGCAAGGAGCTCTGAAAAGTTCGACAATGAGCTCTGAAGAGTCCGACAAGGAGCTTTGAAGAGTCCGACGAGGAGCTTTGAAGAGTCCTACAAGGAGCTCTAAAGAGTCCGACAAGGAGCTCTAAAGAGTCCGACAAGGAGCTCTAAAGAGTCCGACAAGGAGCTCTAAAAACCGACAAGGAGGTCTGAAAAACCGACAAGGAGCTTTAAAGACTCAGACAAGAAGCTCTAAATACTTCGAAAAGGAGCACTAAGGGTTCCTAAATGAATGCCATCATATGGCTGCCAAATAGAGCTACTTCCATTTTGTGTCAATAAGCCTGATCAACTCAAATGAAGAAGTTCCGTGACGAAGCCTTCTTCATTTTCGACTCTCGGAAAAGAGCTTTAAAAACTCCTTAGCGGTCCATTCTCCATTTGTGCTACTCGGGCCTCAACACAAAAGCAACTTAATTACAAGTAAAAAATTCATACCGTCATCAGTTGGTCCCCAAGATGCACTATAGATGTCAATTTTATGCGGTTCATGACCCATTGAATTAGCTTCAATTAAATCCGTCATATATGGCTGATCCAACATTCTAATGCCAGCAATTTTCGAATCATAAGCAACACCAACACCGCAAATGTCATTATCACGAGCTGCTGCTACTTCCCCTGCGCATCTTGTACCGTGACTATAATAAATAAGAAGGAAGGATTTATTGAAATAAATTTATTGGAATGAATGAAAATTTGTCAAAACATAAGTCGATGAGCTTAAGGAAGGAACTGAATTGAGATATCAAAGTTTCGCAGAAAAAAGTTTGGAATATATAACAGATTTCCTATGTTTACAGCACCAAATGGTACACTTTGCTGCTGTTATTCTTATTAATACAAAAAAATTACAAGCTGATGAATGATAGATATGATGTAAAGAAGCAATCTTTGCGTAGGATGTGCATTCATTTTGGTATACACAAAAATTAACGTGTTTATGATTTATGGGCGTCTTCATGAATACCATACAGCAGCCACAACATGATAAAGAACGGCTTTTTCTTTTTTGTTGTGTATGGCCACACAATTTATGTACATGATGGAATGTATACACATCATACAGATGGTTTTTGCATCGTATATTCGATTAATTTTATGGCAGCAAAAAAAATGGAAGATAAAATGCTGCTTAATTAGTCATAAATCATTATCAAAAAAAAAATTTGTGTTGTGCCTGAATGAAATCGAAATTTTATCTTTTTATAACTTGTAATGCAGCTATTGCTTTATTTCGATTTTTTTTTATGACAATAAATCATGTTTTAATTATTATTTTTTTATTGGAACAAATGCGTGAGTTTGATTTGATTGAAAAATATATGGAGCTTGACGTAATAAACATTTTATTATGGAACTTATTTCCTGATTACTTCTGTGGATTTCAAATTGTATTAAGAAATTACTTGGAATCATGAAAGAACAAGTCGGTTAATTGATCCATAATCTGACAAAAGTCCGGTGTGACTCTCGTATGATGTCGGATTTTAAATCAGAGAGCTGACCGTTCTGGTATTACTGGATTAAGAAATTGTGACCGAAATTTTGATTACCTTTTAAGATTTAAATAGATATCACTGTGTGACACAATTCAAAGTCCGAAAAGCAATAAGATCAAAATTTTAGTTTTTCACGAACAGATCATTTCGTGAATAATTCTGAGAAATCCTTAATACAACGCAATTCGATGCCTTAATGAAACGTACTGTACTTGGACTAATAAAATTTTGAATAATTTCATTCCTTCCATTTGAGTTGATTTCAAATTGTTTATCCAACGAGAAATTCTTTTGACACTAAAGAAGTATAATTGCTTTATAGTATGCTTTCCCGATCCCGGTCCCGAAACTTTTCCAACGGATCACGGGACCGGGAAATCCCACGTGCTTGTATCAAAAAGTACAATATTTTAATGTTGGGGCATTTTTAAGCTTAATACATATTTTGTCAAAAATTTAAACTGAATTTAAATTTTCAGAACTCTTGAACCTGACTATTTTGAATGATTTTAAAATAGAAAAGCACTAAAAAAATTGAATTTAATTATCAATTCACCGTTTAATGATTATGAAGAACAAACCTTAGGTTAGAGATCTAATCTCAATATTTGTGATCAATTTAGTTAAATGGAGATTTCTGGAAAACCCAAAATCCAAATCCATTTTTTATTTTAAAAGGACGTCATTTGAGTTTATATTATTTGCAACTTCCTAAAATCTAACATAAAAAGTTTTAAATACAACGTTCAAAACGATGCCTTACTGAACACGTTATACTCTTCGGATTCCTAATCTCATTTTGAATAATTTCATTCCTTCCATTTGAGCGGATTATACAGATTTTTATCCAACGTGAAACTCTTCTGTCACTAAAGATCGATATAGTGTCAGTCTATAGATGTCCCAAGCGACTTTAATGAGAAAAGTTATATCTCTACTCAGTTTCCATTCAGTTACGGATACATTTACATATTACCACTATGTTAAATACACTTTTGTGTGATACAAACCCGAATGGACTAAAATGCATTAGAACTAGGTATCAAATGGACATTAAATTGTCAATAAAAAGTTGCTTCGTGTTTTTGTCTACTCGGAAAACATTATATCCGTCGATATCAAGTCGGTATACGTCTCGATCTCAGAATCTTGAATGGAGTCGAGACGGAACTCTTAAAATCTGTTTCAATGGGGGTCGATAAATGTTTTGGAAATTTAGGTAGAGTTGTGATGGCCAACGTCGGCGACCGAGAATATCGGCCAGTCGTTCATTGAATTTATCGGCCATTATTTTTTATCGCTCTTCGTTTTTGGCCGACCGATAAAATCAGGCCGTTTCACAACTTTGAGTTTAAGTTTACAATTCTAGATCAGTTGTGCTGCAAAAATTTGCTTTCGAAAACCCAAAGAATTCAATTTTTCTTAATATTTTCAAAATTGATATGGGATAGTCAGATCTCGAAGCCAACTTGGATTGTGTATAAAAATCGATTCAACTTCATATAAAATTCAAGCCGACTTCAAGGAAAAGTTCAATTGAATTTCTTAAATTTCAATATTTGAGTTGACTTTTTAAGATTTTGAAGTCTTTTCATACTTAGTCAATATAATGCTGAACATAACGTTCTAGATCTTGAAACTCAAATCAACAACTTTATGTCCACAGATTTTACTGAGCTATGCTATTTTGAAAGATTTACAACAAACATTTGATTACTAGCAGAAATTCTAATTTTCAAAGTCATTGAATTGCAGCTATTCTCTTCAAGCCATAACTTTTCCTAGAAAAACTAAACCGCATTTCAATAAGTAAACATTGCTTCATTTATCATAAAAACTAATAAATCGCATGAATAGCTTTTAATTTTTATTTTTTCCTATTTCCAATCAGAAACTTTCCAATTCTTTTAAATCGACTTAATGGACTTTTGAAGTTTACTATGGGAAAACACATTTATCTCAATTCATTACATTTCAATGCCTTTTAAACCTTTTTTGCTGTAATAATAATATTTATAAAGTTTACCTATTAAACCAGTCATCAGTGTATCGTGGATATGGAAACGGATCGTTGCTGCTAAAATCATAACTTGCTTCAGCGTTCTGTAAATATAAAGAATAAGAAAAACGATTAAAATTTACATTTTCAACCTTTTACATTCAAACACAGCCATAAAACTATCACAGCGGATGTAAAGCGAAAAGGAATGAAAGTTATAGGAAATAATACGAAATGAAATTGAATTGAATGAAAATTTAATTTAAATCTAAATGCTTTTTTTCTTCCTCTTATTGGTTTTATTCACAATTCACAAGTTTTGAAATTGAAATTGAATCAATTGGAAGGAGTTGGAGTAGAAATGAAAGTTTATTATGCTACGTAAGCATTTTATATTTTACGATTAACAATGCATTGGTGGAAAATATTGAAATTCAGTTACACATTTATTTATCGATTTTTTTGTAATGTGAGGAAATTGTGCTGAGTTCTGATAATAAAGTTAATCTTTTAAAGGCAGTGATCAGCATTTTTTAATCAGGGTTGTTTTTCAGATGTTTCCAGCCAGAGTTGTCAGATCGGTGCCTATGGATAGGTGCCTATTTTTTACTGTATAATGGTAGCATTTGACTTTGTCTAGGCATTACCTATGGAAAGACAGGCAAACAAATTTGCCTTCTTGTAGGCTTGCTATCCAAAGATAATAGGCAGTTCTTAGGTAAAGGCAAAAACTCTTGCCTTTGACTAGACAAGCCTACAAGAAGGCAAATTTGTTAGCCTTTAAAATTAAAATACAAATTTATGGTGAGTCTATCAAGTATGCATTAAAGATCTAAGTCTCATGAGTTGCAGCGACGATGATTAATAGTTCATAGTTTATCCTAAGCACTGCTTCATTTTAGTTATGGTAGAATTCGAACAACGTGCAAGCTCTGCACCTTACTAGGAAACAAGTGTGTCATAATGTCTAATGTACCCTAAATTGTACCTGGTAACAATCCATTTGAGCAAGATTTTGTAAGGATAATCATCCGAACACCAGACACGTATACCTTCATGGATATATGCATCTACAATGAAGACACATTTTGTAGCAAAGGCATCAAAATTACATTCAACATCATGAGCCTGGGATTTTAATTAGAACGGCGAAAAGTTGAAAAAGAGTAAAGCTCTACTACGAGCCACTGCCCTTGATTTTCTGTATTTTAGATCCGAAAGTCTACAATTTTCAACTGTGCCTAGTTCGTCCTAGGCTACAGGCCTGCATTTATTATCAGATGGTTTGTAGTTTTGGACCTAGGATTTGAACGAATCTTAAAAATTTAGACATGACCTAAGCTGACTTAAGAATTGAACCCAAGATCTCTAACACTTTAGAACAGCCCTCTACCATTTGGGTCACTGATGTCACTTTTCCGCACGTGTAAACCTACACATTCGGAAATAACCTGATTAGAGTCATTCTATAAATATATGCCTTCTTTCCAACAAGCTTTGCTACCTTACTATATCTATATGAGGCGTTTCTTCCAAGAATTTTACTCAAAATTCTCCTAATTATGATTAATAATATAATTATATAAATATTGACTGCTGCTAAACTTTTCCATTAATAGCATGACTATGTAGGTGTGTAGCCAAGAGTCATAACTGCCATTAGATAAAAATCAAATCCAATAATCGTGTGATGTCAATATTAATTTTGCCACCTTTTATTTCACTTATCGACCAATGCCAACTTAATCATCTGACTTCGTCTCAATTGATTAAGAACTTTTCTTCGCAGTTCCTATCAACTTCACACAATCGACTTCATTTGCATTGAATACATGATGAATATAAAAAGAAGTCGCTATTTGAATGCCATAAAAAAATCTTTATTTCCCTTCAATTCAATTTCAATGAAGTAGGAGCTGGAAATGTTATGCTTGTTTTACAGTTAATTTGATTTCATTAAATCAAATCTGCATATTTAATGTGAAAGACGTCATTTGATGTATAAATTAGGGAAAATTGATAATTTAAGGAAATTTATTGATTAAGCCAGTGGTGGGCAACCTTTTTCTTGCGGCACAGCTTAGCGGAAAGTCTATACTTAAAACACACAGGACATAAGGTTCATGAAAAAGCTAAGGAGGCTGTCCATCTGATGGACGGTGGCTGACCAAACATCAAGAATTTCACTTTCCCGTCGTACTTCCTGTTTTCATTAAGAAAACTGCTGGCGACCGAAGCTGTGCCGGGATAAGAACTTTAAGTGTGCTGCGATAGTCTAGTGTGCTGCTTTACCATAATTTGGTGCGATTCCATAGTGTGATACATACCTTAGTGTGCCACAATGTTTTAGTGTGGCACGATACCCTAATATGACGCATCACCCCAAGTGTACCGCGATACCCAAGTGTGCTGCGATACCCTAGTGTGCCAAAATGCCATAGTGTATCGCAATACCTTGGTTTGACACGATACTCTAGTGTGCTGTGTTACCTTTGTGTACCATGATACCCTAGTGTGCCATGATACCCTCGTGTGACACGATACTATAGTATGCAGCGATACCTTAGTATTCAACGATATTCAAGTGTGCCGTGATACCCAACTCTGCCACGATACCCTAGTGTGCCATGATACCCTAGTGCGTGTGTCACCCTTGTGCACCGCTTTACCTTAGTGTGCCGCGTTCCCCTAGTGTGCCGCGTTACCCTAGTGTGCCACGATACTCAAGTGCTCTGTGTTACACTAGTGCGCAGTATTAACTTAGTGCGCAGTGTTACACTAATGCACCGCTTTACCTTAATGTCCCGCTTCACTCTTGTGTGCCACAGAACACAAATTGCCCACCACTGGATTAAACGAAGCTTAAACATTAACTCATAGCTAAAAATAAAATAATTAAGCTTTAGCCATACTTACATAATTAAATCTTAGATCAGGATGCATATAATCGACACCTAAAAACAAGAGAAAAAATGAGATATAGACGGATATAGACAACAATGAGATAAAGAATAAGAAATTAACCAAATTAAAATTAATTAATTAATGTTGATTCCAATCAATAAAGGTTAAATCATTGCTAATTGGCAAGTCAATAAAAATTAATTGAATCATAATCAAACCACGTTTTCGAGATATATTGTATATTATTAAAATTATATTCGTAAAGGCCGTAATTGGCACTCACGCTCAAATGAAATGAAACAAACAGAGATATAAAATATTTATTATTGATTTATTTACCATCATCCATGATTGCTGTTGTTACATTTTTTCCAGTAATGCCTTGATCCCATGCTGCCTGTACATTCAAATCCAATCTCGGTTTTCCGCCATTTTGACCTGTATTACGTAAATACCATTGAAGTGGAAAGTATGGATCGGTTGGAAGTTTGCCGGTACTTTCCTTATTTTGTGATACAATTGGATCATTGCTGATGGCTGCAGGGCTTTTTAATGTTCGAAAGCCTCGTTTTACTCGCTTGAAGCCTGGCTGTTGCACTGCCGTATGAATCTATGTGGATAAATGGATATTTAAATTACAATAATTATTATGGCATGTTGATTGATTATTAAGGAATTTGAGTACACAACATGGAAAAAAAGCTCATTGAAGATACATTTTAATTGCATGTAATAGTAATCTATTTTGCAGACCCGGGAGGAACGTATTGAAATATTGGCATCAACTTGAGTGTGATGCACATGAAGAAGACATCGTCATTAGGACGAGTGTCACACGTGTTAAGAGACACAGAGCTTTAGAAGTGCCTTTTTGCTTTGTGTTGCTCAGACATTGGGATGAGGCAACAATGCTTTCTTGATACCGGGACCGGGACTGAGAAATCCAGGGAAATCCGGACAAAATCCCGTCCCGGTCCCGAAAATCTTCCGTTACTGGAAAGCATAAAGGCAACTGTGTTCTTACAGTCAAAAGGCAGACAACTAGCAAATTTGGTTTTTTCATTTAAGCCAAGTAATTGCCATTTGATTCTAAGTATACTACCGACTCGTCGTAGGTATTGGCAATTTGTACCAATCAGGATATGTAGAACTGGAACAAAAGGTACATATTACTCCGAATGGATTGAACCCATGTCCTACGATTTCGGTCGTATGCTCCTACCATTGAGCTATCGAGGAGATTTTCCGACTAAATGACAAAAGTGTCATATTTAAATTATTCATTTTCTGTATCCCTCTTACTACTGCACTCAATTATACTGGTATATAAACCTATGGTAACATCCCATTACAGGAATCCAATTGCAACAGGATGAACAAATCATATTGCAATATTGAAAACAGGTTCCAATCAGAAACATGTCTAGATAGTGCAAGTAAGTTAATCGATCCATAATCTTGCACTAGGTTGACATAAATCTGGCATTTGTGTCGGAATTAAATAGAATCTGTCCTCAATGGCCTAAGGCCAGATTTTGTACTATCGCCCGATTTATGCTATTCGGATTGGATGCTCAAAGACAATTCTTCCATCCCCTAAAGCCACTTCAATTCATAATTGTTACTCTACAGATACATCGGATGTTTACCCTTAATTATTTTTGTACATCTAGATCCATTTGTAACATCCATCATGGAAATAATTAGTTACAATTTTTTATTATTTCCTATCTGTTATCAACATGCTCATACTTTTGCACTCACAAAATTGAATAAAGAATAAATAAATTAAATTAATTAATTATATCCCATTTTTATATCAACAGACGGTCATAACTCAGCAAGAGCTCACATAATTCTTTATACCCATTTCCATGTAATAAATTTCAGCTTGAGAGCAATAAGATTTTCGCATCATTGAGGCTACGTCAACAAGTGTGTTGAAGGAAAAACATTCATTTCATTTCTCGTTTAAGACGATTGGAATTCTGATATTAAATGAAATAAAATTGAGGCCTTGAAATGGAAATGGAAGTACAATGTAGCATAAAAAAAAAATTATGAAGAACTCTTGTCGCTTTTATGACACTGATTTTGCCCTAGTTTTAAATTTAATTCTTCATTAAATAATTTTATTTGATGACTTTACAGTATGACAATCAGAAAAATATGCTCAAGTTATTAAATCATGTCTTCCAAGGTGCCAGCAATTAAGAAATGGAAAAGTTCATCATAACAATTATTGAGAATCTGTTGTGTCTTAAGAGAGATCTTAGAAACTGGCAGAAGTTATCTAAAGACAGATCAAGCTTCCGTCAAATTCTAAATACAGCAATGGGTCTCCATTCACATTCGCCAAGGAAGTAATTAAGTAAGCTATCGAGATCATGCTCTTTGTCTGTTAGGATTGTCTACTCAGATCTAAACCCAAAATAAAGATATGGCTACGTAGCAGTGGAGACACATTATGTGCCAAAGACCTCAAAACTCCACGCAACACACGAACCGAGCTTCATAACTAGAACGGTGAAAATGGAAAAAGAGCTTCGAAAATTAGACATGGCCTGGGATTGAACCCAGGAGCTTTGGCACGTAAGGCCAACGCTCTACCATTTAAGCTATTGATGCCATTTCACCGTCGCTCAAAAAATCATTCATAAATGTCTGATTTGTATTAAATAATGACAAGATGTAAATTCAACGAGTGAATCAAGTCAAGTCATTACACAAAAATCTGTAACTGCATTTTACATCGTTTCTTCAAAGCGATGTAATTTGTAATTTGTAACAAGCATAATTTGAGCATATAGCTTGTTGAAAGTGTCTCCTTTACCTCTGGGCCTAGAAACATGAGAGCTGAGCATGTCATGTTATGGCATTACAGGAAGACATTACGATTCCACCGGTGTGGGTACGGTAGGCAGCTACATTTATATCATGTCATTTTCATATCAATACCGGAGCACTTTAATGTACCACCGGTTCATCATTGGTATACCCAGAGTGTAGAAATGTCGAAGTTGGTCCTTATTTTTATTTTCAGATTTTTACATGGATTTTTTAAACGGTCAAAATTAATTTGAGATTTCGACGTTTTTGAATCCTTCAGGATTTCGACACTCAGATTTCCACGGGTAAACTATTGGTGTAGCATGCAACTTGGTCATAGCCAGTGTACCATTGCATCCTTCCAGTGGTGCATGTGCCTATACTGTCCCGTAACGTAATACCATCGTAGAAATCAACCCTTGATATCAAACATTTAGAGCATCTTCCCAATAGAGCAACTTGACATTAAATCATACATGAGTATGTCATACAATCCTCAATCTATATAGATTGACATTCCTTATATTCATTAAATTACTATAAATATTTCTCAACAGTCAGAGATGTCTGTCTATAGGATTTTAATACATTTATAAAACAAAATCCTTCCACAAATTGAACATTCAGTCATCCGATCATTCTTAATAACAAAGTTATAATACCCAAAGGGAAAAAATTCTTAAAAATAAGCCATTCATTGCTCATTTTATATGGCAATTGACAAATGAACAGCATCGACAATTGACAAGATTGTCGATGACATTTATGCGCGGTTTACATTAATTCAGCATTTATAAAGTTTTAATTAAGTGGTAATAATGATTAACCAGTTAAAAAAGTTCATCCTTTCAATTTAAATTGGTAATGAATAAGACAACAGACATAAAAAGGAAGGCACAAAAAAAGGTACAGACAAAGTTTTAAGTAAATTCTTTACAATCGAAAGGTTTGCAAAATAAATTTTTGTTAAAAGGGGATTTTTTTGGGTTCTCGATCGATTTATTCCATCTTGTTCTTCTTCCTTCAGTAAAAGGAACATTATGAGAGTATTTCGCATGAATGATATAAAGGTATGGTGTCTATTTCTATGCCGCAAGAGAAATCCTCTTTCATTTCCTATTTTATGTGAAATATTACTGATTTTTATATCCTACATAATTTTTTGGATAAATATGATTAAGGATTGTAATTTCGTAAGCATTGTGAGAATCCTTGTCACATTTCATCAACACTCCTATACCAGTTATGAGCTTTGTAAAGCTTTAATGTGACATGGACACGCCTTGTTAGTAAAGCACGACCGAAATTGTTCATGGCTTGCAGTTCATCGAACTTGGTTCATTTTGGACAACAGTTCAATTACTCTCTACTTTCTGGTGGGAATCGAACCCACATACTTGAAAAGAGTAATGTAGATATCCGGTCTGTTGTTAAATCACTCGTATGCTTGAAATAGCGTTCTGCGTATGTCTAATACAGAAGCCTTGACCACACAGGTCTTACTCTAAAATTGACAAATTCGTGACTCGATACCATAGATTCCACTCTGCCCAGACACCGACTTACACAAAAGTCGTTAATAAATGACGTCTTGAATTTCAAAAATTCTCATTTTAAAATATATGTCATTTGTGAACACCAGAAAGCCACGATGCATGGAAATGTCCGAAAATCGGCACCAAGCCAGAATGACTCTGACAACAAACCAAATTCGATGAAATCCGGTTTTAATTCAGAATCAAGCCATAAACCAGTTTCTATGAAATCCGGTCTCAAGTCAGATTGTAACCGGATCTTCATCTATTGCTATCCCACGCGATTCCCGACTGAAGAACTCTTGGAAATTGGTCTGAAATTGGACTTGACAATTGACAAGTTGAAGCCAGTGATAGAGTCAGCTACAAGCAACGCCTATTAGAGATCATGGATCACAATTGATCGCTGGTCAGACAGCGAAGTATGTAAGTTAGTCCTTTCCCGGACAACTCCTAAAACATTCATTATAATCCTTAATATCAAAATCATACTCACCAATGGTTCTTTTTTCAAAATTCGTGTATGTGAGATGCTTCGTCTTGATCTTACATGTGGCAATGTGCTATGACGAAAATGAAATTCTTTGTTGGAGCTACCAGGAAGCTGTAAAAAAAAGATGAATAGCATTAAAAATCCAATTTGTATTATGATATTATTGAATATTGAATAATTTACGTATAACTGTAATGCGGAAAAAGGACACAAGAATATCATTTATGACTGTTTTTTATGAAATATATCCTGACTTTCAGGAAAGCATTTGATTGAGTTTAAATTGTGCATTCATAAAATGTTATTTTTGATTTGCAGAAAAAAGTGTCCAAAAAGGTTGACCAATTAATTTTTAATTGCCCGTTGATGGTTTTTGTTACTTCTTGGAAGTAAGTATTTGATGCTTATTTCTGTCTTTTTATGACCCTCGATGGTCATTATTATTCAAAGGATTGCATCTTCTAAATTTAGATGCTTGGATAGCACAAGATGGTTTTTTGATTCGAAATCATGCAGCAGGCCGGTGTGATTCAGGCATGGTGCCAAACTTAAATTGGTGCTAGAACAAGGTTAAAGTCTCATCGACCTGGGGCTGGATTTTCGAACAATTAACCGATTTGTGATACCGAGAAGCATATTTAACCTATAAAGGATATTTGCATAAATTTTGATAGCCACTCGAAGTGACTCGGTGGTGGAATGGAACCTTACTATGGCAGCAACAACTCTGACATCTTGGGTTCGAAACTCGGCAAGAGAAGAAATATTTCATTTGTCCTTTCTGGAATTATATGTCGTAGAAATACACGGCTTTTAGGCTTCTTTTGTAGACTACAAGCAGTAATGTCATCAAATTAATAGTTCTGATCCGACTTTAAACTGTACAATTATTAGCTACGAACCACCTAAACGTAAAAGCTTTATTCAATGAGCATCTTACGGTACCTTCTGAACATGCTCATTAATAGTAATTTAATATGTTCATTAAGCATATGCTTGGATGTTAAGGCCAGGTGCAGCTCTCGATATGAGCAACTTCAAGACTTCAAGCTTATCCCTTTCAATTTACGTCTTTATTCAAAATTGTTGCTTATTGTTCCTTAAAGTTTTTTGTACAATATTAAATTTATATAGTAAATAACGTTAAGTATCCTTTAATGGAAGCTACCAAGTTCTAAATAATCCTATTCATATACAATATTTTAAGACAACGTCTGCCTTTCATAAATATATTCTTATATTCTCAAAGCTTTGAGCATTACATTAATCCTCAAGCCCACAAAACTTTTCATTAACAAAATTTTGTTATAATCCCGAATTCTTCTTGCTTTATGCTCCTTTCACACTTATGAGAAATGTTTAATGATTTTTTTAACAGAATTAACCAAAATTTTATAACTGCTACAAGCATAAAAACATGAGCTAATGAGATATGGTATGGAACCAGACAAACATTAAAACATTTAGAATATTAAGTTTTCTTAAGATATAAAAGTAAATATTGATAATTATGTGCCACATAAGACATCTGCGCTTCATTATAGCAGATGAACAACCCCTTAAGCAGCATAAGACTCAACATGAAGCTACAATTTAAACACAACATTGTACTTCCATTTAGTTAGTTGAGTTTTTCCAGAGAATTTTGAATGCAGGAATAAATTATTTGTGCTAAATTTAATGCAGGATATATACAGTTGATCATCAAATTAATTGTAATTCAATATTAAACCAATTATTGGCTGAACATAATTTAAATTGAATTTATTTTGAATTTTCATAAATTTATTTTTTTAGAATATTTATTATGTAAACCTCAAGGCTATTACTGTTTGATCCAATAGCTACGCTAATTGCAACATATGTTTCCGTTTTTAGGGCAGTTGTGAAAGAAAATGGCGGGCTTAGCTCATTTTGATCGGATGGCTGGGTGGTTGGATGAATAGTTAGATCTCAGCAACCAGACATCGCAGAGAACTTGGATTTGAACCATTAACTCAGTACTACTGAATTTCTAGCTTAACTCTTGATTTAGTAGCTTATAACTATTCCTAAATGCTTTAATTAATGATTTTTTGATTTATTTACAAAACTTTTCGATGATTTGCCCTTCGGCAAAAATTTGAATTCTGTTTTGACCGTTTGTTCAAACAAAATTTGAATTGTTTTTAACTACTAACTCAAAATTATTATGAATTTTTGAAAAAAGTAAAAAAATTTGAATGTTTTGCAATGCCAACTTTGCAATATTTTGAGTTTGCAAAAGTGATGCAATTGGATCTGATAATTGATCTTCTTACAGACAAAGAAGTGAATCTAACATTCTGTTTGGACAGTTGTTCAATCAAATTTAGATGCAGAAAAGTCTTTAAATTCGACTCTGTAGATGGCAAAAATTTAACGAGAACAAGTTTCATGGATGACCAAATAATTCCTAGATTGGATGTGCAGAAAAGGACGCTAAAGTCGTAAACATTCCGAACTGGAATAAGTTCTCGAAGAATGCGCCGGTTTTAAAAGTTCTCTTCGCGTAGCAAAGGGTCCACATGCGCCCTATCCATGGAAGTAAGCGAGATGGTAAATGAGTGGGCGACCAAAAAACTCTTCGAAGGAAGCTGTCAATAGAGACATTATTGTACTTGCGATCGAAAATTGGCAGATGGAAGCTAGTGGTAGAACCAGCTTTAAGCGCCATATGAGGGAAGCCATTGATCACAATTGATCTGTATAGTCAGCCTAGGTAGTAAGTTTCAGCAAGCAGCAGTGTTCATAGCTCCATTATCTATTCCATTTTCATGAAAACCACCTTTATTTAAAGTTATAAATTTCCATCGTTCGTAAAATGTTGAAAGTTTAAAGATATTTTAACCCACACTTCATGCTTCATGTTATGGCTAAAATATTACCCAAAATTTATGGTAAAATAATTTTCCACGTTTCCAAAATCTAGCAGTAATTTATTTATGGTGAAATACCGTTTGTTACGTCCTACAGTATGAATAATTTTACAATAGCAATCACAATGTAAATTCCACTATGCTAGCTGCTATATAAAGTATGTCATTTTAGTAATTCACATTAAGACAAATTATTGGCATTCCAGTCGGTCGTTTGGTTCCGCTGAACATCAAAGATACTTTTTGAAATTAAAAATTAATCACAAAACTTCAAAACAATTTGCTTCTAATAATTTCTTATTTTTTCTGACGGAAATGTCTTTGCAGTACAGTAGAATAAAGGAAGCATAAAGAAGACACTAGAGCAGTGATGGACAACCTCAAATCCGCGACATACTAGTAACAAATGCCATTATCACTATGCATTGTACGGTTTCCGTCAAGGTTTTCCCCTTTCCCAAGGGGTGCCGCAGCACACAGGTTGCCCACCACTGAACTATGTAGAAGACAAACTTCAATGTGAACGTATGGTTTCTATACACATTTTTTTCCTCCTGTGGTTTGTGTCTACATCTGTTAATACAGAGAGACAACACAATATCTGTGAAAGATTAAGAAAGAAAAACTTTACATTTATCCACTACTATTTTTTTCTACCTCAATAAATAGAATATCTGGAAAACGTGACCCACATTTAAATCGAGAAAATACAAGTTGAAGGGTCCCGAGTGACACATAAGGAGGTGGGTTTTATCATGGAGGTTTTGAGATTCTTTCAAAGCACTGGGGACGATTTCTCTGTTGATGGTACGGAATATGTATAGGTACACTTCTGGTTTGGTACCAATCTCGTGCTATATTCCAGAAGTTCACCCTACCAATTGTATCTATACTGTACCTACGAGTTTGGTCCTATTATCACACATGGAAGCTACCAGCCATATGGAAGCTACACCTAAGAACTCATAGAGAGAGCTGTTCATAGAGTTAGTATGGCATTTGGTATCGGTAATTGGCAGACGAAAGCTAGTGACAGAGCCAACTTTAGGATAGGATCAAAATTGAGATTACGACCAGCGATCTATACCACTAACGAGTATAAATAAGTTACTAAAACAGTAGTCTATTCAAGTACGGAAGTTTGACAAACCCTCATATGTTAAGCTGTCATTACCCCTGAGACGCATATAACGTGAAGCTTTGGATTTTCAATTTGATATTGAAATATCCTAACAGACAAAGAACATGCTCTCTAGAATTTTCTAACCTTAAACATACTAGACGAGCATCTTGGTCAACTTAATCTGCTTTTGAGAGCATGCTCTTTACTCTATAGCAGGGATAGCTTTAGCAGAGCCTTTAAAGCAGCTCAATGACGTACCCTTCTTCATTTGTGTCATTCGGGCTTGTCATGTGCATTCTTTCATTCAATACAACAAGTGAAGAAATGGGAATGAGAAAATCTACTTCCTTCACTATTCATGCATTTCTATTTTAGCAAGTAGATAAACTTTCTAGATTAATTTTCAATCAACTATAATAGAAATGTTTGAAATTTAGATAGCAAAATTAATTGCATGATGTAACTGGAATTGTATATGCGTCTTAGTTTCATATTTTCACGACAATTTATGTTATTTCTTCTTCATCAACGGAACCATTGAAGATTTCTCTGTATTTATCTCAAACAAGCGGAAATTCCATAGTACAAGTGCTTTGTATCGAAGTGGAATTTGTCCTACAAAAGATGGAAAAGAAAGGCATTTGGAGCATGAGATCTAATAAGAAAGGAATAGCTAAGGAAATATGTCAATTAAGCGTTCATACGTAAGATGAAATAAAAGTCATAGAAGTACAATAATTCATCAAACAGGTGCTTTACAGGTGGAATGTTTCAATTTGTACTGCTCATCTTGATAATTTCATTAAGTTAAGCACTCTGCAGAACCAAATTAGATTAACTCTTTTTCTAGATTATTAGGGGATTTGTTCATTCGTTGTTCCTTTTTCTGTTCATTTTCCTTCCTGGTTAAATTTTTAAATTTCCTACCTTTTTTTCTAGTTAAATCCTGATAAACACTAAATGGAACCAAATGGAAGACGCCTCCGCATGGCATCCATATGGCTGCTCATTAAAGGTTATATGGGTATCCAACAGAGGCCATATGATTGCTTCCAATAGAACTTCCATATAGCCACCCACACTTATGCCATGAGGAGGCAGCTTCCATTTGGTGACACTAAAATAATTTTAACGGAAACTCAAAAGCTTCATTCATCATTTGTGTCGGGAATTTACGTATTACGTATTCATTGGTTACAGTTAATTCTATTGAATTATTCATTCATTTAAAATTATTGGAATGAAACGCTTTTCACAACCTTATTGACGATTAAAATTAATTTATGAGAATTGAAAAGTATTTCACGAAAAGTGAATTGAATTAGAAAATAACGTAAATTTATTCTCAATGCTTTAATCAAATGAGTACAAATTTAAAGCTTTCATTGCATTCAATGTAGCAGCACATGTTGAGTATTTAGAAAGGTCTGAGTCTGATGATTAGGTTGTTATAAGGCTAATCCGTGCACTGCACATGGAATTCTCTAACATTTTCTCGTCTTTAGAATGTCACACATAGTTCGGAGACTGATTAGAATCAATATGGAACTCAATATAGACTATTCCGTCTCCTACGTGTCAGTCATAATAAGATACAACAATTTTAGATGCTGAAACTTAATTTTGATACTTAATGACATCAGACTTGACTGTATAGCAGAGAAAATACCACTTTTGCAACAACTTGATCCGATCAGGAATCGAACTCGCGTCCTGCAATTTCAGATCGTATGCTCTTACCATTAAGCTATTGTGGTTGTTTGAAGTACTTAGCAGAATACCAATTTAAACTATTATTCTGTTTTTAATGTTTCTAGACACTGTCCTGAGCAGCACAAAGCAGTGAACCGAATGTCATCACAGACAGAACAACTTTGCATCTTACCGTTAACTTAGCGATGTCCCAGCAAATACATTTTGCTGTTTGGGTATATGCATCTTTACCATTAATGTGGCTTTACTTGTAAAATCTAAAACTAGATAAAAGCTAGATACCAAATAAACATTACTGTCATCTATGAAAACGAATGTTACAAGCAATCATCAATGAATACAGAACACGTAGCTAACAATCAATACTTTTTTGACAACAAGTTAACTACATAATCACTTAGGAGTAATTGGATTCAACAAGTAATGAAATGCCTGAAAATAACCTAATTATTATTCATTGCTTTTGTATTCTGATGTCGCAATTAAGGATGAAGAAAAGTTCGTTCAAGCAATAGACACAACTTCGTCATTCAAAATTTTATGTAATTAGGTAGCTTCAGTTCCATTTGTTAACAAAGCTTTGTTAAAACTTTTATTCTCATAATTTCTATCCGTGGAACGAGAAAATTAAGGTAATTTTCACCAAAGAGTTTATGTTGCTGTATTGCAAAGCAATAGCAGTGCTGCTCATGAATAAATGTATCAAAGCAACGTGCTTGATATGAAAATCGTGCATAACCGGAATATTAGACAAATTTCAAAATTAAATCTTTGTGAATCAATTTTTCATGCTTCATGGTTGTGTGGCAGTGCACGAGACACAAAAATGAAGAAGGGTCCGTTACGGAGCTTTGTGTCATTCGGGATAAAAAAGAAGAAACTTATTTGAATAACTTATAGTTATTCAGATCTTAAAGATTCAGAGCTTCGCGTTTTGTGCGTTTCAGGGCTAGTGACAGTTTGACTTAGTCAGCGTTCGCCAAGCCACAGCACTTAAATCCTTCGAAACATTCTGACAGTTCAGGATACACGTCCTTTTCAAAACATGCAGAGGCCGCTTTCCCTTGCCATCCAGAAATCACTCGGGATAAAATATTTAAAGGTACTTTAGCTGTTCAGATTTGAAGAAAGGTTCGCGTGATGCTTTGACTTAGAATACGCCAAGTCACAGCACTCAAACCTAGAGTTACAGTTTATAGGAGAATCCTAACCACTCCTTTGACGACATTACTGCCTCTAGCCTACAAATAAATGCTATGAGTCGCGTTTCCTGTGCTTATGATTCGAAAACGGACTTGTTATAAAAGAATTCCCATGTCGAGTCTCGAACCCATGACCACAGGGTGGGTATTGAAATGATTAGGTACCAAATTACTAAGCCATTCCACCACTGAGTCACTTTATTGTTCAGCACGTGTTCTACAAAAATCAGTCTCTTTAAAGAGAGCATTTTATGTCGTTTCTAAATCTTATGCTGTTCTACCGTCTGTTTGTTAAAATAATCACAAGACTGCTTTTCAAGGTAAACTGTCGACATTTGTGCAGCCTAATAAGACGAGTTCATTTATGTGAGAAGAGATAACGAAACGAAAAGATTCTTCCCCACGCAAAAAAGTAAATTCCAATTTTCCTAACGCAAAAATTTTTGTCATTTTTTGTTCATGTTAAAGTTTAACATACATACAATTTTTGTACATTGAGAATCATGTGAGCATATTAATTTAATTTCACAATCTTTCATCGAATGACGCTTTTATGTGTACATTAAAAGTACGCGTGTATATATGTTGACTGTTCATCGCGGAAAGATAACATAGATTAATAGCAATGAAGGAGTATCTTTGAAGTATTCTCATATCTTTAATGATACCAAGTGTATGAAAATTTATTTAAGATTTCCAATATTGAGATGAAAGTGAGTATGATACAGCAGGCGTATCCTGAAACTTTTTTTATATGAAACGTCAACAATTTTGAGGAGTTTTGGAAGTTTTTTCTCGAAAAATCATTCAAGGTTCAATTATTACGTAGTGCTCTTAGGGGAGAGGAAGTGTAGGAAGGTCGTGCTTTAGGAGATGGGGTGGGGGTAGTGACTTCGAGTGTTGGAAGGAGCACGGAACATTGAAATATTATTCCGGATGGGGAATGTGAATCAAAAAGTTGAAGAATCGTATCCAAAACAGGAGAAGTTGCTATGACCCCCAAACCCCCTTCCCCAACTTCAATACACTCCTGGTATGCATACAACTTCAAATTTATTGCGACTTTGAGAGTCAATTTTATTTCGTCCTCCCCTATGGCTACATAAATGACATTGAATCGCTTCGTTAATACTGAATGAAATTGATATAATTCATAAGCTTTTGAAAATTGATTCATCTCTAATGGTTTCATATTCTTATGATTTATTCATCTTCTTCTTTTACTTCTTCCACTTCTTCAACTTTTTAATAGTGCATCTTGAAGAATTAATGGGGTTGGCTGGTTTATACGTAACACTAAAGTTTATTTCCCGAGTGACATAAATTGAGAAGGCTCTATCACGGAGTTAAAGCTGTTTTATCAACAATGAATCTAAGTTGCCTTAATTTGGCATCCATATGGATGCAACACAGTGGCAGCTTCTCCATTATGTGCTAACCCGAGTTACACAAATGAGGAAGGCTTCTCTCCGGAACTTTTAATGCTCCGCTAAAGCTTTTTTACTAAAGTTGAATGAAAGTCAACTAGATTGGGCAGCCATATGGATGTGACACGAAAACAGCTTCTATTATGTGTTGGCCCGAGTGACACAAATGAAGAAAGCTCGGCTAAGCAGCTTTTAAGCTCTGATAAATCTCTTTTATTACCACCAAATGGAAGTCGCCTTTATTGGGCAGCCATATGGAAGCCGTCCTAATTTGGCCTCCATATGGCTGCCAAATTCATGCAGCTTCCATTTTGTCATAATAAAACAGCATTAACTGAGAATTTAATGCTCCAGTTCCGAGCTTTTCTCATTTGAGTCTCTCGGGTTTCTCCCTTAAGTCTCAATTTTTCATGTAGCACCAGATGTTCCCTCTACAGTATACATTAATCCCCCTGTTGTACAATTTAGTTTAATGCGAATTTTTCATAAAAATCGACTACAATTTTTTCAGTCAAAATTACAAGCACGTATATGATTATTTTACCCGTATAATCCATAGAAAAAAAAAAGAATTGTGTACTGAATTTTAAATACAAGCTGAAAAGTTCATATATCTGCAGGTTCACAATTTGCATATTTTTTCATATTCCATTGTTCATATGAATTAAATGACGAGGTAAAGTTTCTCTCATTTCTTAAGATTTTTCTACCTTACATGAGAACTTTACAGCATAGAACAATTGTCACTGAGTTAACTCATCATAAAAAATTGTAAAATCAAGGAAGAAAGTTCATCTTACAATGTAAGCTATGAGAATTTATAATATGTATAGAGTTGTATAAAGTTTCTTCATTAACTGGGATCAACTAACAAGATTTTTGTTGCTTGAAAACTTCAACAGGTTATTGCAATGGAAGGCAGCATTTTTGTGTTTTCGAAAGTTCTCAGATTTCACTTAGTAAAAGTTCAGGAAAACTAGTTAAAACTTCAAATCCAGCACTAAATGTCGTATGAATATTATTAAAATATGCTGTATTGATTAAAATTTTCTAGGGCAGAGATGAACTTTGACACAAAGATTGCCTATTTCTGGGTATTTATAATGCCTTGAGCATTGTGATAATTCTCGTCATATCGATAAAACTTTAAAAAATAATTAATAGATCGGCTTCTAATAAGAATCCAGCCCACGTCCTCCTCACAACCTTAAACTATGATTTCTCGATGTCGAGATCGGAAAAATCTCGTCTGAGTCCCGTCCAGGGGACCAGGATTTCGAGAAGGCAGAATCTTCCGAAAGGAATTTCAAGCTATAGAAATGACCAAAAAACCAGTCGCAGACCGTTTAGACTCTGGCTTGAGGTCTGAAAATCTGGCCTGCAACTAGAGTCAAGCGTTTAGTACTTTTTGACAACTTTTCTTCATCATGTGCTTTCGGGCATGTCAAATCGACGATACTTGAGATCGCTTTCGGGTAGGAATCAAACCCACATCCTCACAAAAGAGTGATACAGATATTCAGTCTGTTATGTTACCATTCGGTAACAGAGGCCTAAATCTTACACTAGCAGAATCGCCTACGTATGGTTCGATCCCCCCGACTCTATTCTGTTCAAACAACACAATGAATAGTCATGCGCTAGAAAACTGATGAATCGTTTGTCTAATGTATTGACAGGTGTGCAACCTTGAGTTTGATTCAATATGTTTTTGAACCCGAGTGACACAAATTAACAAGATTTTAAGGCTTTTAAGGATCTGATAAAGCTCTTTCATAAATATCATATGGAAGCCTATTAGTGCAGCATCCATAAAAATAAACTTTTAGCTATTCAGATCTTTGAGTTCCAGAGCTGCGCTAGGGCGATTCGCGGCTAATGATTGTTTAACGGGTGAGGGCGTGTCAGACGACCGCACTCAATAGACCTACAGTTTATAGTGGGATCAGAACCACTCCTTGTAGCATCCATATGGCTGCCAAATTATATTATGTTCTTTAATGGTTAAAGACTCTTCATTTACACAGATAACATCTAACTAATGGTAAATAAATCCGAAGTTCAAATTAAAAATTAATAGCTATAGTTCCCTAAAGTCGAGCAATACTTGGAAATGAGCGTAATAAGGACAATAAATCTAGTCTACCCAAAACGTCTTGTACATAATGAAGTCGAATCAAATCAATTTCAACTGTGACCTATAACTTAAACTGTATTAAAGACTATATAGTCTCCTTATGTGACAGTAAGGCGTACTACATTGTATGACATAGCATAGCCACCAACACTTTCATCAACTTTGTAAGAGATCAAATTAAAAGAGAAAAAAAAATTGTTGGATCTATCATGCTTCATGCATCTTTTATAATTTTAAATGACATGATATATAGTAAGACTATGCATGTTAAAGTGATTGTAAATTATATTTCCTTATGGGATTTATTATAATATGAAGGATAACGGAATTCTTAATAATATCCATCTACATATATATCAAAGGATCTTATTTCTTCATCCAAGTCAATTTATAAGCCATGATAAGTTTTATAGAGATGAAATCACAGCTGCTTTAATGGACTAAAAGAGAAAAATCTTCTGTTTAATTAAAATAATGAAAAGCAGGCCGCAAGATGAAAAAAACAAGGAAATTCCATTAGATATACATTCGGGACGCAGTCAACATTATCGAATAGAAAAGGCCATTTCTCACACTCTAGATGCTGTTTATTTAGCTCTTAATACGATTTTATTCGTGTTAGCAATATGATGTATAGTAAATTTTATTATGTTATGACCAACTGCGTTGAATTCAAAGTGGTTTTTGTGTACGAGGAGGAAGAAGAAGGAAAATTAACAAATATATATATTTTCATACCCTCCAGTTACTGCGATGTCTCCTAACAATATTTGACTATCATTATTTCCCTTTTTTTTCTATCTCAGAGTTTCAAGGACTTTTGAGTAAATGTAAATATGGCATATGCTTTTTTTTTTTTTATTTCACAATGTTCGTCTGCTGCCTAGGGATTTATAGACAAAATTGCTTTTTAAAATTTTTAATAGATTTTGAGGTTGAATTGAATAAAGATATTTTTTGGTAAATGTGGATTTGTAGGAATTGAATTGACATTTTGTTATCGACATGAACGAATTGAGACATAGTCACAATGTGATTTACAATAGTAAGTAGAAGTCGAATTTATTCTGACAAGGCTGTCATGTGAATTCCGCAGTGGTAAGAGTGAAAGCTTTGTGATGTGAATGCATTGGAAATTCAATTTGGAATAAAACTTGCAGACTTGAGGTTCTTAATTGTGCATCTCGGTCGGAACATTTTGAAATTTTACCATTAACAATCAATCAATTGGCAAATTTGGTTGTTTTCGGCAATTTGATTGTTTTTGGCAAATGTGAATGTTTTGGACAAATTTGATTGTTTTGGACAAATTTGAATATTTTGGATGTTTTTGACAAATTTGATTGTTTTGGACAAATCTGAATGCTTTGGACAAATTTGATTGTTTTTGGCAAATCTGAATGCTTTGGACAAATTTGATTGTTTTTGCCAAATCTGAATGTTTTGGACAAATTTGATTGTTTGACAAATTTGAATGATTTTGGCCAATTTGATTGTTTTGAACAAATTTAATTGTTTTTTGGCAATTTGATTGATTTTGGCAAATCATAATTTTTTGGACAAATTTGAATTTTTTTTTTTTTTTTTAAATTAAACTTTTTATTCATTAAATTTTTAACTTAATTATGTACAAAGTTTGGATACATTTTATTTGTATTTAAATTTTTAAAGGATTCTGACTAATCGCCTTCATCACTTAGTTTTTGATTTTATTTTGAAATTGTTTTGCTTTAATTTATGTTGTGGTTTATTCGGTGTTTCGCGACGCAAGACGAGTGTTGAAGTTCGCTTGCAACTTTCCGACGTAGTCCTCAATAGAGGGTATTTTTGCTTCAGTATGTAGATCTGATATCCTTTCATATCTTGTTTTGTTGAGAACAATTCTCAAGAATTTGTTTTGTAGTACTTGTAGTTTTTGTAGATGTGTTTTTGCCATCCGTTGAAATGCTGGACAGCCGTATGTGAAGATGGGTCTCACGGCTAGCTTGTAGATGAGAAGTTTGTTTCGAACGTCGAGATGTGAGTTCCTGCTGATGAGGGGATAAAGTAGTCTTAGTGCAGTGTGAGCTCTGTTGGTCACATATTCTACATGCTGCTTTAATGTCACTCTCTTGTCGATTATCATTCCCAGATATTTAGCTTCGGTTTCCCATTTGATGTTTTCGTTGAGGAATTTGATGTTGTCTCTAGGAAGTTGCCTGGAGTACCTATTTGTGATGAATAAGGCTTGAGTCTTCTGTTTGTTGAGATTTATTTTCCATTTGTTCATGTATTGTTGTACTTTTCTTCCAGTGTGTTGTAGATGTGTTACAATATCGGCTGAGTTTTCTGCAGAATGATACAATGCAGTATCATCTGCGAAGAGTGCGATATTGTTGGTTGTTTCTCTTACAATATCATATGTGTAGATGTTGTAGAGAGTTGGTGAAAGCACTGCTCCTTGTGGTACTCCGAATTTGATTTCATTGGTTTCTGAGAACTGACCTTTAATAAAAACTGAGAAAGTTCTTTCACTTAGGAAAGATCTTACAGTTTTTATAAGTGGTAGTGGAAACCCTAATTTGATCATTTTAAACAAGAGTCCGTTATGCCAGACTCTGTCAAATGCTTTCTCCACATCTAGGAAGATCATTCCTGTTGATTTCTTCCTGCTTATGCTTTCCTTTGCTGTTTTGATTACTTTGATGAGTTGGTGAGATGTTGATCGTCCTGTGCGAAAGCCACACTGTTGAGTCGGAATGATGTTGTTATCCTCCAGATGCTCGTTTATTCTATTCAGCAATACTCTCTCAATATTTTGCTTAGGGAACTAAGCAAGCTTATTGGCCTATAGCTGCTCACTTCGTTTGCTGGTTTGCCAGGTTTTGGGATCGGGATTACTTTAGCTTTTTTCCAAACTTTCGGAAAATAGTTAAGTTTGAGACACGTGTTGATGATGAACTTCAAATATTCGAAGCCTTTTGGTGGAAGATTTTTGAGGAGTATGTTGTTGACATCGTCTAATCCTGGTGCTTTAGGATTTTTCAGATTTCTTACAATGTATGAGATTTCCTCTACATTTGTAAGTTCTGTGCAGTCACTATTTTCTCCTTCCAATGCTTCCTTCACTGCGTTGTCTACTTCCTGGGTATGTACTGGGTTGTTGTCCTCAAGTGGATTTTCGTGAGCTTTACGAAAATAGTCACTGAGAACGCTGGCTTTTTCCTTATTAGTGATGAATGTTCTATCTGCATCAATCAACGGTGGCATCGATTTTGAACCTTTCTTGCAATGCTTTGCAATCCTCCAGACTGTTTGGTTTGATGGTTGGATTTCTGAAAGCCGCTTATTCCAGTTTGTATTTTTGAGTTCCTTAATTTTGTCTTTGATGACTTTCTGTAGAATGTTTAATTCAGTTTTGATTTGATTATCTCTGCTACGTTGCCATCTTCGTCGAAGACTTCTTTTCGTCCTGATTAAGTCTTTGATTTCTGGTGTGAGCTTTGTCGATTCAAAGTTGATCTTTTCTTCTTCACAGTTTTGTTTCTGGAATCCATGATGAGTTCTGAGAATACTTTGATATGATGTTCTATCTCCTCTACTGTGTTGCATGGGTTTTCCAGAGTGCTGTCTTCGATGCGACGAGTTATATACGATTTGAATTTTTTCCAGTTGGCATTTCTGTAGTCATATCTGTAAACTGTGTTGTCTGTTCTGTCAACTTTGGATGTCCTGATTTGAAAATACACAGCGCAATGGTCACTCATTGTCTCTGTGCATTTTAGTTCTGTAGTGTTCAGACTGGAATTTGAGAGCATCAGGTCGATTGTTGATACAGATTTCGTCGGATCTTCTGGATAATACGTTGGTGAATCGGGGTAGTAGATCATGAACTCCCCGGACATATCCTGTAGTATTGTCCCGGCTTTGTTTGCTACGTTGCAATTCCACTCTCGATGTTTTGCATTGAAGTCTCCGCAGATGTAGTAGTTTCCTCTGATGTTTGTTATTTTGTTGATGTCATCTCTTAGATGATCGTCTATTTCCCTTCCTTTGCTTCCTCCTGGAAGATAGACGGAGAGGATGTGGCAGCTTATTGATTCGTTGATGAAGACTTTTATTCCGATGCATTCTATTAGCTTTGTGTTGTAACTTGGTTGAAGCTGATGTTTTAGATTTCTTTTGACAATGATCGCAACACCACCTTTTGGTCTATCAATGCGATCAAATCGATGAATTACGTAGTCAGGATGCGAGTCTACTTTGGAGTTTGGTTTTAGGAATGTTTCCGATATGCACGCAACATCAACGTTTTGCATGCTGAGGTAGTCGAGAAATGCTAACATCTTATCTGCAAGGCTGTTAGCATTCCAGTAAATTACGTTGATTCTTTGGTGACTACAATCCATGTTGACTCATGTAGATTTTGGCAACTTTTTGGCCGATGGCTTGTTGTACCTGTTCCTCTTTTAGGTACTCTGGCTTTTTGGTGATGATTTCGATGAATGAGTTGATGAAGAACATGCATTCATCGATTGTGCCTTGGGCTGGTGAAATTTGTTCCTTTGTATTACCACTGGATGAAGGTTCAGGATCGACCTTGTTTGTTTCCAAGGTTAGTGAATTGAAGTCTAGGTCCATAATTTCTACAACCTGCGTTGAGTTCTGTTGATGATTGTTATTGGTCTTTGGCTTTGACCTGTTGTTATTTCCATTCCTTCCCCTTCTCCTGTTTCTTCGTGTTTTGTTTTGATTTCCCTGATTTGAGGGTTTCTGTTGTGGATGATTATTTTGCGATTTTATGGTGACTGGTGCGGAGGTTTCAGAAGCTGGTTTTCTAGATGTTGTTGGTACCGGTTCTGGGATACTCCTAGCTGGTCTTTGTGATGTAAATTGATCAGATCCGCCTGATCGTTCACCTGCTTTTGATGTTGGTGGAGCATTCCTTTGTTGTCCAGCAGGATTTCGTGAATTCCTTTGTTGTCCAGCAGGATTTCGTGAATTCCTTTGTTGTTCACCTGATGGTCTGTTTTGATTTCGGTTGTTGTCGTTCATTGATTTAGCTTTCCACTTCTCGATTATTTGTTTCCTGATGTTGCATTCTTGTGAGATTGCTGTATGTTTCTCGCCGCAGAAGTGACACTTTAGTTTTTCGATTGGGACCTTGTTGGTTTCAATCGAAATGTAAGGACAGGTTTTTGAATCATGCTGTTCAGAGCATCTGAAACAGATTAGTGGTTTGTTACAACCACGTTGTCCATGACCAAACTGCAAACATTTCGAACAGAAAGAAGGTCCGTTACGCTTGTTGTTGTATTTAGCCCATTTTACTTTGAAGCCGTAGACACAGTTAACCTTTCGAAGGTTTTCCAAAATGTTACCTTCCTGTACTTTATTAAAATACAGAAGGTAGTTCTGGTCGTCGTCGTTTTCGTGTCTCCTTTGTTTCATTGTCATTTTGACAATTTTAACTGGTGATATGTTTTCCGTTTTCAACTCCTTTTCCAAGTCTACGATCTCCATCATTGGAAGTCCGTAGAGCACGAATTTCATCTGTGGTTCCTGGTTTGCATAGGTGTGAAAGTGGTGTTGTTTTTCTCTGAGGAGTTTGATGAATCTGTCGTAGTCGTCCCAACTCTCCGATGATACAACTTTTGTTTTGAGTTTATCCTTTTTGACGTTGATCATAAAACTCCTGGGTTGGTTGTTGATCTGGTTCATCAACCTTCTGATCTCCTGTCCTCCACCACTAGTTATATGGATCGGTGGTGGTTTTGGTTTCTGCTGTGATGTTACGTTGTTGTCTTTCGATGATGATGATATTTCACTTTGTTTTGGTTGTTCTGGTGCTTTGCTGTTATCTCCGCTGAAGTTGAACAATCTGTCATCGTACAGATTCGTCCTGGCATTTGAGAAGTCAAATTGTTTTTTGTTGTCATCTTTCTTTTTGCTAGCACTAGATATCTTTTTGGCTGGCGCACTGAAGATTTCAAGTTGGCTGCGACGTTTTTCTGCCCTTAATGGTTGGACGAATTGATCCATTGTTGTCTGTTTTGTTTTGAGATTTTCCATCTCAATGTCATGTTGCTTTTCGTTGTTTATATCCTCGGTGATGAGAGTTGTCACGGGTGCTGAATCTTGTTGTTGAGATTCAGGTTGTTTTTCCGAAAGTTTTTGGTTACTTTCCTCGTTGTTGAGATTTGTTGTTGTTTCTACCATTTTGCCGAACAAGTCAAAACACGTCTGAACAAGTTGAACTGAGATTCGAAACTTTAATCTCTGTTGTTGTTATCTGGAGCTTTTGAGAATTTTGAATTAATTGCGGAGCGAATCAAAAACACGTCTGTTCCCTTTGACGGACCGACGTGAACTGTCACAAATTTGAATGTTTTGTCAAATGGTAATTTGTGTCGATCGGGTATGCATTATACTTAATCTTACTTCTCAAGAAATTCTATTATTTTTTGTTGAAATATTAAAAGTCATGAATATTCAAGTAATCTTCTAAAAAGCTTTTTCCAATAGTAAAGAAATTTAATTTCATATTTTGCATCTTTCTATATACCTAAAAATAGCTAAGGTAAAGGTTCAACAAAAAAAGTAACCTTCAAGCACACATAAATTCATTCAATTTATCTAATTTGCACAAAATCCAAACAGACATAAATATCCCCTTAAGTCCTAGTTTTTATGGATATAAATTCAACAAGCTAAAGCATACAAAAGGTTATATGACATCGTCATGCTTGTAATTTAATGAAAATATTCATGGTGAACATTTTATTCCTTTCTTTGCCTCGGATTTCATACAATACGCTAAAATCACATCTCTGACGTAAATATCTGTGTCTAAATATAGCTTATCAATAAATTATTATCGGTTTTGACAGATGATGATTTCTTAAAATTATTATAACAAACTTTATGACATAAGCAGCACAAAAAAAGAAGATAATCTGTCAGTTTTTATTGCGACCCAGGGGCACAATGAGATGCTAATGGTTTTAATCAAAAAAATGTTGTGTCATCAATTCATTTTGATGGTTTTGCAACGTGTAGGAGTATAATTCCGTTACAGTTCTTAAATTTCTGCTTCCTCTCTTATTACACAAAAAATAAATATTGTGCTCATAAAAACAAAAAAAAAAGCTTTGCTGATGATGCTTCAAAGATAATATTGGGGCTTTTCTTTTCGACGAAATTTTTATGTTCAACAAATTTCGCGCTCATCAGAAATTGGTAATTATGGCTTATTTAGCTTTCGACAAAACAAGAAAAATAAGTCGTAACATCCCGAGCGGCACAATTCGGGGAACTACATTCGCTTTAAAAATGGACAAAAAATAAGAATTCACGACATCGTCAGGGGACATCAAGAAGCGTCATATGGTGTCAGGGCAACTTCACTCGATTTTTTAAATTTAAAGAACGCGCAATTTGTGTGACTTTACGATGGACATCGTCAATCCAAACCACACAGTTCCCATATTGCCAAAGTGTTCCATATGCATTAGATTAACGTTCCTAAGGTCAATATAGTATATATGGAACATTTTGGCTAAATGACTACATAGCTGCATATTTAGAACGGAGTTGAACAAGGTTTTTATTACAGGATGCGTAGTCCTAGCAAGTCGGTATCCTTTAGTTCAAGATAACAAACCAAATTGAAAGTTCATGTTTAACAGTTAATACAGCGACGGAGCAATGCCCTAGCTAACACATTATAAGAGACACAACCTTGGTATACTGCCCTTAGTTGTAATCAGTAAGTTTATTAGGGAAAAAGCGTCTTAGTGCTCCATGTCCCACATGGCGCAGGATTTTAATGAAGGAATGCCAGTTAAATGTCAAAATTGAGAATTTGAACATGCTTTAAATTTACTTTAAAGAAAGTATCACCCTTAGAATCGGTATTTGGCAAGCGGTAGCCAGCTATAGAGCCAGCATCAGACGATAACTGAGGGAGCTATGGACCACACTTGATCTGTATGGCCAATGAAGGCTTTTTTTGCAAGATGGAAGGCCTTTTGCATCAACCTAGGCTCCAAGTCGGAGTATGATTCCAGTAAGTTATGCTGCTCGGGACCAATGATTGAAGAAGACATAAAACTGCGAAGTAAAGTTAAGTATTATGAATAAATAATGAAACTGAAACAATAGATCCTACACAAGACACAAATATATATAAAAATACTTGATTGGCACTCATCTTAACGTGTGGGCTTAAATACTTGTGTTATAAAATTTTTTTGTTCGTTCATCAGTGCTTTAAAGGAACTTTTGAACAAACAACTGACTATATAAGAGATTAAATGATGATTTATTGATAATCATGTGGAATGGATTTCTTTTGTTACGAATTCATTCTAGTCATTGTTGGGTTCTATACGCACAGTGACAAATACAATAAAGTTTCTATTCCACAGCTGTTAATTTCATTGCTTTTTCTCAGGAGTTTATCCAGTTTTTTTTGGGTTAAAAATAGCCTGGGTAGCTAGAAAAGGAGGAATTCAGGTCAAAACTCATAAATTTTTAAGCAAGGCACTTTAATCGTACATTCAGTGGAAGGGGTATTTTTTAAAGAAAGTCATGATTCCTTATAACGCCTTAGAAGTGGCTCCGAATTGACAAAAATACGTTATAACTGTATAACGTGGACGTCTATAGAACTCTTGAAAGGAAAAATTGGCAAGTGAAAACCATTGATAAAACCAGCTTCAGGAGACCCCTGTGGGAGGTCATGGATAACAAATGATCTGTACGACCAGCGAAGTAGGTAAGTAAGTACTTAAATAGATTGTTCTTGAACATTTAAGCATTTAAGCAAATTTAATGTTATCTGGATTGAACTTAAATCCGGCATCATGTCTGAGTCACGTCGATTTGGTAGCAGATTTCAGATCCATTAACCGATTTTTGCTATTCGAGTGTGCATTCACAATATGTCGTCGAGTGACATATTTGGTATGGTTTATAAGCTGAGGTTTAGCAGAGCTTTAAGGTTGCGTGACGGAGCTTCTTAATATGAGTCGCTTGGGGTTCTTATTCATTCAAAACCCAAAAAGGCTTTGAATTTTGAACTTCTTAAGAAATCAGTACATTTTGAGGCTCTGTCTGGACATACCAGAAAATGACAAAAATACAGCAGCATTCCACCAAAAACACAGCAGATGGCCGCTCCAGTCAAATCCTCCAATTTTCTTTACTTTATGTATTTTTTGATGAATTTAAGCATAAAAACAAGGCACAGTTATTTATTATTATTTGTTAAGTAATTATTTATCTTCCAAAGATCCTATGTATCTTCCGTAAGGCTTTCGGTTGGTAATTAAAACTTGTTCAATTACGTCGTAATTATTTACTCAAGCATTCAATTTAATCAGGTTAAACATTCATGCACAATCTTCTCTTTTATCTGTAAATTCACTTGCTATTGATTGCTATCCACGTTTAAAAAAAGTAGATGTACACGAGCCACAACAAAAGGTTTATTTATAAAGTATAAGATACATATGGAATACAAAGTAATCACTTAAAAGGATACATGCTATATGCTGATGAAAAAAATTCAATTTTCTATTCCTTAAAATATCCTCAATCAAATTTGAATTTTCGATTATTGAATTGAAAATCAATCACTGTGGATGTTGAAAAGCACTTGACACATGATTTTTTGTGGAGTCAGTTGTTGGTCCCCAAGCTGTAAACATTTTTAACATGAAAGTCACAAAATGTTTGATTTGCATAAACGAATCAATAAATTTGAATAAGGAAGTTGATTAAATGTGTATGAGGAAATGGACAAAATGATGAAAAGCTTCTTTTTTGGATGTGACATGACAGAAAATGTTAAAAAAGGAACGAAATTTAATTACCATATGTTATAGAAAAGTTTCATCTTTCTAGTCTTATTTTCTATTTTGTAGTGACGTTCTAAGCATGAAAATTTGAATTTCTAGAATGCTAATGTACATAACTTATCATTCAATAAAGCAGCATGATAAGGATCCGACTACAAGTAATTTTATTGTTAACATTTATGTGTCAAAATAACAATGTAATTATTCACAATTTTCGTACCTAAATATGGTCGAATGGATTTGTGCGTGGGAGTTGATGATATCAGATTACGAAATTGTACAGTTTTTTTGGGCATTTTAGAGACGAGAATGAATCAACAAAGATAAGATAGAACTGATAAAATTTACCAAAAATTTACGTAAATTATTCAATATGGCAGTGATGGGCAACCTGTATGACTCATCACAATAGTGTGTGATGTTTCTTGCGGCTTGCTACAATAATGTGCTCGCTACTACAGTTTGGACAACCTGTGTGACATGGCATATGTAACTTATGTCGTGTATGAGGTTTCAATCTAGCATTGTGTCGCTAGACTACATGCACCCATTATGTCGCAATACATGACCGCACATGATTCTTATGTCGCATACATGAATCTTATGCCGTGAGACATCGAACCTTATGTCAAGCGATACATGAACATGGTACTTTATGTCGCGATACATGAACCTTATGTCGCGATGCATGAATCTTATGTCGCGATACATGAATCTTATGTCGCGACACATGAATCTTATGTCACGGAAAATGAACCTTATATTGCGATACATGAGCCTTATGTTGCGTTATATGAACATTATATCGCGATACATGAACCTTATGTCGCGATACATGAACGCGATACATAAGCATTATGTCGAGATACATCGCCATAAGCCTTGTTACATAGGAGTCTGCCCACCACTGCAATACGTTCGTAACTTTATATATATCAAAACTTACCGCTCCAATGTTATGAAAGCCATTACGCTTTGCAATATCATGTGCCTCATGATTATCAACACTACGTTTGAATTTCACAAGGAATGAACTAGTAAATAATTCACCCGATGATGGAGATGACGTCACTTGTGTCAGCGATAGAGCAAAAAGTCCCAGGAATAGGGAGCACCATTTCTTTGGCATATTCTTTTTGAGTAAATCCACGCAATTAACTTTTTTCTTTTTGCTTTTTTTGCTTCTCTTTGGATGTTGTTCCTTTAATTATTTTAATTTATGCTGTTTGATTTCCTTTCTTAGTATTTTGCACTCATAATTTTTTTAAAGATCAATCACATGCAGCGATTTTAATTGATTTTTTTTTTTAATATATTACTTCTTCTTGCACGCTCTTTTCAATTCCGTTTAGCATCAACAGAAATGATGATTTTACACTCAATTAAGCTCTTTGATTGAGTCGTAAAAAAAATTTTTTCTCCCCTTTATATTTACTGCTGTGATATTCTTCTTTTTACTATATATTTATGTACGTATAAATATGACAGATAATATGACTCTGAGGTGATAAAAGGAGGAGAGAATGGAAATTTTTTATTTTTGGAAGAAATCAATAAGCTTCAATGAGAATTTCCTTTCTTTTTTTTTCTCTCGGTTCTTTTTTTTGCACCTTTATCACTTAATAACACTTTTGGATATAATTTCCTTTGATACTTTTTCACACAGTGGATGTAAAATAAGTTAAGAAACTTAATAGCAACTTATGGTTGATAACAAAAAAATGTCACTGTTCCTTTATACTTCTTTTAATTAATTTCACTTAAATCTCTTTTATGATTATTATTACATAAATTATTGGAATAGACTCTCGATTCTTACAATGTTTATTTTGGTATGTCTATTCACTTTTGTTTAACCAAAAATAATACCAAAAAAAGAGAAAGGAAAAAGTTTTTTTATTTGAAAAAAAATTCTAACAAAAAATCAAAAACAAAAATATTCCTTATCAATCACCATTTTAATGCTTTTAATCTCTTCGACTGATAAAAAGTGAATGAATGTGTGTTGGAGAAAGAAAAAAAAAGTTCCCTTCGATTTCGGATGCGGAAAATTTTTTTTTTTTTTTGATGATCATGCGCATATCCTCGAGTCGACGTGCAAACGACGTCATAGCCGTTATTATTCATAGATAAATTTTAAGCGGATTTTTTTTGGAAATTGTAGTTTATTAAGTCACTTTGTTCATTATAGCGTTTGTTCAGCTGACACTAAAATCATGACAACTAGACATAGTATATAGCTCTTGTTTGTATTGATAGCTCAGTACAAAGAGCTTTTATTGCGCAGGACATTAAAACATTCAAATCAACGCATAAACACTGTAAAAGACAATTTTTCATTTTGGTAACCACAACACAATGCTTTTTCAACGTTTTACATTGTTTTCAATGTTTTAATGCGTTCAATGTTTTACAGTGTTTTTCAATGTTTTACAGAATTTTACAGTGTTTTTCAATATTTTTAAGAATTTTACAAATGTTTTTTTATTAATTAAGAGTGTTTTCAATGTTTTACAATACTCTTCAATGTTTTACAGTACTTTTCAATGTTTTTATATTGTTTTTTGAACAAAATTTTGAATTGTCGTAACCGTTAGAAGGTTTGAATTATGAAAAATCCGTTAAATGACGAATTCCATTAATTTGTTGTATGGTGACTTAAAATCTACTGAATTTAGTTTTCAGGTCGGCGAAGTGATCGGACTTATTGGATCTGGATCTTCTTTTTAGGTTGAGAAATATTTTGAACCTTACTGGATCTTGATGTTTATTCTGAAAATGACTGGATTCTACTGGATCTTGGTCAAAGTCAAGAAAGTGACCTGAATCCAGATTAATGGATCTATTTAAAATTGATCAAAAATATCTTGAACCTTATTGGATCTTGTTTTTTAGGTCGGAATTCGTTTTAGAAGTGATCTTAGATTCTACTATGATCTTTTTCTTTTTAAAACATCAAGTAAGTGATCTTGGATCCAAAAGATATATTATTTAATATTGTTTGCTGATTACAATAACAAGCAAACAGAAATTCTTACGCTTTAAGGACAGTCATACGTGGCTTTTTTGTACCTTTCTGCAACATAAGGCATAAGCCTTTTAGGGGCAAATAGATTGCTGAGTCAAAAGTGCGCTCAATTCCCTCTATAATAACACGAGGACTTTTGTAATATTTACTCTACAGATGTTTAAAGCTCCTCACATCACAAGCTTTCCGATGAAGCTTTTCTACAGTATGGATTCAACTCTATCTATGGCACAACAATGTACTGTACAACAGAAAATAATCTTTTGTTTTTTTCCCTTCGTTGTATGTTGTTAATACATGCATTAATCTTCCTTTACCAACTTTTTTTCCATGTCTACATGTATTTGTGAAACTTTTTTTTTCATTCATCGTTTGTGACACGCGCACACTTGACCAAAAGACAGTTTTTTGCTGACGTCACATAAGTTGAGAAGTAAGCAGCAAAAAAAGGAAGGAATATTTTATTTTGCTCCTTATTTACATGAAGTAAGAAGAAAAAAAATTTCCTTATGACATGAAGTCAATAATACGTACGTTGATGAATACTTTATGTGACAGATGGATACTCACCGACAGACAAACTCTATATTTTGATAGATCTGATTATAGTTTCATCCAACATGTTGAATTAATCAAGTAGTTGTTGTCATAGAAAAAAAAAAAATTCCATTAATAACTGATATTGACTGGAATTGAATTATATTTTCTTCCTTATTGTTGAGTAGCAAGTCATTCACAGCATGCAAATGAATAATGATTGATCACATGGAATGCAGAATATATTGACACGTATGTAACATCTGGAATTGTATTGTGTATATTAGGAATGTCCTTGATGATATTGGCAATGGCAAGTTCACACGTGCTTGCTCAATTCATAACGTTCTTCCCGCTACGACAAACAAACGTAATCTCATAACAATAATTGAAGTTTAATTGAAAATTTTGCATGAACAATCCAATTGTTTTGCCTTACATTGTGGTGACAATGTGATGAAAATGAAATGACTTCAATATCCTCAGGTAATGAAGAGTATTTTTATACTATTGATATAAATATATTGTAGTACAAGATCTCTCATGTGAACACTTGATTCTAGCCATTATAAGCTTGATATAATAACGTACGTTTACATAGATTTATTTACCTTGTATCTTTATAGCATTACACTCTTTATTTATTCAGAAGTAAAAGATATAATCAGTCAGTCACAAACCTTGGAGAAAGTCATGGTGGGCATGTACAATTTACTTCCAAGAATAGACTTAAAATGTGATTTTTAACAATGCTATAAGTCTATAAATATTTCCTTGTTGTTTTCTAAAATTTTCAGCATTTTCCTGGAATGCATTCATAAAAGAGGGTTTGACAGAGTTCGACATAAATGTTATTACTTTTAATAACATATGTAGTGTAAATAAACATATTGTTGGAACTTGTTTAACTTTTCGATTCTGAGAAACAAACAGAAATTAGATAAGTGCTCGATCTTATTGACGGACTTCGGCGCATTTTGTCCCAGCGATCAGTAATTGATTAGTGAGTCAGACTTACAAAAAAAGATCCAGTAGAATACAGAACACTTCACGACCCACAAAATATGGAATCTTGTTTTAAGTATCAGGTCAATTCCAGACGAGATGCAATAAGAAACAGCACAATTCCCGACCCTCAAAATCAGATCCAGTAAGATCAAGGTAACTTGATACCCACAAGATTTCCTAAAACTAAAATCATATTAACATCTAAACATGCAGTATTAACGTCGGATTAATCATATATTGACAATGGTACTTTTGTAACGGTTATTCAGAATTCAAATTTATGAGTAAAATTTTTTCAATCGCAGCCAACTTCAGGTATGTTTACAAATGAAATATTGAAATGAAATCGAATTTAGGAATGATTACAATATTTAGGACTATGTGATGCACGAATAACCCAATAAAACTGATCTAACAAAAATGATCTCTATACGATATTTATGTTGCAAGTTTTTATCACCCGTCCGACGACGAATAGGAAATGGGGTCTTTTCAGAGAACACAGATGAAGAAGGTCATGCATTTTAACTCGATCGGCACAAGTTTTTCATGCCAGCCAGATGGCAATTACATGACATGTGGTAACTTTTATGGCAGTAAACATGGAAATTCGGGAAAGACCAGTTCCTGGATTGGATGCACAGAAAAAGATGCTGAAATCCTTAACATTCCGAACTGGCAGAAGTTTTCGAAGGATAGATTCAGCTATAGGCGTTCTTTACGCGCAACAATGGGCCAACGTGCGCCTCAACCAAGAAAGTAAGTAAATAACATGAAAATTGCCACTTGGACGCCATATGGCAGCCACTTGGTTAACATAAATATTTAGTGCCGATCGAATAACTTTCCGCTCAAGCGCCGCTAAAGCTTTGTTATGTCGAGCGACACAGATATAGCTCATATGGCTGCCATATACCCTATCAGGCAAAGAGATAGCTTTTAGTTAACGTAATGATATTTCTGTACCATGAAAGCATGTTCTTTGTCTGTTAGGGATAGAGACACAGTGATAAAGGATCAGCCTATAATTCTTTATTGCGTAGATCTACATCTCTAAATAAAATTGATGACACATACTTTACGTTAAAGTGTTTCTTCCACTAAATCGATATCAATCAACCTCAAACTCAGATGTCCTACCTATGTCGTGAGAAGATGATGTAGAAAATAAAACAATAAAGTTGAAGTTAAACACAAAAAAATATTGTACATAAAATAAATATTTTTTCAGCATTGATGCTCATGCCAAAATGGCCCAAAAAAAAAACTGAGAGATGAAAATAAACATCATGTTGATGATGTTAAAGGATGATGGAATATAAATTGGATATTATCTTAAAAATCATTTGGTTCTCTATCGCTAAACAAACCAAGGAAAAGATGATTTTGTGATGTTTGTGCCTATCTGCTCCTATCTGAATATTGATAAGATGGATAAAGAGGATATTAAAGGCGATTATATTTTATAATTATAATACTTGATGAGATGTAGACGAAAATAAAACACAAAATATAGCATGATGCTGCTGCCTATCCTTCAAAAAATTATTACAATTAGAAGACATTTGAGATTTTAATTATGCTGGCTACTTTTGATGTTTTTATCTCTGCTACTTCTTTCTTTTTTTGGTAAAATTTCCCCTTATCGGCATGAAACCCACGCACATACAATTTTTAACAATCCCAAAAGACATAGAAGGTTTTTTATTTTCTTTCTCCAAGTATGAACTATGATGGTGGAGTTGATGGTGAGAGAGATGAGCTTTTTTATTTGACCTCTGGATCTTTTAGCACAAGTGCTTTTTAAAATAAATTGTTAGCCATGGAAATATTACACTTTATTTATTCTAAATTAGCCAATCCTTAGAGCATCTTTTATATTGTGATGAGTTTTGTGGGTGTAAAATACAATGAGATGTAGCGGTTATAAGGTGAATTGGAGGTAGGTGGTCACTGTGGTCAAAACATTCTGACATTTGTTAGCTTCCATAGAAAAGACTTATTAAGGGTTGTTAACAAATAGCATCTATACATCCCGAACGATACAAAACTGTAGCTCTTTTATTAATGCCATATGGAACACATGGTGAAGATGATTCTCTTGGGTGTTAATCATAGAGCTTTAATGGAGCCTTAAAGATCTGTGTCAGACTTTTCTTCATTAGTGTTGCTCGGAGCAGCAATGTATCAAGCGGTAAATGAGGTGATTAGAACGACGAAATGGTTCGAATCTTATATGTATAAAGAGATTGTTTAAGCAGCTGTAAGCGGTAAAGCCGAGCAACACAAATTAAGAACGCTCTGCCTTGATTTAATAAAGGCTCCGCTAAACGGTTTTCCTTAAATCACTTTCATTAACACTTAAAGGAAGCTCTTGATCGATATCGAATCAAAAAACCTTATGGATGTCAAAAGATCCATCATCAATTAGTCAGAACCTAACCCTTTTTGAAGGACATAGCTCAAATTTTCACATTCTTCATGTTAGCTTACATTTTAAAATTCTCCCTTGAGGTCTCCGATGGGAAAATTGAAGAATTTTCTGAAGGGATGAATTTTCTCCGAATTTCTTAAATAAATCTCCCTGGGGGTTGTTTACTTTTTGCGTAACGCTCTTAGGGAAGTTGACATTTTTGCATTACCTAGTTCTTATTATGTATACGCTTCAAACAATGATTTTTTCCGGACCTTTTGGAGATTTTGCTACTGGATGGTAAAAAGATCGATTTTTGTACATTTCGCATAACGACCCGAGCAAAAAAGTGAAGACGGCTCTGTAAGCTAAAAAAGTGAATTTTTTGACATGGACCCTAAAAACATGGTTCACTGTCAAAACTCTTTTATAAGCATCAAATGGAAGCTCCCTAAATTTTGCAGCCATATAAACCCCAATTGGAATTAATGATACAAATCCGATCGGTAACAGCTGTCGATATTTAATTGCTGTACAGACGGCAGTCAATCAAACAGTACAATTGGATCTAAATGGCTTCCGTTGGGCAATAACAGCAACATGACAATCATCTGGAAGCACTGCTAATTGGACGTCACTTAGTTCTTATTATATAGCCAGTTTGACTGCCATATGGACAACATTTAAGTGTGTTTCGAACAGAAGAGGAAAAAATAATCACGCAGTTTTATTAAAATACTTTAAAAAAAAAAAAAAAAACTAGTGTGTAAAGCAGCGATTCAAATTTATTTGTGTAAATTACAACAAATCAATCTTTTCAAGGTCAAAGACAAACCGAAAGGAATCAACAAGCCATGATAAAACACCGTTTATAAAAGTAGAAATAAATTTTTTTTCCCCAAGTTTGTATTAAGAAAAATGTTGGGTCAACATTTACATAATGAAAAGAAGGAAGAATCTTGTATTAAATCAGTTGAACAGAATTTTTAATATTACTTGGAACTGCCATACATTTATCTCATCGTGTGACAAGAAGTTGCAAAATGAAATAAATATCTATTTGAATAGCAATCTAACTTTCTCATTGTTTTAGAGGAATAACAGCCATTGTTCATAATAAATTACTCGCTATGGCTTCATGTCCCGAGCGGCACAAATGAGAAATGGTCTGTCACGGAGTTCCTTCAAAGCTCTTTTATTAATATCTAATAGAAGCCGTATTTGTATAGCTTTAACGAAGCCTTAAAAGCTCCCAGAGCAACAGAAATGAAGAAGGCTCCGCCACGGAGCTCTTAAGGCTCCGCAGAGCCTCTTTTTTCAATACCACGTGGAGACTGCCTGAATTTGGCAGCCATATGGACGCCAAATGTAGGTTTAGTGGAGCCTTAAGAGCTCCGATGCGGAGCCTTCTTAATTTGTGTCACTCGGGTTCAATAGCAGAGCCTTCCTCATTTTGTGTTGCTCGGGACGCAGCGCAGTATGTTTATACACATTTACTCTTCACATCCTCAAAACCACATTCAATTCGCTCATACTTCTTGTTAACCACAAAAACTTTTTTTTCGTACCAAAACATTTTAATTGTGACACGTTCGAGCAAGTACGAAAATATGACAAAGTCAAGGAAGGAAGGGAAAAATTTTCCTCATCATTCAACTTTGGGCTAAAATACGTTGTTAATTGTTCGGTCACAATAAATGTCAAGTGATTTGATTTTGATAACAAACACGATGTAAACATTATTGCTTTTGGCAACAGAATATTATTCAATGCTTGAAACTTCTTATCCACATTTGCGTCACATATCTGCCATATTCAGACAATATCACTCAAATCTCATCCGTTTGAGATGGCATTGAGCGTTTATATTCAGGATCTCATGTGGCGGTGAATTTTATGTTCACGGATGATGCACGCTACTTGATAAGAATAATTTTTTTTGCAAGCAACAATAACGATTATTATGTGATTATTGAGATTAATTAGATATTCCATTCATACAACAAGGCACATAAAATAATTTTATGGTCGAGTAGCAAAACAACAAGATAAACGGATGTCTAAATGTGTTTATTTATTGAGAATCATTAATCAATTCATCTTTAACCTTCGAGAAAATCGTATAATTTAGAATGTTGGAATTAATGATAAGGGGGGAATGGGATGGGGGGTATCTCGTACAGCACAGGGTGTTCAATATGGCTCAACTCTTAGTTGGAGGTCACCATACTAACGGCCCTAAAATAAGATCATATGGTCAATTAGCTTCTTACGGTATCTCATTGAACAGGTTCACTAGGTGCTCACTTGATGCCTAGTGATGAATCTAGTGAGCATTTTACGGTACCAATTACCATGCTCACTAGGTGTTTATTATTTACATCACTATGTTTTCACTAGCTTCATCACTTAATGCTCCCTAGCTACATCACTAGCTGCTCACTAGCCACATCACTTAATGCTCCCTAGCTACATCACTAGCTGCTCACTAGCCACATCACTTGACACTCACTAGTTACATCACTAGGTGCTCACCAGTTACATCATTAGGTGCTCACTAGCTACATTAATAGGTGCTTACTAGTAACATGACTAGATGTTCACTAGGTGCTCATTAGTTTCATCAATTGATGCTCACTAGTTTCATCATTAGGTATTCACTAGATACATCACTAGGCAACAAGTGAGCACCTAATGAACATGGTAATTGCACCTAGTAAGATGCATCTAGTGAGTCTTGGTAATTGGTACCGTAAGAAGTTCATTGAACATATGTTCATATGTTGAGGCCGTAAGACGCAAAGTTGCCTTGAAGGCATCGTCACAGCTGAATTCATCAACTTTATAGTTACAGCTGAATTCAACCCAACTGCAATATTCAATGTGTCACATTGTGTCTGCCACGGGGTAGCTTAATTGATAAATTTGCATTTTCAATTCAACTTCACTGTTGACTTTAAGACAGTACGTGAAACATTGCAACGGAGCTGTAACAATCAGAAACATTCACAAAAGAGAAGCTTTGTTAGCTCGAAATTCACATTTCTTGTGATTTTTCCACCTGTATGACTTCAAATAAAATGTAATGTTTGACAATTTTTATGCATCAATACACAAAATGATTGTTGGAAGGAATTTCATCATATTGTGAATAAAATTCATTCACAGCACTTAAATATTTTTGAGCAGAATATTCATATTGTATATTTTGTCATTAAATATCCGTAATAGAATGTACATAATATGAAGCTATTAAATAAATGTCAGTTTCGGCAACAGAATAGCTTGGATGTTTATGATTTGGCAAGCAAAATTGCAATGCATTTATGGAGATTTATAAATAATTTTGTAATCTGGTCATGCTGTATGGAAATAAATATTAAAGTCATTTTTGGGGTTGTTTACTGATTATATAGCCCGAAAGAACGTGCAAACCCTTAAACACACTCTCTTCTTCCTTAAAAATGTTCCTGCTCGTTTGTCAAAGCTTATATTTGCTCTAAGTGTCTCACAAGTTCAACCGAATAGCTCAATGTGTTAGCTAAGGCACCGCTATGTAATAACGGTTAAAACTTAAGCTATCCTGTCGGCAGCATCAAGACTGGTTCAGTAAGAAGCTCATTGTGCATATGCTCGTATGCTAGGGCGAAAAGACGCTAAGTTGCCCTGACGGCACCGTGCAGACTGATTTCTATCCATTTTTACAACGAGATGGATCGGTTACAGAATGGCTTCATACTTCGGTACCTAATTATGTATTGTGATACCGACCAAGCGGTCATGGGTTCGAGACTCAGCAGAAGAAACTGTTTTCACCTGTCCTTTTTCGAATCATATGCAATATCATATGATAATAACGTCATCAAAGGAGTGTGGGTTGTTGAGATTAGACAGCAAAAAAATCCTTTTAGTGGTTCTGATCATTAAAAAAGCTGTAGCTATATTGAGAGCATTGGTTATCCGCGAAATGCACTTATGCAGCTCTAGAACTGCACTGGGAAAATTAAGATTCGCCGAATTGTGCCGCTCGGGTCAACCTCCTCCCTTCGGACATAATGAAATAACCAAACCCTAAATGTATGAATATTACGAAATGATGTCAATGCATGAATATTTCATTATTCATATGCAATCTGTTACATAGCAATACACATTAATAATGACTTATACAATTCTGGATTTTGAATTTTAAATTGACCATTATAACATCATGAAAGCTGTTGATTTTGTTCGGAGGATACAGATTATGCCGTAAGGCAAATGGAATTTTTCAGTCAAGCTTAAAAGGTATAGCTTCACATTTTCAAAAAAAATTAAGGTGCACACAGTGTGGGTTGTTGAGATTAGACAGCAAAAAAATCCTTTTAGCCTTCAGCTCTAAGCCATTTTTTATGTATATTAAGTTATAATGACCTTTTTGGACAATTTACACAATTTTTTTTATGGGAACTTAATCTTCATTAAATTTGAGAGCTAAAAGCTATGAGATACTCATGTTCAAGTCACTTATTGGTTACTGTTTAATAGCGCATACTTTAAGTTCATTAATAATATCTCGTCCCGTCTGTAAACTTCGTGCCTCGTTAGCTTCAACAACGGAATCTGTTTTTAATCTCGATGCATCCTTCACAGTTTTCAACACCATTTTATATTTTTCCCAAGTGACGGTCATGAATAATTATGTATTTATAATAAAAGCATCCTTCGCAGTGTCTGCTAAGCTTTTGAGTCACGAGACATAAGTGACAAAAGTGTCGAAACTTAATTTTGGTACTTAATAACTTGAGATATTGACTGAATAGTGTTGGCAAGCTTTTATGTGCCACGGCACACCTTGGTGGTAAGCCACGACCAAAGCTGCACATGGATGTTGTCATTTTCAAGAGTTTTCGGTGGTACACAGTTTGGACATACCTAAAGCACTGATATAGCAGAAGAAACAACAATTTCCTCATAATTTGTTCCGAACGAGATTCGAACTCACGTCTTACGACTTTCGGTCATGTGCTCTCACCACTAAGCTATCGGAGTTGCTAGAAGTGCTTGGCAGAATGCCAATTTAAATTAATATTCTGCTTTAAAGGTTTCTAGTCCAAACGACACAACAAGGCGAAACAAACTTTTTCCGTTTTACCGTTAAATTGACAACGAAGCAGTGCCCTCTAGGCAATACTTTGTGCTGTTCGGGTAGACAGTTTATAGATCTGTACTGGTAATGCTTTACTTTTCTGGCCGTATAAATCAAAAGTGATCCATGGCTTGTTAATCGTCTCTCTTTGTTGTCGCTTGAAGCTGTGTCTACCTCTCGCTGACCTTTGTCAACTACCAATAAACAATTCTATCAACAGCTTCTTTCCAAGAAGTATCTGCCCGTCCTCGCGCCTTTTTGCCATTGACAACAAATGAGAATTCAGTCTTTATTTTTTGTATGACCTTAAAACAAAACAATTTCACCATCACTGCATCAACGGAATTTAATTTCCTTAACAGACCATAGAAAATAATATTACGGCACCGATGGGGCTGGCAAATCGTAAATTTAATTTTCGTAATTCATCATAAAATAAAAAAATCGATCAAAAATTTCGCATTTTTCGCTGTCTAATTCTGTTGATGAAATATAAACAGAATCAACATTAATTCATAGTAAACAGCAATAATCCTACACATTGATGGCTTGCGATAAAAACTGTGCTTTATCGTGTTCACTTTTTTTTGAAAAAAAGATGTAATAAGTATGTATAAAAATGTTTTAAATGCAATATGGGATCCATAATATCACACTGATAAGGGTCTGATTTCGTAAGCTCTACTTTAAATAATGACTGGCATGTAACATTCACTAAAATACCTTCTTTTTTCTCATCCAATGAATGTAAAAAATGTTCACGGAACAACAACTTTTAAAGCTCATCCTTTTTTTAGCATGTTATTAGGATTTTTTCAAATTTTTTTTACGTACTCTTTCGCACCATCATTGAGGAACATTATTCTGATGGTGCTTTTTGCTGTCATGTCTAATTGAATGATATATTCTCGTATAAAATTAGTATAATGAGCATATCTTTTTTTATAATTTTTATGAACTGTTTAACTGCTAAATTATTTTTATGTTCGAGGACTGTTTCACTTTAATATAAGTAACCTTGGCATAAGTTAGAGATTAAGGAAGAAGTAGAAATTTCATGAATATTTAATTTCAATAACTTCTATTTATTCCAAATTGGAATCGGTATTTTTTCATGGAATTAGGATTTTTCAGACATCAAAGTTGGCTTTGAGTTTTGTTAAAAACCGATTAAAATTTGAATGGATTTTTTTTCTGCTAGCACTTGTGAAGTTTAACATTTCATACAAATTTCTATCGGTTCTTCGTCCGAATGGCTATGGACCTTAAGTTTATGCAGTTTCTATTTGGTGTTAATAAAAGAAGTTTAGAAGAACCTTGAAAGTCGTTCAAACCTTCAAGTGTGATTTAGCTGCCTTACCAGAATTCAAAGTCAATTCGAATTTTGTATGAACTCGAGTCCAATGTTCAAACTCGCAGTCAACTTCAATCTCTTTCAATTGCTAATCACTGAGACAAACTTGCACTGAAGACTGCTTGATAAGGTCAAGCACTTTTGTAATTGTTTTGATATTTAAATCCTTAATTCCAACAAAAAAAATTTAAAATAGCTTCTTCATTCTCTAAAGTTGTGACACGTGACCTTCTCAAAAGTTCATAGATGAAAATTTTATTATGATGATAATTTCAGCATGTCTTTTAGGGTCTTTTACAGTCATTAATGAATAAACAAACGACCTTTTGGTAGTAATTAAATAGAACCACTCACATGAGTCTTTTGCTACTTTTAATTAATTGCAACTGTCCCAAGGCACGTTTTAATGCTGAGAGTTTTATTAATATCATAAATTACTATTTATAGAATTGTACATATGCAGGTCAATCAAAATAACGAGCACAATATGGTTAGATTAGTAAAGCAGAAGACTCTAAAACTAACCAAATGTCAAGTGCATAGCTTCTCATGGCAATCTTTGTAATCATTAAAGCGGTGAATAGAACATAATGCATTGCGACCGAGCTGTTCACCCTTGAGAGGATGAATTAAGACAGTGGTGGACAACCTGAATGCCACGATACAATAGTGTGACGTTAAAATATCTTGGAAATGTCCAGAAGCGTATGTCATGTGAGGTTTGGATCGAGGCTTATCATCAAGGTGTGCCACGAAAAATAAAAGGTTGTCCACCACTGGATTAATAGCCTTTCCAAACGACCCTGTCTGATTGATCAGCAAAATCAGGAATAGGAATGGTAAGGTTTACAACAGTGTTGTCCAGACTGTGTGACACGGCAACAACATGGTTTGAGCTGGAGCCACGCTCCAACTTGGAAGTAATAAAGAAGGCTGGACTCTATATATTGCTGGCCACATCACAAAGCTTGACAAATTCCCTGTTTTGGCATCTAATTGACAGACTTCCATCCCCGAACCCAACATGTACAGAATCCAAACAGGACTCCATTAACAACGTAAAACCAACGGAAACGACAATGGATTTCAAAATATACTTCCATAAATAAAGATACTCAAACTTCACAGATGCCAGAAGATGACATCAGAAAATTCCAAGTAAGACAATAATGATCATTATCTCTATGAGGACATAAAAATAGACTGTTTTTGATTATTATGAATCCGTAGAAGATATCATCTCACTGAGACAATATCCAATATTCAAAGTTCCCCATATTCACTATATGGTTCACATTGAAAGAGCTTCATTTTTAAATACATGGTGACATGTACGTTTCATGTGTAGGCACTTTATGCATATTAAGCGACACAATAAGTTCAAATTTCATTGACTAAAGTTGAGACTTGTTGTGCATAACGAATGTATTCTCGTATTAACTAAGCCGCCAGCAAATGGGGAGGAAAGGAAGAGAGAATTGCTTAAATCCTTTATGCTTTCCATTGACGTCATTGAATATACAGTTTATTTTGCAAAGTTTCAGATTGTAGAAAAAATTAAAATTAATGAGAATTGACGCTTGCCATTGGTATATGTTAATTTCATCTGTAGATAACAATTACTCTCAATTATTGATATTGACTGATTTGTCACTTTTATTCAGTTCCGAGAATTTCTTATGCTTATGAAAATAGATTGTTGATTTTAACAAGAATTTTATCTTTAATTACATAATTCATTGGAAATGCTAAATCAATTATGCGTACTATTTGGGGATTTGTAGCAGATTGGCACGTAGTTACTTACTGCTGAAACCATTGAAATGTTTGTAAAATTCCGCGGTTGAGCCGTTCTGTAAGGAATTTTGTAACGGAAACGACTTGGCATTCTAAATTACTAACTTCGCTGACTGTACAAATCAATTGGTATCCATGGTCTCCCTCAGATGTAGCCTGTAATTGGCGCTATATCTCTATCTGAATCAAATTTCGGCTGTCAATTTACAATACCAAGTAAGCTTGCTCCCAAGAATTTTGAAAAAACGCGGTTTAGTCGTCCTCGAGCTCTTTTACCATCTACAAAATATCCAAAGACATATAAATGGAGCTTCTGCAGGTCTTCTAATAGCATGTCTAGCTTATCGAAGCCTGCTCACTTTGGCATCTAATAGGTGAAAACTGTTTAATTCGGCAGTTTACTGCTACTTGGTTCTAAGTCAGTGATGTCTAAACTGAGTGCCGCGGAACACTTACGTTCCACAATAATGCCATGAACTGCATGTCATATACGGTTTCGGTCGTGGTTTTCCGCCAAGGTGTGTTGCATAAGAAAGTTTGGACAACACTGTTCTAAGCATACTGTCGGCTCAATACCGTGCATGATCATGGCAGCAACATTTCAATATGTGCTAATCCTTATGGTGGTCGTGACATCACACAGGTGTCACCTTAAGTTGGTTCTATCACTGGCTTCCAGTTGACAATTCCAATACCAACCACAACACTATCTACACTGTAAAATCTTAATAGAGATCACAAATTACTTTCCTTTTTTCAGTAAATTCTTCATTAAGTTAATAATAATCTTTTTAATATTTCACATTCACATTCACATACATGCTAGGTATTAAGAAAATAATCATGAAATTGTTTCAAATTATTTTTACTGTTTTCAGCATCTTCGTTAAATATTTAGCATAAGGAATATGAAAAGAAAAGTTTGTATAAGAAGCGAAAGAAAAAAAAAAACTTTTTATGTTTCTTAATGAAATTTTTCATTCTTCTTACTTTACAAGCAGAGGTTGAAGACGGGTATTTTGGAAAATGCTTTTTGGAAAGATCCAGACCGAAACAAATGAAAGATGCTATTTGGTCTTCTCATGGAGTCGGTTCCATTTGTTCTGAATAAACCCTAAACAGCATAACATTTTCGCTAGGGCATCGGTTCACTGTTGTATTTACAGGAAGACACTAAGTTGTCATGACGGCACTCTACCTTGATTTAGATCCTGAATTTAAGACGGGAACGAGAAATCTCGATCTCGACAAATGGATGGAAATCATTTATCAGCCCAAAAATGACTTCTTAGACTAAAAATGGGTTCCAAAATCTCTACCTTGATTCCAATCCTTTCATGATCTTGAACCTTCTCGATCTCGAGGAATTATCAAAGTAGAGATATCATCCCGAACAGCACTTAATTTTTGGACATCAAAATCGACCACATACAGTAATAATGTTGTCATCAAGGCACCTTCACAGCTTGGCGTCAACGAAATGACCAAACGGCATCCTAGTGACTTCAAAGCAAACGAGAATGATCTAGTAGGTTTGGAAATCAAGCAGTCGACTCAAAGGTCCCGGGTTCGATCCCAGGCGTTAATACGACGACATACCAAAGCTCTAGCAAACATGTCCTATTCACTCTAAAAACTAAATGATTGTCAAGAAGTCTTCACCTCGCCAAAATTGCTTCCAACCGAACAATCCAACTTCAACGTCTGTATTTCAAGATCAAAAGTTGAAAATGTTCTGGGTAATGAGCAAAGTTTCTAATTCTTTATTGTTCCAAAGTTTAAAACATGATTGATTGTTGATGATTTCAAGGACTTAGTAATGAGTTCCTTTGTTGAATATGTCTTAAAATGATTAAATCTAAATAGCTGTAAAGAGTCTCTTGAGAACAAAATTATTTTACAAAAACTTATGGCACTTTGATGTCAGAGTACATCCTTAATATTACACAGTACCAAATTAAGCATTTTGTGGTTTTTGATGAGATGGAAAACTTTGGGTTGTTTAATTATCATACAACATAACTTGAGCATTAGGCACTTGCCAAAAACTTTTCATCCAAGGTTAATTCTATTATTACAGACACAATATGCTGAAAATTTCTTCATTCCGTCTGTTACATTTCAGGTTGTTTTGTATTGTTTTAACAAATTTTTTCCAACCTACGCTGGATTTCCTTTTTGTTCGTATCATAAAATATGGAGAATTGTTAGTGGAGTTTCATATCAAGCTTTAAGACAGATGCAAATTTTATTTGGTAACTACAGAGGCGTGTTAGGGGGATGAAAAGAATTTGAAAAGATTAAATGATGCAGGTTATTTTGAGTTCCGATACGTTATCTCCAGAGCGACATAAATGAAGTATGGTCCGCCGCGGAGTGTCTTATTTGAGGTTACCATATGGCAGCCATTTGTAGTTTCCAAAAAGCTTCGTCGTGCAATTTATTCCATTTGTGACTTTACAAAGTGTGGCTGTCTCAAAAACGACCGTTAATTTTTTCAAAAAAAATTTTTTTGCCGTTAAAATTCAAATCTTTTTTTACCATTATTCTAACTTTTCTTCGTAACGTAAATTTTTATTTTAAAATAACTTGAGTTCGAAATGTTCGAGTTTTTCGACAATCTAATGTCGAAAAACACGAATTTGAGACGGTCACACTCTGTCCAAAAGCTCAAAGTTCAAAACGCTGATGTAACAATACCCTACCCAGGCATGTTGTGCTGAGCGAGAACTGGACTTCTCTTTGGATGGCCGTTAAATCAGCAGTCATTGGGTCAACAAGGACACTTCATGTCTTGCCATCAAAACTGTGACGAAGCAATTTTTCTAGAAAGCATGTTGTGCTGTTCAAGGACTCGACTCCATCGATTTCAAGCTACGATACCGGCATATCAGCTGGCACGGTACACCTGGTGTGACAAAGTTGTATCCCTTATGCAATGGAACAGTGATGTTTCAATGGGTGCACCGACGGTATGGTACAGTAATGGTTCAGGTACAAGTATACATAATAATTTGCCATACCAGGTGTATCTCTGTGCAGTACCAGTGGTGTACCTTTACCATACTGTACCGTACCAACATCAGAGAAATCGGCCTCTAAGCAATATATACCCTTAATATGCCCTAGGCTATATATGTAATAAAATATCATTTTCGTAAAAGTTGTCAACTGTTCTCAATTTCAAGTTTCTCAGTCAAAAAAATCTGTAATGTCATTTTATGAGCAAACTTTTTTTTTTGGAACAATTTATTGTTTTTTTATTAATGGAAAGGTTGAGAAAAAAGTATCACATTTCGTGCTCAATGTAAAGCTTCTTTTTTGTAGGAAAATGTTTATTAAAAAGCAGCTGGTGAGTAAATATTTGTACTATGAAAAATTTGCTGTTAGCTGTAAAATTTATTGGTATTAATTGATTTGTAATTAACATATTCCTACGCACTTCTCAAGCCTTAATTAAAATTCATTCTATTTTAAATTCGTTCATTAATTTTTCATCTTACTCCTTTTTTCTTGTTCTTTAATTCAAAAGGAAATTACATTTCTTAACAAGCTGAAATAAGTAGGATGTGAGGAAGCATTTAAGTGATTTGTTCGAATGCGCATTTTCCATGAATTTTATGAGATGTCTAGGAAGTCATAAGTAGCCAATTATTCTATCTAAGGATGAAATGTTGCCGTCAGGGCAACTTCGAGTCCTTCCGTTGATACGGCGACATAACGGTGTCCTAGTGAATCCTTCGTTGCAGTTATTGTGATGCCCACGTAAACATCACACATTGTTCGTTAAGACAACGCTTTGTCGACGTATCAACAGTAAGACGCAAAGTTACCCTTATGGAACCATGACGAATTTTCATGTGCTGATTAACAGGTGTACACCCACGATAAATGGTTGACGGCTTCTCTTCTTGATTGACGGGTACTAACCTAGAATCCTTATTTCCTCTGCAGTAAGCATTACGATAAATAGAGATAATTCTCAAGACATGTATTGTGCATGCAATTCGCATGTTAGTTATTATCTGCCTACGTCAGTGTTTTTATACGTATCATGCTGTTCATTTCAAAACTAAAATTATTTACATCCATGTCAGCACTGGGAAAAAAAATAATTCACTGATTGTGATGGAACTGAATACAAAAGTTTGCTCTCTTTAAAGTAAGCTTTAATTTAGGAAATTATTTAGAGCTTTTCGAAGAAAAAAATGGAAATGAAAGCTCTTATTTTCTAAATTTATTTTGATTGGGGAGTTTCTTCAATCCGCATGCTGATTACAATCGTAGAATTTTCTTTGAGGCTGACGTAAATTTTCATCAATTTCGGAAATTACATTGCGAGATAGTTCAACCTTAAGCATAAAAGTAGTAATCTCATTTTGTTGTTTTGTTCATCTTTACATTCGATCCTACAACCACCTACAAGTTTGTATTTAACGATCCTAATTATAATTGCTACTTTTATTAAGTAAATACTGGACTTTGCCAATCACATTGAATCTTGATCTGAATTTCTGTATCTGCTTTTAGGTAAAACTATGCCATACTTACTTACTTCCTTGGCGAAGGCTCACGAGTGTCAATTTAGAGTTCGCTGGAAGCAGGATCTGTGCCTTTCGGCTTTATTTAATAATAAAGGTGTTTATTCTTTGAAGTTCAAAAATAGACTGACATTTTGTATGAAAAGGGGTTTTCAACTATGTACAATAAATAATATTCAAATCTCAAATGAACGTTAAAACATAAATGTTGAATAAATCGATTGCCATGTCACTCAAACATCCTTCAAACTTGATAAATGTCAATCAAGTATAATCAGTAGCTGCAATGGCTAATAAATTAATGCTTATGCATGAATACCTATTTTAAGCTACTTTTTAAGAAAAATTCACACAAGCAAAAATGAACTAATTAATTCATTCATGGATTAATTGAGGCATAATTTAATGCAAACTATGAAGCGTAATAACAATTATAAATGAACTTATTAATACACTAATTATGTCAATTATTTTAGACAAATTGGATAATGATTTATAATGAATTAAGAAATTGAGTTAATCATGCCATTTTATATCCAATTTTATCGAAGCACTACAAAAATGTCAAGTAGTCTGGTACTAAAATAGCTATTGTAGATATGCGTACTCGTAAATCTGGGTGAACTATAGTAGATTCTTCTTATCACGTAACACTCTTCATTTTGGACATAAGTGAGCCAATAGAATAAACAGCAAGCCCTACTTCTTTTATAAAAATTTATTGTACTCTAATTTTAAATTCATAGAAAAATTAATTGTTAAATCTATCCAAAACTTCAACTGACAGGATTAAATTAATTCACAAACATATCAAAATCAATTTGATTTGCATCCTGTTTGTATCCGATAATTTTGCTTTCCAATACTTAATGTTTCATCTTTTGAGTTACTTTGATGTTTTGTAGGAACGCTTCACGCCTTTGCATGGCTAATCGCCTTTTTTCAGCTATTTCTTCTGCTGTACATCTCCGTTTTGCTAATGGCTCTGATGTGGCATTGTCAGCAACTAACAGAAAAGAGAACAACATATGCATAATTAGACATTTAAGGACATTCCCATGTAAGGGTTCTCATAAAGTTCATCCTTTCACAAAAATGCTTACACACAATAAATTTCTGTCCCATAAGAGACCAATGAATCATCGAATTTTTACATTTCTCTTCATACTAAGTCTGACGCATGATATATGCTACGATACATACCTGATTTGGATTGAACAGATGGTTTTGAGTTACTTTGATTTGAGATTCTATTTTTGTCTGTAATGACATTGATATTTTCTCTTCTAGTCGGTATCACAGAGGTGTGGCCAAAATTATTACTTTTTGCTGGCTGTTCCTTTTTATTAATATTATTACTTAAAGTATTTGGTTTTGAATTTTCGGCTGTTAGCTGCTCTAATGGAATCGATAAGATTATGTCATCATCATCACTGTCAAAGTAATCATTATTATTCGTTACTTTCTTCTCATTGGAAGTTATTGGTGTGGGAGTTGGATTCTTAAAGTTAAATGATTTTGCAGGTTCATTAGATTTTGGCATTTGAGTTTCTGGTTTATTGGATGTCACTTTTGTGATACTTTGAGTTTCCTTTTTAATAAGAAATTGTCTGGCTTGTTCCTCCATCTCAGCTAGAACTTCAAAATCTTCCTGATCTGTCAAATTGTAATCAGTCAATTTGTCAATTTCATCTTTAATATTATCACTTTTCTGCTCATTAATTTTAGCATCTGGTGCTACAATCGAATCTTCTAGATTTTCTTCTTCGAGATTATCGAGTAGGTTTCTTGGCACGTAGTTCTCATTACTGAATTGTCTATGAAATTCCTCTAAAATTCTCTGGTTTTCAATGTTTTTTAGTTTTCTAAACTCTTCATTATTGTCATCAGGAACTCTAGCTACAAGAATTGGAGATGAATAATACTTCTTTCTAATTGCGTTGTTTTTTGGTGTCAATTGATTTGATGACTTTAAGGACTTTGATTTTCCGCCTACAGCTCTCGATTTATGTGGTGAATCTAATGAGCTCCAAATGACTGCAAGGATTGAATGTCTCTATTAGTTTCACAAAACTGTCTTAAAATGTCATTTTACTTACCATCCGACTGACTAGGACTCTCTCTGTAAAAAATTCGACAGTTATAACATAATATTGTAATGTATTAAATTAATTAACTTACTGCTGTAAAGACAATAGCCCACGAACATCTCTCTTAAGGGCTTTTACTGGAGTTCCTTTTGATACACTATTTTTAGACGATTCTCCTCTGCTCATCATGATTACAATACTACCTAATTTTCTGTATTCAACAAGTTGTTTCCTGATTTTCTTCAAATTATCAGCTTAATACTGAGCAATCTCTACATTACTAATGATGGTCAAGTTACAAACTGATTTTTACTCTTTATGATTTTATCAAACAGCGTCTATATTCGATCAATTTAATTAATTTTGATATTTTCAACGATTTGTGAAATTGTTTTGTTTTGTTAAAACCGATTATAACCGGTAAAATAATTTGAAATTTTCATACCCGTTATTTTTATCTCTCATTTAAGGGCACTGTTTTAAATACTTTGCACAGAAAATGGATTTATGCAGATAATAAAACTATTTAAATAATAATTAGACTGTAAAAGATTACTAAGTTAAGTTAATTCACATATAAATTAGGTAACTACGTTATTAAATTGAATAAAATTTCTAACGGTTTTCAAAAATTCAAATTAGATTTTTAATACCCTTTCAAGTTTTAGCATGATTTTTAAAAGTATCTAGAGTGATGTCGTTTATTTGTCCGTCTGTTCAATATTCATCTGCTTGAACTTAAGCTTAAGTTAAGAAAAAGTCAAGTGCAAGAATAAGCTTGAGTGTGACTTTTTACTTGTGGAGAATTCAGCTCAGTTTGTGGAACTTTTCACTCTAATAATCCAAATTGTTTCGTCTTAATTAAAGTATAAAATAATTTTCTATTGAAAAATTAATCTTTTAACCAATACATTTCGTTAAAATCGTAGATATTTTACCGTAAATTAGTGTTTTTAAACGTTTTTGCATGAAAATGGTTTTTAATCAAATATCTGAAGAAGTTACACAGGAAAAGAGCACATCAAAAGATCAACCAGAAAATGGAATAAAGAAGAAGATATTTACGTGCGAAGAAGTCGAAGGACGAAGAAAGAGAATAAGTAAGTTAATTAACCTTTATTTTATTGTTATTTAGAACAATAGTTTTTTTTTGGCGCAAAAATATACGTGGTGACAATCCCCTGTAATTGTTGATAATCCCCTCTATTCATTTAGAATTTTTTGTCTTAAAAGTTTGTATTTCTGTATTTATTGGAATTTTAATACATTTAATTTAATTAACAATGGCAGTTGCTATTATTGATAATGGTGAAGTATAAAGGAATCAAGAAGTAATATAAAATCTCATTATATCATATTTTTATAGGTGCATATCAAACACATTTGAAGCACGTTGATCCATCGATCGTGCTATTTTCCTCGTCAACTGACATGACGCGTTATGATATTGCTGATTTAAAAAGAATCAAGGATTCTAAACTATCTCAACAACCGCCGAGTTGTTTCTATGATCCAAATATAATGCGACTAAATATTTTGAAGTATAAAAATCGAGATCCAGTAGTCGTCGATATTCAAATGAAAGCATTCCGTGAAAAGTTACAGAATCTGTCTGTTACAGGCTGGGATCCACATATATTCCAGCTTTTGAGAAACTACCACAACGCATTGCTCAATCCGTTCTATAATGGTATTTATTAATCTCAATTTTTATTTTTTTTCTCGTTATGCTTTATTAATTCCTGGAAAATGTTTAGGTTATACTGGAAATTATCAGAATCAACAACAACAAATATTTAACCAGCATCAACCACCGGCATTTAATCAACAACCACAATATCAACAGCCGCCTCCTGATCAAGTATTGTTAATGGAAAAGCAGCAAGCAGTTTTGGACAAGATCCCATCATACGATCGCAAAATGAATTTCTTTGATAATATAACAACAACTGCTAACATTCCACCACCACGAACGATGATGAATTTTGATCATCGCCCATCACAAGCGACATTCTTTAAGCGTCCCAATAATAATCAAAATCAATCAAATCATATACGCAAGCCAAACTCATGTGCTAGTGAACAGCATGGAAGTTCTTACAGCAGTTCTGTTGGCTACTTTTCTGGAAATGAATCAAAGTCATCATTTGGAGAAGAATCTTTGTTGGAAAAGCCAATGGAGAAGCAATCGTGCTATGAAAGCAATAGGAAAAATGAGCCAAGGAAGGATGAAGAAGAAAAGGAACCAGAATGGTTCAGTGTTCCTGCAACTCTTGAAGATTTTATTGATTTGCATGGATTTTCTGATGAAGACGTACCTGAACAGCAAAATGAAAATAATCGAAAGGCAGAACCTAAAAAAGGTGCTGATAATCAAAGGAATAATATGAGCAATAACAGTTTTCGTAATGAATATCAACCGAATCAGAATCGTCGATACAATCACAATAATTCATATAATCGTTATTCACATAATAATAGTGGATATACCAGCAGCAGCCACAACAGTAGCTACAACAATCAATCATTTAGTAGCCACAATAGCAGCTATAGTCAAAATAATAACAGCTATTATAATCCACGTAATATGAATTATCGTAATAATCCAGTCAATAACAATGCAAATCAACGTTTCCGTAATCCTTTGCATTTCAATAAGCAAGCTAAACCTACAACCGCTCCACAAATCATCAATCCATTCTTTGACGCTTGGAAAAGTGGCAAGTTTTTGCATCAACAGAATGTAAGCTTCACAGACATGATGGAACAAAACAACTATCCAAAAGTTCTGCCAAGTAACGCCATGTACATAAGTGATGTTGAAAATCATATGAAGCAGCAACAAAATCAAATACCATTGAATCAAATAGCTCCACCAACAGCTGTACCACAATTCTTTCAAAATCTTGCAAATAATTGGGGAGTTCGCGTAAATGAAAATCCACCAAATGCTTATCAATATCAGAATAATGTTGGACCACCATTGTCGCCGCCACAAGCAATGCATGATGGATACAAATTGCCGACTCAAGAACAGCTTCATCAATTTACATCTGAAATAATGCGAAATGCCATCCTACGTAAGAATCAGCAATATCATGATGAGAATAACTATCCAAAGTAACATACGCTGAATTCACAAAAAGTAATTTCGTCTCTGATTACAATAAAAACAAAAACTTACAAAAATTTAGTAACCTAAGCACCACTACATACATAATGATATAGTTGAATTATTAGAAATCATTTCACCTTATTTGTTGATCATAGTAGATTATTTTTTTAATTTGAACTTTATGTTGTCATAAAAATATCGTTTTCGACTACACATAAGAAATTAAAGGATCAAATGAAGAGCTGAAGATAAACATACAAGACTTCTTCCGTTTTAGGGATTAAAAAAAAATAATCAAAAAAAAAACTGGGTTTTTCATGCTTGGCATGCTTAATCATTACCACTACACTTATAAATGTCATCAGAATTTGTCATCTGAAGAATCTTAATGAAATAATTAATAAAAATAATATATAACACAATTTGGAATCAAGAGTAAAATTATGTCTTTTACTTACATTTTTGTAACATCTTTGCATATGTTTTAATTGCAGATTTTTTGCATTCGTCATTTTCAGTTATGTAATTTTACGTACGCTTTTCGTATACGTAATACGTACGTTCAGTCATGTTACGTCATTTTACGTACATTTTCTTTTATTACGTGGCTTATTTTACGTACGTAATTTAGTAAAAAATGTTGAAGCGAAAATTTTCATTTTACGTACGTTTTTATATCCGAATATGTCATTTAAAATAGGAAAATTTATTTTATCTAGTTTAATTAATGACTTTTGTAGTGGCTTATTAACGCATAAAAAATTTTTCCACAGTCATTTTACGTATAACGTTTCAGGGTACGCTATTTTATGTACGTTACATGATTTTACGTACGTTTTCAGTGACATAATTTTACTTACGTTTTCTCAATTACTAATTTTACGTCCGTTTTTTAATAACGTAATTTTACGTTTTCTGTTACGTCATTTAATGTAAGATCATTGCGTATTTTTAGAAAATCTGAAAAGAAAACATTAAAAAGCTCACAAAATCATATCTTGGTTGTATGCTTTAAAACTTTTTATTTGATTATATTCTTTGGTTCTATTCGCATAATCATAATAATAATATTTTATAACAATATTTAATTTCATTTGATTCATGAAAATCTTCAAAAAATTTCTAATTTTTGCATCAAAAAATCTTCTTATTTTTCACTGTCATCAAATGCTTACATTGCAATAAATAACACGAACATTAACATTTGTTCGATTTATATAGTTTTACTTTTTTATTAATAGTATTTTTTAAATTGTAGAATTTATGTCATTTCCCATTATAGTCCCAATATTTTACTCATTTTATGTGTTTTATCGTCTTTTTTTAAGTTTTAACTGAAGGATATGAGAAATAAAGTATAAAAGCTTTCTATTCAGGTTCAGCTTGTTCACAAAAATAATTTGTGACAAGACTCAAACTAAAGATATTTAAAATTTTTGGGACCAATTATAGGAATCCCTTCAAAATTATTTGATAAGATTGCAGTAGAAAGAGCAATTTTCCGATCCAAAAGTAGTTAAGGATCTCCTGTATATTATGTCACACCTCTTAATATTGTGATACATAGTACACAGTGCATTTATAAATTAAGAACAAACCCCCAAAAAAATCTTTAATTTCATTAAAAACTGGTCAATAAATTACACTATCATTAATTCATCCGTATTGTCATAATTATTTTATTATCATCAATATATTTTTTTTTTATTTATTCTTTGAAATATTCTTTGTCTTAAGTAGGTTGTCATATACTAGTATAAATCTCGTTTAGTATATAAGTTTTTAGCATGAAAGTTTTAAAAATGTTCAGTTGTCAATAATTTAATGTCAGCATATAAAATGAATAGTCTTTGTTTCCTTTTTTTTTTATCCATTAATTAGAGTAAAATGCTAGTGAAGCCGATTGATAAGATTAGACTTTAGAAAGAGAGATTTTATGATTAATGTAAATAAGATACAATCCTGAGAACAGAGTTGCAAAACTGGCACATGTGACAGACAAAAACCGTACAAATTCCTAATAATTTGCATGTTTTTGTAGGAAGAACCATACAAATTAGCAATAAAATGAACGGTTCTTGTCTGTTGTAGATGCCTGTTTTGCTACTCTGCCTAGAGTGAAGTATGTTGTAGCCTAAAATCGTACAAATTCCATTAAATGTTTGAGAACCTTACAAATGTTTTCATTTTCATAGTTTCGTCCAAATTCATGAATATTCTTGGAAACCATACAATTCCAAATGAATCAAAACCATTCAAATTGTATTGAAAGCTATACAAATTATATCAAATCGTTGAAAACCATACAAATTCAATTTAAATGCAAAAACATTTGTAATGTTCTCAACATACTCAACTGTCAGGATTAGATTAATGATAAATGAATCAGTAGATATAAATGCTGTATTATTGTCAATTTATATTTATTGTTATATATCATATAAGTTTTTGTATCATCAATAATTTGTGGGTTTAATTCGTCCGTAAAAGTACATCATGAAGTAAGTCAGGAAAATAGGGTTCAATTACTAAAGAAGAAGACATCAATTATGGGATTATGAGGAGTATTTTACTAGGTAATAATTCTTTTTAAAAGCGATTCAAATTGTATCTAATATCCATTTCATCTCATTGTAAAACGTAAAAATCATCAATAAATATTAAAAATTATCGTTACTTCTTTTTTCATACCTGATAAAAAATTTACTAAAAAATTGAGAATAAAATTTGACATAGCTATGTTTTTGGGAGAGTCTAGCTGAATTTCTGATAATTCTCACAAATCCAGCATAAATCACTCCTTGAGTACACTCAATATACACATCATAATTCACGATATTTTAATTATCTCGAAAATAATTAACGAGTGGTAATTGAGGAATTAAGTTAATTGTCATATTTGGTTATTTGTTTCACACTTTTTTTGTCTTTTTTAAAACACATTTAATTTTTTTTTCGTTCATGTTTAAAAAATATATTTAAAATAAGTGCATTTAAAATCTTTTTTTTTTATCGAATAAAATATTATTTCCATATAATAATGATTAGAATGAGTTTTTTTCATGTTTCATTAGATTTAATGGAATTTCGTAAAAGGATAAAGTAATTAAAGCTTTATTTTCGGAATGTTTTAAGGTTCAAAAAGTTTCTTTGGCTAAGTTGTTTTGTATTTTCTTTGGAAATTCTTTAAGGAATGTAAAAATTTACCGTATAGAAAGAAAGGAAGTAAACATCGATCAAGTAGATACCTTATTTCTACCGCATTACAGTCAGTTAGCATTTTCAACGGAATTTTAGATTTTCAAATTTAAGAAAAAACTTCAGCTTTAAATATTTTTCGACCGTTATTTTTTTAAATTTTAAAAAACCGTTAATTTTTAAATTGATTTATTCGGTATTCATTGAACTAACTGTAAGTACTGTAATTTTTTAATACAATATTAAACTTCCGTTATTGATAACATCATATAATAATGAATTATTGTTTTTGAAAGCTACAGTAAATATTTGTATATTTTTTGTCTTTGAATTAATATAAAATCAATGGATGAATGTCATTTGCAATTCATCATTTTTAACATATTCAAGCTAGGTTTAGCAATCATCCCCACACAAAAGGAACTAAAATCAAAATAATTTTCCCTTTTCAAATTTTCCGAAAATTATAAAAAAACAAAAAAAAAAATTTAATGACATTTTGAGGCACATTTTTTTGTTCTTGTGGAAAGAAGCAATGATGAAATAAAAAGTTGTGAGGCGCAAAATTTATAAAATTGTAAGCTCTGAATTTACCAGCATTGCATTTTAAAATTTTCATGAAATTCTTCCGGTTTTACTGGTTCCTGTTACTTTTTTTTACACTTTTTTTGTTTTAAAACAATAACTTTAAACAACTTTTATAATGTGCTGACCTTTACATGATCATACTTTTCTTTTTGGTCAAAATGGATATATATGCTGGTCATCAGCTCAATTGCAGGAGTTGACTTTATCTAGTTTTGAAACAATTGAATATTCAAATGACATTCTATAGCAACGACCAGCATATATTACAAGGTATTAATTTCCACCGTATATCCTCTTCCGAGAGTTTACAATTTTCGAATGGTAATATCGGCGGTCAATTATTTTTCAAAAATTTTTTGGTCGTTATTTTTTTAAATTTCTCAATTTTCAAAAAAGTTTGATTGATTTACAATAAAATGCGCTAAAGTTGACCAGAATCAAAGTTCTGACGAACTCTGCCTTAATATTTTGTTATAACAATTCTCATTTTAGTTATAATAAACAATATCTTTATTTTTTGAGATATGATTGTATGTAAACATATAATTATAAAATATGAAAAAAATAAAGACAAATTGGTAAGTTGATAGATTGTTGGGTGCCAATTACATATTTTTTTTTTTTCACTTAAATATCATGTAGAAATTGATGATAAAGTTAAAGTCTTAATAACTAAACATATTCTTTTCATGAAATATGTGGAAGAACAAAGATAATATTGCTAATATTCCCTTTAAAAGCAAATGATAAAAGCAATGTTAGTAATGTGAGATTTTATTAATTTTTTTTTTCACAAAAATCATTGAAAAAATTTAATTTTTTCAAAAAATTTTCTTCCTTTCTTAAAATAATGTGTGAGAAATTATGAATTTTCTTTTGTTTGGATAGAAAAAAGATCGAATTAGTAGTGTTATTAATTAGATTAGTTTTGTTAGAAACGAATGAATATTACCGGTGTGTACCACAAATTGTCATCATCATTGTGTATAATCATCATCAATTTGGGTTAATACTTATGTTTGTGTGATGTGTGCAACACAACGAGAAGTATTTTAAAATGTTCTTCTGACTTTTTTTATCAAACATCTTTGATTAGCCTTAAATATAATTACAGAATTTGAATTGTTTTTCAAATCATTCGAGGCATTAATCCTCTTCATATTGGCTCTTTTACGCCTAAAAGTCCAAGCTTTCTTGGAATTTTTTGTTCTAAAAACTATGTGGAAACATCATAAAATTACATAACTTAACAAAAAAATTCGACTATAAACTAAAAAGAGATAAGGAAAATAACAAAAAAAAAAAAAAATTAGATTCGGACAGTTCTTTTTTACTTCCGAATCATTTTACTCATTGCTAACTAGATTCTGTTGTTTTCCGCGTATATTATAATGAGTTTTTGATTCTGCTTTTGCTTCTTCTTATAATGTTTTTTACTCAAAAATAACTAAATAATCATAAAATATAGAAGTTCAATCTCAAATCGCTGCTGTACAATGTTCCTTCCTTATTTCCCGTCGATTTGAATTGAACAATTTTCTATCGGCTCACTTCATCATTTGAAAATTGAGCATCGACGATAAGACAGCCTCGTTTGGTGAACTTGAGCTACTTCCCGATGAACTTCCAGAGCTTGTGCTTAGTGAACATCCATTGCTATTATTAAACATTGAGTAATGAGCTTGAATCTGCTGTTGTGATTTCGAATTGCGCGTCAATGGCTTATGATTTCGCAAATGTGAGTCATTATTATGACGTATTTGCCAGCACTGACGACAGAAATAGCTGCAAAAAACCTCAATGTTATCTAAAAATTCAATTTATGAATCATTAGAGGACTTACCGGAAGCAAGATAAATCTCGGCAATAGTAAGGTCCATGTTGAACGCCACAAACTGAACAAAGTGAATCTTCAAGGTAGGGATCAATTTGAACCTTCTTGCTAAACTTTTGTGATTTTATTTCGATAAATGCTGCAGCAACAGCTCGCATATAAGAGCGTGTGTTATTGAATGTAACGCGACCAGAGCCAATTGGATATTTATATTTATCTGTGTCAATTCCTGTTGAGAACATGTTAAGGATTGGATTGAAAATGAAAAAAATACAATAAAACTTTTATTGATATACAGAGAGATCAAAATGACATGAATAGAGATTGAAAATGAAGTCATAAAAATGGTTGGGTAGCTGCTGTTAAGAATAAATAAATAAGTATTAAACCCAAATCTAGTTTAGAATTCCAACATCAATATTGTTAAGTATACGTTCGTCAATAATAACGATTACGTAATCCAAATACGTACGTCTTTGACGTTTACGTAGGTTTAAATACGTACGTCATAAAGTTTACGTAGATCAAATACGTGTTTCACATTTAAAGACTTCAGTATTTCCTGAATTCACGTCAATCTCTGAACATTAAAGTAAAATTAACATAAAAGCCTCACAGAGTGAAATGTTCATGTTATGATTTTATCAACCAACTTGTTTATATAAACGCTTAATAAGTGCATTTTGACACATAAAAGCACACGGTAAAGCATGATGGAAAGCCATAAATTACTAACCTGCGTAAATAACACCGTCAAATAAGTCGTTCATAATTTTTGCGAGTCCTTCAGCTATACATGTAATAAAAAAAATATATGATGAAAAATATGTATACTTTATAAATAATAAAATGAGGTATGTTACCTGTGAGTTTTCCATGTAAAGCTCCAACAAAAACAGTTTTTGCAGATTCAATTTTTTGATTAGCAGACTTAATATAATTTGAATCGGCAATTATCCATGGGATTACTTCAACTTCCTTCTCCTTAATGCGCCTTGACGAGATCTTATAGTAGTAGTTGCCATTTGGGACAGTTGTGATATTAGCCGAAGACGATTCAGCATTATTTGATTCACTACTATTAATTCCCGGTGGTGTAACAAAGTTATCTTGAATTGTACAAGCCTGCAACAAGGCTTTAACTTGTTTTTCTGACTCAAAAATGATGTAAACATAACCTTTTGGCTGTGCTGCATTTTGTTCCTTGCCAGGCCATTCAACTTTTATTTGACCGAATGGTTTAAAGATCTGCATTAATGTTGTCTCACTTAAATCCCACGGTAATCCACCCAAAAATATTTTTGGTGAATAAGTAATAAATCGATGTGCTCGGGGCGGAATGATTCCACTCCATGTACAACTTGGATCAAATAAAGCTGCTGATGAACGATGATTCTTTGCTAAATTATCCAATGTATTTGCACTGTTAATTGCTTGTTGCTGCTGCTGTTGTTGACGCCAATTGACCAAATTCATTTGGTTAATAATCTGTTGCTGCAAAAGCTGATTTATTGGCTGTGAATTCAATTGTTGTAATTGCTTTTGTTGCTGTAGAAGCTGATAGGCTTGCAATTGCTTTAATTCAGCATTCAAAAAATTCTGTTGCTGATGATGATCCTGCTTCCTTTGATTCTCATAGCGATTTTGATTTGTCTGATTTTGATGTTGTGACTGCTGCTGTTGAATTGGTGCCTGACTCAAATTCAAATAATTCATAATATCGGCCAAGCTTCGTGTCTCGAAGGTTGGTGAACTCAAATTATCTTGTGAGTCATTTATCAAAGGAGAATCAGAACGACTGATATTGCTATAGAAGCCAGAATCATTTCTGTAATTAAATTGTCATAATAAAGATGCTTGATGTAGGAGAGGAAATATATAGAGTAATTAATTGATTATTTACCCGTACGACGGTGAATTCATATACGCTTTTGGTGACGTCATAAATGAGCTAGGCGTACTCGGTGAAGTCGGTGTTGTTGTTACATTACAGTCAAAATTATTTAAGTTTCGTTGTAATGAACGATTGTCAAACTGAAAAATAAGTGAAAAAGAAATAAGGAAGATGATTTACTTCAGGAAAATTTTGCGTCAAGGAAATCATTAAAATACATACCTGAAAATTATCAAACATTTTTGGTGGTGTTGTCTGAATGTAGTTGCTGTCAGGAGAATGAGAATGATATCCTTTTGGCGTTGACGTTCCAAGACTGTTGAAAATATCAGCGAATGATAGATTGGCATCAACTGAGTCGTTGTATACACGAATGAGAAGAAAAAGGATGTTGATAGAAATAATTAGAAAATAAATTTTCTGAAGGCAGCAACAGCAACAAAAAAATATATAAACGAAAAGTGAAATTCCTTTTTGTTGTGTGCTGTTCATTTTAATGAAAAATGAGGAAATTTTTGGATTTTCTCAACAAATGGAGCGTATTCAATGATTTTAAACTGATTTTATTGTAGTGGTGATAAGATTGCTTCCAGAAAACTCTAAAACAAGTAGTTTTTTGTCCAGAAAACATGCAAAAAACAATCCAATTCAGATGGGATGCTAGATTAGCGTGTACAGAGCATAATAGAAAAAAAAACGAGAGAAAGAAATAGCCAGCGGCTTTCAACCGTTACAATGATTCCACTTTTCCTATGTACTTTGCTGCTTTATGTGCAAGTATGAAGAAATAAAAGTTTTTTATGCACATTTTCATGAAAAGAACAATTTTGCAAGCTTTGTCCGCCTATCTATAATTAATATTATTTTAAAAAAAAATTAGGAAATTGCGCTTTTGCCGGTCACGAACGAGTGACCACGTTTTACTGACTTTCTTCTTAATAGATGAAATTCTAAATGTTGCATAGTTAAAGTATCCAAAGCAAAGCAACGAAAAAAAAAATCTTTCTTCTTACTTATGTTTGTGTATATTTTAATTAAAAATGCTGTGGGGATGAAAATTGTAAATATACATAAATTAACTGTACACACAAAGGAGAACAATCTCTTTCTTTCTTTTCTCTCTATGATAATGTTCATACTGTAAATTATATTTTATTGTTATTGTTCTAATTAATAATTTTCTCTCAGTAAACGCATCAAATCTAATTGGCAACAATAAGCATCACTTGGCAAATGAATTTGCGGATGTTTTAAAATGACAAATAAATATCCACAATCTATGTTTCTCGAGGATTCTCGGAATTTAAATGACACAATTCAAACAATCATTAAATCATTTTCAATGACAATCATTGTGAAATTGGGATAGATCCAGAAATATGCTATCATTCAAAAGAAGAACACAGCTTTCTGAGCAACAAAGCTTTGTTGCAGTAAATCAGCAAATTTAAAAAATGCATCCGAATGCTATAAAATAAACATCCAGCACAAGAATCATTTTAAATTATGTTAATTCCATCGAATAGACTATAAAAATACAGTAAATTAAACAGCACAAAGATATTTCTATGCCAGACTCGAGCTGTTTTTTTCCTCATTATCAATTTAATATCTATTGACTTTATCCACCCCCCAGTTTAAACGAATACAATTTCCATATAAATTGTTAATTCTCTTATCGCTGTTTATACTCTGTATTATTACTTTGTGATTTCTTTCTTTTTTCATCACTAAAATATGCTGGATGTTTATTTTTCAATTTTTTACATATTAATCAATGTTCCCCTAAAAATGTTTACCTGCACAGTGCATAACAAAACACACTAAACAAAATTACACTGTTAAACTACGTGAATAAAAGCGGATAATAGGCTAATTAATTAAATTTCTTAAAATCACAAATTACGATACTTCCGCGGGTTAGAAACTATGCGACAATTATTTTGACAAAATTCAAATTTTAAAAATCCGTTAAAAGTTTTAATTTTGAAAAATCCGTTAAATTAATCATAAATCTTACCTTCACTTGGCGACATCTCGTGTGGAGATAATATTAAATCATCACTGTGCTCCAGCAGTGAATTAATTGAATGCTTCTGTAAAATGTCTGATGCTAAATTACATTCCTTGAAATTAGGTGTCTGAAATTAAACGAGAAAAAAAGATACAGAGGAATGAGTAAATTAAAATTGATATGAAATTTTTAACATATTTTAAGCTCGAATGATAGTAAATCTAATAATGGGATGAATTAATAGAATAATTTATATGATAATTCAATTAAGTCATTGAAACTTTATATATGTGATAGATTTCACTAAAAATTGTGCACATACACAAATAATAATGAATAGCAATGTTGAACATACTGAATACTGGGATGATGATGAACACAAGGTATCTTATTTGTGCATGATGTTGATTAAAAAAATTCATGCGGAATTTATTAATATGGGCAGAATAAAAGGCACATACAGACACACAAAAAAGTGGTTTAACATGTATGGAAAAAAATTATCGAGGCGTAAATGAAGAGAAAGAGAATGTTATCATAATGAAAACAAACAAACCATGATTATGATGACCATAAAACTTTTTTTTTTTTATTTTGTGTGTGGTTCTTTATAGGAGAAATATTATCCATAATAAGGAATTAATTTTTTGTTGTAAAAGTTGAAATTAAAAAGAAATGAAAATCTTTTTTGTCACTTGAGTGATTTCCCTTGGGTTATATACATTCTCATTTTCATCTCTCGGTTCTTTTTTGTGTCGAATAATTAATCATACAAGTTTATGTGCTAATCAAACGCATTTAATATAAAAACTGTTAATAACTTAGCCTAATTTTCTAGGTAATTACTGTGCTTTGTTCACATTGTATGCAGGTAGCATTTTCGACAGGCGAAATTTTTCTGCCTGTCACAGGTGATGTCACAGGCGTCACCTGCACTGATTGTGTAACTAGAGCAGTACAGGTGTGGTGTCGAGCACACTTGCTGTCCACTTTAAAGACAGAAAGATTGTATTGTCTAACTATCAAACTCAATATCAATGATTTTTGATCAAATTTCATTCTATACTTTCTATTCAAAAAACATAGATTAAATAACCGTGCGACACGTTACAATCATGTGACAAAAATAACCGTCAGGCAACCGTTTGCAACCATCACAATAACGTAGCGTGAGCTTTAATAGCGACTATGTTGCAGTAATCTTTTAATGACTACACCAGATTTTTTTGCCTAACAAATGACTCGAATAAGTAAAGTCGGATAATCGATCTTGAAATCTGTTACCAGGCTGATCTAACTATCAAACTCAATATCAATGAAAATCCGACGTTATTCTGCAGACAACCGTTATTAACGCGGATTAAACAGCGACTTTGTTGCATTAATCTTTTAAACCAAGTTCAAGTCAGAGTCAAATCGGACTGAGGTTACCAGGCTAGATTTTTCTGATTGATGCTTTTCGACTGTGAATAATAAAACCAGACAGTTCGGGGATTTCCATTTTTTCAGAAGAAACATTCCTGTCTATATACGCCACTATAATACACGTGCCTACTCATTCTCGTCTATCAAATCAAACCGAATATGCGCCTTATCTCATCGAGTCAAAAACAAATTAATTTCACAACTCTTGTGTCTGATTAATTTTTGCTTGCAGCCGATATGCTTCTGATTTGCTTGTTTTGTTTTCCATTTTCTCCTCATTCCTCAAATATATATATTAATAATTCATTCATTGCAAATGATGATTACCGTTTAATCATCAATCCACCTTTTATATGTTACATGAAATACAAACAAAAAAGTAAGTGCATAATTTGATTCTACTGGATCTTTAGTTCCATTTTAAAGTGAGATTTATGAGAAATTTAACAAACATCTTTAATGTCTTACTTTTTATTATTGCACTTTATTGTGTTGAAACAATTTATGTTTCAATGTCACAACATGAAAAAGATACGAAAAGTGGAAAATCCAATTTTCATTAAATTTATCTATCCGATAGCAAAAAAAAAAGGTTCTGTATAATTTTTTTTCACAACATAAGTTATATGTCAAGCCAATGATCCAACAGACAACAAATTAATATCCATTCATGCCCTTTTATCGGACATGTTCAAACAAAGCGTAATACTGGCTCGTAAAAAATGACATTGAGTGGCAAAAAAAAAAAATGAAATAAAAATCCGTTTTTCTTCTCCCTACCCAGTACATAATAACAGAGCGATTTGCTGACGTTAGAACCTGTTGCATGCTACCTATATTATTCTTTATAATCATCACTATTATTGGAATGAAAACAGAGAAAAAAAATGGCAAAATTTCAAGAATTAATGAAAAACTTTTTTCGTATGTGTGTTTAAATATCGTGGATAGATTATAATGAAAACAATATGCTCTTATTTATGGACTGTTGTGGTTTGGAAAGTGAAGGTTCATTTTCATATTCGCGTTTGAAGCTACTTTAGTTGATTAAATGCTTAACATCTAAGCGCAATGAATACTCGCAAAAATATATATATTCATTATTATGGTAATTTATGATTGTTCTGTACTTTGTAGTGAAGTATGCAAGTGTATCAAGCAAATAATTAGAAATTCTATGGTCTGTGAATATCAGCTGCATATGTACGGTTTTTAGAATATTCTTTAAAGCACGAAATGGGTCGTCTATCAATAAAGATATGTAAATTATATATGAGAGTTTTGTTGAAGCAATCCTAAACTTGAACAGCATACCGTGTTTGCTATAGGTACCGCCTTGACCCTGGATTAACCGTAAGACTCAAAGTTGCCCTGTAGGCATCGTGATTGTTGATTTCGACCTATTTTTGTGGCACTGAATACGATTCACCGCATAGTGCCGCTCGAGAAAGATTCTTAACTTAAAACACATGATTGTGACTACGCTCATGAAAGGATGTTGTCGATAGAGACAGTATTGCACTTGGAATCGAGAATGATCTAGCAGTAGCCAGCGAAAGAGCTAGTTTTATGCAACAACATGAGAGGCTATAGATCATAATTGATCTGAACGACCAGCAAAGTGAGTAACCAAGTGACTACAACAAATTCATGTCTAGGATCCTGCAGCTTTACATCAATGTCCCGTAGTTATCAAAAATTGTAAATTTCAAGACAAACCAACGCATTTAAATGCCAAAACATTAAAACCAATATTGCATAATAATAAAAAATTCAATTTTCAATTGTTTTACTTTAATAACAATACAGGATAGGCGATGAACACACATGAAATTTTCACTATCAACCCTCCCAAAACTTCATATTTCGACTCTTTTCAATTTTCATTCACTCAACTGATTCATTTAATCCATCAATGTTTATCTATTTTTTTTACTCTCCTCTCCTACTGTATTGACATAGGAAATTGGAATCTCCCAAAAAATGTACACAATGTTTACATACATCCACCATACATATTACAGTGCTGAAAATGAAGCATATTTTAATTTTTTTCTCCGGATATATATTGTTGTGGTAAATGGTGAATGAGTGAGTGGAACATAATGAAATCCATAAAAAAAAGCCCAAATTGTTACAATACGCAGAGTTTGAGTGAATATTTTAAATAATAAAGAATAAAAAAAAGAAGCAACTTGAATACTAAATAAAAAACGCCCGTAACAGGAAAGAATCTTTTTCCCATGATGTTTCCTTTTCCCTTTTTCCACATCTTCTCCGCATAACGGGTACATTATCCACATTTTTCTCTCTCTCTCTCTCTCTCTCTTCCTTTTTTTGCATACACAACACAATATCATATCCCTTAAAAGGCTAGAAATGGGAGTTTCGGAATGAAGAGTGAAAGAAAAGTAATTATTTATGAAAAAAATAAAATAAAAATGGAGTAGGAGGACAATTCGTCATTGTAGGAGGGGAATTAAATGAAGAATTATACATAATTTTGATGATGAAAATTTTTCAGATTTAAGGAAGTAATAAGACATAAAGCATGTCTTTTTAAAATTGTTGAAATACTTATAGGGGTTGTTTGTTTATGATGTCTAATATTTTGTGATGATAAGGGAATTTTGCAACAGATCGTTGACATGTTTGTTGAAATTAATATCTCTAGACGTTTTCGGAATTATTCTCTCAGTTTTATGAAGAAATTAAAATGTGATTTGGAATAATCGGCTATAATTTTACAAAAAAAAGTCAGGTTTTTGCATCGTGTGCTTCAGAGGAAGCATCTTATGGCTCCAAAAACAATAAAGATCTGGCCATTATCTATCAGAAAAAAACCGAAGTCTTAATATTGAGTTTGAAACGAGTTATCGGCTAACTTGCTAACTTAATGACAGAAAGCGTTTTTTTGCGATTTCTCGGCACTGGAACACCAATTGAGATGCGGTTTTCACTGTTAGATTGGTATTCTCAGGCACAGACTTTTGGCTAGCAACTATATGGGGCGAATCCAGCAAATCAAAAAAAGTGGTTTCAGTGATAGACCAAAAACAATATATTCACCCAAATTGAAAATTTGGTTTATGATAAAAAACGCCCGTAACAGGAAAGAATCTTTTTCGAGTTTCCTTTTCCCTTTTTCCACATCTTCTCCGCATATTTAACATTTTTTTCTCTCTTCCTTTTTTTGCATACACAACACAATATCATATCCCTTAAAAGGCTAGAAATGGGAGTTTCGGAATGAAGAGTGAAAGAAAAGTAATTATTTATGAAAAAAATAAAATAAAAATGGAGTAGGAGGACAATTCGTCATTGTAGACATAATTTTGATGATGAAAATTTTTCAGATTTAAGGAAGTAATAAGACATAAAGCATGTCTCTTATAGGGGGTTGTTTGTTTATGATGTCTAATATTTTGTAATGAGAAGGATTTTTTGTAAAGATCGCTACATGTAATTGTAAATTTCCCGAGCAGAACAATCACATGCGACAAATTTTATCATCACAAAAAATCGGTCAACTTTGCAATGTGCTTACCTAGTGAGCTTATTGGTTTTGGTCTTTAAGCCTAATCCCGAAAATCAACGAAAATCCAATTCCTGGTTGCATTGACTCGGTTAAGTTCCAGAGCTTCGGCCATTAACATAATTAACCTTCAAACAGAAATTTCACTTTAAGCTAATCAAGATCATGTGTCACCAAAAGGTTAGTATGGATCGACCACAGTCATCATTTCCGAACGACTCTAATTATTTTCGTGCAAGAAAGAGAGAGTACAAATGCCTTCAAAAGTTAAATAAATACAAAAGGAAGGGGAAGAAAAGCTCCAATCATGTGAGCAAATAAGACTTATTCATGAAAACGTAAAAAGAACGGAAGCTTTTCTTCTTTAAAAAATATCTTCTGTATTTAATTCTTGGGATTTTCTGATGCTTAAGGATATTTTCTTTTATCATTATTGTGGTTTATACATTTTCTCTTCTTTTCATCTTCTTTCGTACAATTTCACAACAACAAGGAAAAATACAAAAGATCCTTTTGCTGTACCACTTTTCCTTCTTCTACCTCATCTTATTTACTTCCTTTTCTAGTGCACTTTTTTTCTTCTTACGGAAAAAGTAAGACGTGATTATTTACAATTTGCATTCGTCTATTTATCTCTTATTATTTTAAACTATGTACTGTTATTGAATATAGTAAGGAATGCAGTTTAGAGGGTGTTTGCGATGTATCCCTTTGTTAGAATAAACGTTTTATTGATCTGGATATTGGTGTCTGTGTTGTCCTGGGGAAACTGGAAGTTGAAGCATTTTAATTAGCGTTATTAGTGATGAAACTAAAGTTTGTTGACACATTTATCATACAAACTTCTGAAATATTTATAGGAGAAAAAACTATGTACTGTTTTGTTTGAGAACAACTGATCTAGGTTGAATCAGATCTCGAAGTCGATTCAGGGTTTGTATGAAAATGGAACTCTATACAAAATCCAAGTTTAGTTTGACTGAATTGAAGCTCTCAACTCAAGATTGAACTCTTTAAAGCATGGATGACTTCACTACCCGAATAATAACAATACAAACTTGTCTTTTAGTTATTTAACAAGCTAATATGAGTGCTCATGATAGTGTTTACTAAGTTATAATGTTAGATCAAAGCAATATGATTGCTCTTGGACAAACAATGAATATCAAAGAATCAAGTGCATTTCAAAAAACCCCAATGCGTCTTTGTCACTGTTTAACTACAGCAAAAAAAACAGCCGTTAGAGCATTTTTTTCTTCATCTCCATCCACTCTACATTCATCGGAATGATGCTCCTGCTGCTTATCATTTCTGTTACGCTTGTACCATACACAATTGTATTCACGTGTGATTAAAGCCAGTAATGATGCTTTCTAAGTGGATGGTTGTTTGAGAAAAGTTTTATAATCTCTTCCTTACAGAGAAATGTTTATTGTGTGTTGAATATGAAGAGTTGAAAGCGAGAGAGAGAGAGGGAGAGAGATAGGATGAAAAATAAAATAGGAGAATAAAGAAGGAAGAAGATGAAGAAAATATAGGAAGAAGCTTAAAGCATGCAAGCGAAGTTAAAAGTGAATGCAGTCCTATTCACAACGTCAAATTCATAATTTATATAAAATGTTTTGAAGCATTTTCTCTATCATTTTTTGAAGTACTTATTCAAACTTTGGGAAGTCGTTCCGTTCTATTCTCTACCTAAAGTACTCATCACAAGAGTAATTATGAATGTTCATCTTCATCATTCATTCATTCCATTTTTTTTTTATTTGCTCGTTTATTTTTACGGCCCTTCATATTCGCACACCCACCTCATTCAGCCCTACCCATCCCCCCATCCCCTCCCATCCATGTCAGCTTTCAATTTTATTATCAATTTACGTTAATGATTTTAGCTATCTGAATGTGATGTGGATGAGATGAGAAGGAAGAATTTTAGACAGATTTTTCTTTTATTATTGTTCATTTTACAGGCTTGACTTTAGCACCTTTATATTGAGAACAAAATGGTTTATTGATAGATAAAAATGTTAACCACATCAATATTCTTTTTTTCACTCTTTTTTATGGCTATTATCATCATTTTTAATCCTTCTATTCTTTTATATGTTTTTCTATCTACTTGACCTGAGCTTGTCAAGTTTCCATAGAAGGACATTTGTACACGTTAAAAAAAAGTCAGAATGGAATGAGAGGGAAAAGGGAAAGAATGAATAAGTAGACAAATGAACAGAAATGCTTGTGAATGAAAGTATCCACTTGTGTGAGCTTTTCTGTCATTCTTCAACCAATTCAAATCTGTTTGTCATTCACCGACAGAGAATATTATTTTCTTACTCGGAATTATAATATTGCATCGCATCGAGAGATCTTATACGCAGTGTTTTATCACTAATGTTAATACTCATGGGGGATATCGTTATGAGAATATTTTATAGATATATTCTTATAACACTCTTTACATAGATTTAAAAGCTCTTTAAAGAGGAGAAAATGAGTTGGCATTATATGAATTATTCATAGGTTTCATATTTATATTATAAGCACATACAAACATATTGTCGCGCGTTCAAAGCAGAGAAAAAATAGCAAAATTGTGGAAAAACTCACTAAGTGCGGAAGCGGACGAAAGTACAAAAATCACAATCCTTTAATTGAGGTCTTCAATAAATGACAAACTATAAAGTGCCATGCATGCTCATATGAGACTGCCTCATCTTAACAAAGTTAAATAGAACCAGCCATAATTTATCACACTTCATTCCAATAGAATGTCATCAATACAATTCACTACAAAACTGCCAATTTTCCAGTCAGTTAACCAATAACAGGCTGTTTGTTCATTTGCTTCAGAAAAAATGATGCTAAAAATCATTGCTAAAGTGTGAATCGTCAACAAAAAACCTGAGTACGGAAAACAGAGATAAAAGATTCTTTATTGTTTATAACTGATATGACTAGAAAATTTCAGTTTTTTTTTATATCGCTTTTCAAACTGAAAAACATACGAACATCAAAACAGAAACAGCAACAGCTCATCTCGACACATACAGACAAATACACACACATGCCAGTGAACAGAATAAAAAATAGAAGCAAGGAAAAATTATCATGAAGTCTCTTGCAGTACTTTTTTTTGTTCCTACACAGTCTCGTGCTGAATAGCACCAAAAGAAAAAAAAAAGGTAGATACGCCAAAATAATTTGGAGACAAAACAACAACAACAAAACATTAACTGATAAACGTGTTAGCCCTTTTAGATGAAGAAAAAAAATTATTTAAAGCATTTTTTATGTGAAAATTCTTTCATCATTGCAGGCAAGACTAAATGCTTCATGTGCACACAACACACAAGATTCCTAGAATAAAGAAAGAAAAATAAAAAGAAATTTTTTATTCCAACATAAAACAATGAAATTTATTTTTCGGATGAATGGAATGATAGGAAAAAAAAGATGAAAATGAATAAATAGGAAAAAGAAAAAAAAAAGAAAATTTTTCAATATGAAAACATGAAGATAATGTTATGTGGATCATGCTACAGCCATACATATAAGAAAACAAGTAAAAGAGCTGAGAAAAAAAAATATAATTTTATAATTCATTCACTTTCCCTCATCCCCTATATATATATATACATTTATTCATTATAGCGAGCATATTTTCTGTACACATTCGCACACACAAGTTCACTCACAAACTTGTCGACATGAAAATCCCATTTTTTCAGAATTACGGAAAAATAATGTGAGAATGATGATGCGAACGATGACGACGAGGAAGATGAAAGAAGAAAAAAAAAGGTTCATGAACTAACCGACCGACCACCAAATGAAGTTGCTTTGCTACTCTATTGTATTGTGCTGTACGAGTCCTAAGTCAACTATCCTCATTCACCTACATAAATTTTTCTCAGTTGTCAGATTCTTTTCGTGACTAAAAAGACCCTTCCACGTCTCCACATCCACAAAGTACCGAACGGAACACATAAAGCAGCATGATAGTAAAAATATTTCAGTACATTATATTGTCCCCAACATCCAATACGATTTTTATTGTATTGTATTAGAATCAAAATATATTTACTTGATTTGAATTTAACAAATTCCTCATTGGCAATTTGATTTGAATAGTTTCGCAGTAAAAAAAAGAAGGAAATACCATTTTCATCATTTTCATGTTATGAGAATACAAATACGATGTTTCTTTCGTAGTTGGAGAGGATTGGAACATAAGTAAGAAAATGTGAGTGAATGTTTGGCGACTTTCATCACATTATTAGCTCTTCTTGCTTTATAATTCATCTCAATGTCATTCACAGTTAAAAGAATTTTTATAACCACAATTTGAAATCTTCTTAATGGTCCATTAAACGTTTTTCACGAAATCAATTCTATTTAACCATCTGGGAGAATCATGAGATAAATGGGAAGTCTGTTTAATTTATTGTGGCAGATATGATTCTTGAAACTATCCAAGCAATGAGCGTGTTCATGATTATACTTAATCCATAGAATTCAGCATACTCATAAGCATGTCCTTTGTCTGTTCAGTTTCCTACAATATTCTACTTAATGTAATTCACATGCTACTGTTCACTTATTAAATTACAGAATATCGAGCTTTTTCAAAAATGAAAAATGGAATTCTAGGAATTTCAATTGCTAAAATCAGATCAGGCACTTCTCCCTGATGGGCCTCTATATTGACTACCAGTAATAAAATCCTTCAACTCTTCAGAATATCTCAAAACAAAGTTTTTTGTCTCCTTGATCCCAAAAAAAAGTGGACGCAAAGGACTGTGATTTAATTGATCACATAAAATTCTAGGAATATCTAGACAGAATTAAGCCGTTTAATAAGATTACTCAAGAGGCTCAAAGCTGAAGCTCTTAATTCAATTAATGAACATTGACTTTACTGTTTTAGTCTCATTAGAGGTCAATTTTGAGGACTAATACAGTACAAACATGATTATCCAATAAAAAAAATCATTCAATTCTCTATCAGACGGAAAAACTGTCTTTATTGAACTTAACAAGTTATCCTTAAGCACAGAGGAGTAGATTGGCATGTGGAAAAAAGAGAGGAAAAATATTTTGTTGTGTCATCGTAGTTCTATCTAGTCATATTTGAATATAAGGCAACCATAAAGTTCTAGTGTTGTGTGAGAAAAAAAAGAAAAAGTTTTGTGTGATAAAGAGAAGAATGAGAGTAAAGGAAGGGAAGTGTTGAGACACATTTCACTTTTTTTTTGTGCTCCTTTCTTCATATTCTTTTCTTTTCAGACTTCGTCATACATATTTATTTGTACAGCATAATCTTCATTCATATTCACAAGAAGTTTCCTACATACGTAAATGTATATTTATTTGAATTTGTTCTACATGCTATATTCTATTTCAATGTCCAAAATAAGCAGCGTTACCAGAAGAAAAGAAACTTTCCTTTCCCTTATTTCATCCTATAAAACATGATAACTTTATTGTTGAACATCTACGTGTCGACACTATTATATATGCACATATAATAACTATCATCATCATCATGACTCATTGAAAATAAATATATTTATCTCTGAGGAGAAATGACTGTCAAATGAAAAGTGCTTTGAATGTGTGAATGAGGATGTTTCAATCGGATACAGGAAATCGGATACATCACATATCAAAAATGCTACTCAAAAGTGTCTTCATCGTATTTTATGCATACCAAACATATCACACTAGTGTCTACCTTTTCACTTTTTTTCTCTTTGCCATAATATGGGGATACAACAACAACAACAAACAACAACAACAAGGAAGATGACAAGAGGGAGAAATGAGTTAAAGAGCTCAACTAAGGAACTTTTAAAAAGGAAGAAATAAAAAACCGAAACTTAAATTTTCGTGCACTCGAAAGGAAGATTGCAGACGACAGAAGGAAAGCATGTGTGTGATGTTATGCTCTATCTAAGCTGTTTATAAGTGACATCTCTCAAGAATTGTGAATATTGTCACAGATTTTGCTTATGTACTGTACAGCTCGAAACCTCCCTCACTTCTATAAATATAAGACATTGATGACGAACAACCCCAATGTATATTTGATATTTTTTGAGCATGAATACTACAGCAGAGTATAGGGTTATATGATAAACAAATCGTTAAACCGCTCTTGAGTGAATTTTCTATAAAATATTTACCGATAACTTTTTTCTTATCATCCACATGTGACGCGTGTTGCGTATAAGAGAAAATCTTGATGATACTTTGTATTTTATTTCTTTCCCGTTTGATGTCTTCACTTTCACCCTTCTTCTATAAGAGTTTATGTACACATAAAATTGTAAAACTAGGAAAAAGAGGTCATTATAGCTTTGGATACAAATTAAGGCGCAGTTTCAGAAATTGATACTTTAGAGCTTTCTATAATATTCTAAAAACACTTATTTTCATGCAATTAATCTTCAGGTATTAAAATTTTCTACTAGATAATGATGAAATCAGAAGAAAATTATTTAGAACATGGAAAACTTTAGAAGGACTTCGGAGAAATTCGAGATTCAGTGGAAAATATTTCTTAGTAAACTAGGTATTACTTGTTTTCTATCCTTGAAAATGATTATTGTATTGAGCATCTCGTGAAATACAATTTTAATGCTGACAATGGATGTTAGGGAGCCTCTGTAATACAGAGCTTGTATGATTTTTCAGAGATAAATAACAAAATCTATACCTTTAAAATTTTTAAAAACATTCTTATTCGAGTTCTTTGACTATAATATCTCTGATATCATTTTAAGAAAATCTTGTATTGAAAGGGTAAGATTACAAATGCTATAACTATATACCAGTGTTGTACAAGCTGTGTACCACGACATACTTTTGAAAATGCCATAAAGCGTGTCGTATGTGATTGCAATTGTGGCTTACCACAAAGGTGTGACGTGACACAAAAAGTTTGTACAACACTGTTATAGACACATCTTGTAGACTCAATATATAGTTCAAATTAACTTTAAGCTCTAGTTAAGATTTATACTAAAACTTGAATTAATAAACTTGTGTTGACCAAACTTGGTTGTGCCTTCGTGGCAAGCCATAACAAAAACGGCATGAAATTCATAGTATTTTTCACACAATTTGGACAAGACTGAATTAAACAAATAAATCTCAAAACTTTAGTGAGGATCGAAAACCAAATCAACATCACCCAAATTGTCAAAATGAAGCACATAAAGCTATCGAATTTATTAAACATGCACACCCAAGTTTACGGAGCTTAAATGTCATTTTAATCTAAGAATTTTCATATAAAGGATGAAAAAATCTTTAACATGCACACACATACTTTTGACGTCATATACACAACAATTCTTTTGCCTTTCTACTTCTTTCCGTTTAAAAAAAGAAAATGAGAAGAAAAAAAAATCTGAAAAATTTTCCATATGAATGAGCATAAATTGTGTATTTTAGATATAAAAGAAAATAAGAAAATCAAAATAAGTAAATTGAAAGCTTTCTTTAATAAAAAATTTCTTTTTTTTTATCGAATAGGACATATGTGTTGTTGTGTATGGTATGTTATTGAGTTATACAGCCAATATTAATGGTAAATCATATTATAGATTTCACACAAATGTTCCCTTTCAAAAAGTATAAGTAGCATGTAAGCAGATAAAGAGAAAGTGAAAAATAAGAAAAAGAAGAAAAATTTTGTGACATTTTCAGTAAGCTAGCTACACTAAGACGGATGGAGACCAGCAACTAGAAATATTTATTTGTTCGATATCTGTTCGAAGAGTTATGATGGAAGTACAAAAGTCATTATGGCAAGTAAAGAATGCCACAAAGCGATGATGAAGCTACGTAGTTGAAAACAGCAGTTGAACATGGATGCTTGACATCATAACTAATCTGTAGACGCTTAATTCATTCATTTTAGTTCGTAAACAAGAAGTTCTAGGTGAAAATGTAGTCAATCCAATGATATGCTGGGACAGAAACGTAAGTTTCCTACGACGCGCTTGATTGGAATCCGCAATGAGAACGGCGACCAGGAGTTCAACTCCTAGGCTACTTGGTGATTAAAAAATGCTAACTTAACGTGCGGACAGATGATTTGTACAAGATAGGTGACAGACCCAGCAACAGTCAGATGGAAATGCTTTTGTTGTACCCTAAGCTCCACATAAGAACATGATTACTGTAAGTAAGTAAAGTTGAATCAATCTTGAAATGTTAACACAACAAGTCCTAATTTGACTTATATCCACTATCTTCTTCTGCTTATTGAATTATACAAATCTAGTTCCAAAATAAAATTACAGTCCAGAAAACCAAAAATCAGTTGATCGGATCTAAAATCCCACTCCTGATAGACGTAACTCTGACTTGATGTAGCTATCAACACTATCACTTGAATCAATGTAATACAAAATCTAAAATGCATACAATTATAAATAAAAGCTTCACGTGTTTACCGAACAAATCATAAACATTGTCACAAGCCAGACAAAAAGTCAATCTGATTCTAAATCTATGTTGTTTTATTAAATATCTCACATCCTATACCACACAGTCTTTCTCTGTTTCCCACACATACACACACACTTTTCCTTGTCGTCATTCTCATCCACTCAAGTATAAATTGGCCGCATAAGTATTACAGCACCAATAACAACAACAAAATATTATCAAGAGATTGTAGCAAATGTGTACTGTAGCGTTTTAAGTGAGTGGGAAATAGGATGAAGGAAGATTTTATAGAATACGATACAATAATTTTGATTGATACGTCTGATAAGGATACATCAATTTCATAATATACAGACATTTTATACCTACTTACTTATAGTATAAATAGTATAAGATGTGCTATTTTGCTCTGTAAAATTTTTGAAATTTTATAATAGAAAAAAAATTATTTGGCAAAGATTTAACAATAATTTTGCAGATTTATATTCTTATTTGGATGGATGGATAGATAGATGCTTGATAAATTACAAAAAAATCCTCAATAATAGACATCTAAAAATTGTTTCTTGTGGCTTTTTTTGTCTCTCTCCTTGAATTTTGTTCGGAAAATGTGGAAAAACTATTTTCAGTTTGTAGAAAAAAAAAGGAACTGTAAAGTTGCCAATTATGTTATTTCCGTCTACTACCAATATATTGGACATTTTATCGGACATATTAGGAATGAAGTAAATTGGTTGTGAAACACCTTAAATATCTACACGAAAAGGTAATTAAGGGTGAAACAAAAGAAATTCATCATGATTTATACTCGATTTCATTTCCTCTTTTCTTCTTAGTTCTTCTCTATTTTTAGCTGACATTTTTACAGGACATGCTGTATTGTTTTCTTCGTTATGGTCTATCAGGAAATTATTGCTTTATTTATAGCGGTATTAAAGTTTTTGGGTACTTTTATATGCCACAACTGACTATATGTTATCACTAACGACTTGAGTAAGCTTATTAGGAATAAGAAGGTACAAGGTTGTCTGGGAATTTGAATATAATGTATTTTAGGAAGAAAAAGAGTTTTTGAAACTATTTTTCAGAGTATGTAAATTGTATGCTACAATGTAAAGCTTACGAATCTGTAATGTCGTGAGCACAGACCGAATGCTTGTCATATCGACAAAACTCTTATAATAATGAAAGATTGGGTCTAGTGGGAATTGGATACGGACTCACAAAACAGTTAAAGATTTCCAGTCTTTTGAAATCTGCAAGAGTGGCTGAGTAGCCATAGAAGCCTTGATCTCGCTCTGGTAGATTCGTCTGCACATGACTTGATACCCCAAATTCCTCTCTGCTCCGACACCACAGAATCACTGACTTAAGAGTAAATTAGCTACAGATTCAGAAGAGAACAAAAGAGCGTTCTATGGAAATATTTTCAATTAGTCACAACTTCACTACTTGTGCTCCATATAGATGAAAAGTCATGTTGAAAACTTTTATTGGAGAATCAGTATAGTGACGAGCATTTTTCTCAACAAAATGAACATTAGACGAATATTGATTAATAACATGTAGCTGACATTTACAGCAAATGGATATTTATCGAAAAATTGATATGATTATTTTACTTTTATTTTTCTCTCCTTTTTTCGAGTAGCAGACATTCGAATTATGGAGGAACTTTTTTTCTTTCTATTTCTCCTCTCTTGCTCGTTCTTGCTTCTTTTCGAAGCGAAGGCGAAAGTTTTTTTTTTCTTGTTGCGCGATTGTTGGATTTTTTTTCGTGTCTATCTTTAACAGAACAGCAAAGAGAAAACAAGATAGGAGGAAACTAGCATGACAATTTCATGAGGACTGAACTTGAAAAGCGCAATTTTAAGGTTTTTGTAAACATTTTACAATTTGTGACGTACAGTACTGTCACCAAAAATAATCAAAATCTTAATAGAATATTCAGAATGGGATTAAGGTAATGAAGCCCTCTAAATGGAGCTTTCGATAATCCTAATCTACCGTCTCATTTCCTTTTGATCTATAATATTAATTAAATATTTCTATACACGCTCTTAGGTCTCATACATGAATGTTGATATGACAAATTTGATTTAATGCAAATGAAGATGAAAATGATATGCAATTATTCTGTAGAGTTAGGGTATTTTTCAGGTATTTTAGAAATTAACATTGTCTACTAGAATTTAATGCTCAGATTCGTAAGCATTTAGATAACTTGGGTAAGTAAAGTTCATTCATTGTATATTCGTAATAAACATATTCGAATCCGAGGACACTTCTTAAATTTCACTGAACGGCACTAAGTGACAAGGAACGAATCGAAATAAGCAGTCAAGGTGCCATCAGCACAACTTTGCATCTTACTATCAATATGGCAATGTTGCAGTGCCCTAACAAAACCATTCTGCTTTTCTACATCTTCTGTAACATTTTAGAAGAAATTTTTGCATGCTGGAAGCAGCTTGAAGGTAGGAAATGTTTTCAACCTTTTTAAAAGTTTACATAAAGAAAAAAAAGTTCAAATTTACTAAATATATCCCTTATAGTCACACTTGTTAGATTTTTTACACATCCATTCCGTAAATAGTAAAAACCATAATTAAATACTTCCAGCAAGTTTGCTGTTCCATGTCAAAAATGCATCAATTCCCAATTTATAATGAAGAATTTCACAACAAAATCGAATATATTCTTGAATTTAAACATTTCAATCCTGACAAAACATTTATAAAAATTTGTGCATCGCCTTAAAAAAGGAATGTGCAACAAAAAACTTCCAAACATGCTCATGCTCTGAATAAAAAAGTTTGTATTTTTCCTCGTTCCTTTTTTGTAAAGTTTTAAATTACATTTCGTCTCATATCATCATATCAAAGGAAGCGAAAGCTCAGTACAATAGAAATGTAAAATTTATAGTGAGAAAAACTAATTTAAGGAAGGTAAAATGCAGGAATTAGTTATTTCCTTTGTGGTCAAATTAATAATTTAACGGTTTTCTTAAATTCAAATCAAAAATTCTTGACGTTTCAATGGAAAGAAAACGTGACTAAACACAATGTAAAACAATGCGATTTTGAGAATCACATGGTGCAAAAAAAGGACAATTTTAGGAAATAAAAACAATGTGCATTAAATAAAAAAATATAAAATTCGTACCTGTTGCAATGACGGCATTTTCTCAATTTTCCTTCCTTTTTCTCTCGAGTCGACGAATAAAATTTTTCACACGCTCTTTTCTATATTCTTATTGTATTAGTGTCCGGTTTTCTTTTATTATATTATTTGATTCACGAGTTTATGGAAAATTCGCATGACTTTTCCTTGCCTTTAATATATTTTTTTTTGAATGTCCTTTTCACAATATTTTAAAAACTTTTACCAATTAAAATCACATGAATATGATTACTAAGGTAATTATGATCCACATAAAATGATTACTTTAAAAGATCCTTCGAAACTGCCTTTTCTTTTATTAATTAAATTATAAATTTTACCGAGTAAAATGAGTGTTCTTGATTTTAGGAATCAAAAATGAATTGTCGAATGACGTTCCTCGATTTTTCAGTATCGATGGATGTTGGTTAAAGGATTTTATTAAATTGACAAAAAATCTCTTAAAAACACATAAATTTTCCTTTAAAATGTATTACAATAATTTTTTTTTCTTCTTTCATAGAACTTTATCACAACACGACTTATCTCTTTGAAACTTTGGTATGAACTGACTGAATTGCCGATTGATTCTCTTGCTATTTTTTTGTGCAAATCTCTCAGAGACACAAGTTTGAAGTGCACCAAAGTTTACTGTGTACAAAACGCATTTTACATGTTTACTTTGATGAGTAAATTTTGATTTAGAATCAACCAGTGTGTATTAATTGATAGTCAAGTGCCTTAATTTGCTTTTGTCATAGCTGACATCTGCGTGCACTTGCCTGTATACCCAATTTTCCTAATTTCAGCCGTGGATCATGTCTTTTAAGAGTTATAAGGGACGAAAGTATCAAATATATCAACTTCGGAACATGAAATGCTCTCTCAACCCTTAGTTACCACTTAGCTGCCTCCAATAAATCGACAGTCATGCAATCACATCCACGTTTTCTGCTTAATCATGCTAAAACATGTGTAGAAATTGTAGAGATTCAAAATTGAAAAAGGCGTTAAAAGAGGTCAGCAAGAACAGCGATTACTATTGACATAAAATCTATTATAGTTAATACTTCACACTGGTAATCACAATATGTTAACAGTAAGATGATGAAATAATATTTAATTTCATTAATTTCATAAGATGATGAAATAATATTTAATTTCATTAATTTCAACAGACTTTTATCATCAAAGAGAGAGCGAGAGAGGCAGTAAAAATGAGAGAGTAAGAAAAAGCTCAGAGAGGCAATAAAGAGTAAGAGAGAGAGAGTAAGCTTAAGTGTAAAAATCGTATTTCATATGGATGTTTATTTCATGTACTTAAAAAATAAATTTATTAGTCACAATCTAAGCTCATCTCAGTTAAATCCTCATTTTCATCGAATTTCAATTTCCTATTAGCTTCGGTATTTTCCTTTATTTCATCACTCGTATCAATTGTCGCTTCTCCCGGCATTGTATCGGATTTAAATTCCTTCACAATATCATCATTTTCAACCATTTCCTCAACTAAATCTTCTAAAACTGTTTTCAGTATTGTGCTTGTAATAACATCATCACGTTTTAATGCTAAACTTTTGTGGAATGCCTCAACTGCCTCACTTAATCGTCCCATGAGAGCAAGCACGAAACCGATTGAAGTATATGTTTGTGCATTCAATGGCTTCAATGATAGTGCTTGTGTATGAAAGCTTAAGGATTCTGCCAGTTTTTTATTCTTTCGACAACAATGTCCGAGATTATTTAATAATGGTTCCCATCGTTCACTCAATGTCTCCTGATTCTTTTTACACATTTCATTGACCATACTTAGTGTTGATCTAAAAATCTCTTCAGCATCCTCATATAACTCAGACTCGTACTTGATTACTCCCAATTCATGTAGAACAAAAACATCTAGCGGTGCAAGTGCCATAGCTTGATAGAAGAACTTTTCAGCCATTTCATAATTTTTAGTTAATCCACATTCAACTCCGATATACAATAATGGCAAGTGACATCCACGCATTAATTGTGTTGCCTTGAAATATGCAGCCATAGCTTGGTCATGTTCCTTTTCTTTTGCAAATGAATGTCCATAAGACAGCCATGCTGGTCCGAATAAACGATCAAGAGATGCTGCTTTTGACAAATATCGCCTACCTTGTTCTGTCTTATTAATGAGTATGTAGTAGGATCCAACAGCATACCATGATATTGCATCATCAGGATTAAAATCGACAAGCTTGTGTGCTGTGTAAAATAATGCTGCAAAAAATAGGACATTATCAATATTATGGTGAAATATTGGTGATGATTATGTGTTCCATACCATTTGAGTCCTTTAATTCCATTAAGCATCCTATTTGGACAAATAAACTTCGTTTATGGTAGGGATCACGATCTAAAATTCTGAGAATTTATTGAATATTATTAATTTAGATATACGTAAATACATACGTAAATAAGAAAAACGTACGTAAAATAGAAATACGTACGTAATTAAGAAAAACGTACGTAAAATAGAAATACGTACGTAAATAAGAAAAACGTACGTAAAAACAAAAAGCGTACGTAAATCTGAATTACGTACGTATAATTTTACGTAAGAAAATTACGTGCATATTAAACTCAAGGGAATGTTAAGCACTTACTCTTCGATAATCTTTAAACACTTTTTGTATTCACAATTGTAGAAGAATTCTTCAGCTTTTGCAACCATAATATCCACACTATATTCTAGTAATTTAAGCGCATTATCGGCTGTCAAAGCATCCTCGGAATTTTTAATCGTATTGATTGTAATCTTGCTGGTATTCAAAGTACGGCTATTGTTAAGCAATGAGGCTCTCGTAAGACTAGCTTGAATTGAAAAGGCTGATGCAGATGTGTTTTTGAGATCATTAAGAATTTTATTGGCCGGTGACATGACAGTCTGAACTCCTGGTGTGAGAAAAGCTTTTGTAGATGATTTGATGGTTGTGGATGTTGAAAGACCAATGGATCTACGAGAATCTGTTATTGTCTCGCCGGCTTTAATCTTTTCATTGATTGTATTTAGTATATGAGCATTATTTGGTGTCTTCTCGGGATGTACTGCCTAAATAAGAAATAAATTATCAATTTTTGTACTGGATATAGTCACAATGAGAACATACCTGATTAGTTGTTGAATAATATTTCTTTAATTTCTGATCATAAAGATGCTTTAATATCTTCAAGTCTGCATCGTTACCAAATTGCTTATTCGGCATTATATGCTGAAGTAAATCCTTTTCTTCCCATGACATCAGAACTTCATGCTGCAACAATGCATCCAATGCTTCAGTCAAATACACAGATTTCTGGAGAGCTTGAATGTAACAATCGATTGCTAATGTCCTCTTATCCATTGACTCGAGAATTTTTGCTTTTAGTAAATACAACGAAGCAAGCATGTCCTATAATTAATAAATTTCGTTAATAATAAGTAACAGCACACATGGCATTGACTTACATTTCGGAGATTATCATTCGATTGATTCATTGTTGGATCAACTTCGGTCTCATCATGTAGTGATGTATTCAAATCCTCAATTTCCGACGAATTCAGAAGATTAAGTGCTTCCTGATAGTCATTTGAGGCAAAAAGGCACTCAATCAATAAAGTCAAACACTGTAAATTCCTTGTTTCTAATCCACTCTTTTTGATGACATGACTAGCTCGATTGTATTCTTTCAGCATATACATACATTGTGCAATTTGATATATATCCTTTGGATAGTTGCTAGACAGCACTGCTACTTTTTCGGACCAATATAAGGCCGATTTGTATCGTCGAAGATCCAGAAAGTTTTTCACTAATTTTCTATAAGACTCAATGTCTGTGATTTGATCGTTGGTTACAAATTGCGGATTCATATCTCTACTTCCTGTTGCTTGACCGGTTTTCATTTATATCCTTTTAAATTATTTAAATTTCGCAAATTTCTTATTTTATTTTATAACGTTGATTTTACGACTTTTCAAGTCCTTCCTTTACATTAATAAGTGATAACAACAGAATTTTAGTACATAAGTAATTACTTTCTTTTTATAAAAGCCTTACTTAGCTTAAAAATTGAAATGATTGATTTCATCAAAATATTTCTCTAAGATTTGTTTACAAAAAAATAAATTTTGACCGTTATTCAGAAAATTTGAAAATTGGCGGAAAATTTTTAAATTTTCAAAACCCGTTAATGAAAATTGTCAAATCCTTGTCATTAAAGTTTCATTTCCGGGAGAAAAATTTAAAAAGCATTCATCCGTTAAGAATATCATGAATAATTAATTAAGTTTTCCATCTCACCACACATGTATGATATCATGCATAGGAGTGTCTATAAAAAGAGAATGAAAATATTATGAAACCGAGATGTAAACACTAACATTTACGACGCAATGGAACCAAGACAAAAGAGATGTAGCACGTAATTATTTATCGTATAGGAAGCGCGTGTAGCCTACATATATATAGCTATCCACAAATACAAGAAATACTTTTTAATAAACAACGGCAGATTCTGTAAGTGACTTTTTGGCACTTCTTCTTGTCAAGGAGGAAGTCAAAGATTATGCGCAATATTAAAAACTGCAGCACGAGCACTGATATGAGTTTATAGATATATTTTTATGACACAAAATGTTTACGTGATCAGCAGTACATTCTTATAAGATAAAACAGAAGATAAACTTCATTGTATTAGTAAGTTTATATTGTTTTTCATACGAGCTGCTTACTAATCACTTATAGAATCGTCCATTACTTTTTTAAATTTATTTTCGATTATTTGTGTCTCATAAAAGTTTGTGTTCCTAAAAAAATGGACTGTCCAAGGCGCCCAAGAGACCGTACATTGTCACCATTGCGTTCACCAACATTACAGCGTCATCTGAGAGATGATATAGATATCCATTATCCTGAACAATTCTTAACAAACCATCATCCTAAAAGTTTTAAGCAATTACTTATTGGTAAAGATGGCTTCTTCAGGACTGCTGTGGATATACATGATTTTACAAAAGATGAAATTCAGGTAAAGACCGTTGGACATACTATTATACTATCAGCTGCTCATGCAGAAAAGGAAGATGAATTTGGCCATATTGAACGAAATTTTAGCAGAAAATATGTGTTGCCGTTGGATCTTGATATCGAGAAAATTTCAACCTGGATCTCTAAAGGAGTTTTGTACATTAAAGTGCCACCAACTATGAGCCCTGTTGAACATCGCATTATTGATATAAAGTTGTTAGAAGATAATGAATAATTTAAAGAATTTATAATCCAATTTGTCATTATTATCGTTTAAATTTCTGTGTAACAAACGTGAATTTCTATGTGGAATAAAAAGGAACAAATATTTTTTTCTATTCATAAACCTAAACGTCTTTAATCTGTGTTTTTGAAGGATGAACGAGTCTACTGTCGTGTTTCTTGCATTCTTTCAGTTAATATTCCTTGCATGCTGCTTCTATATATGTATTAATTGCTGCTCTATTATTAATTGCTGTAAGTATTTTCTTAAATGCTTGTTCAATTGAATTTTATTAATATTTTACTTTTTAGTGCATGGATTTTGCAACTTTTTTGGAAAATATAAAAAAGAAGAGGAACAGAAAGGACTTTCATCACAATGTGCAGCAAACCAGTCATATTTCATGCCATGTATAGAACATCCAGCGCTTCCATTAGAGTGTAAAATAAATAATTGTCAATCGCCGGCTTGTCATCATAATTTTGTTCCTGAGAAATGCTCTACTGAACACAACGATGTGGCTATCAACATTAGTGGACAGGGTTTATTAGAAAGTGAACTGTAGTTACTGTAATTAAGTCAAACAAATTTGGATCTTTTTGTTTTGTTAAAAGTTGTGTGAGTCTCAATGTTTGTAAAATACTTTTCTTGATTTTCTCATAATCCTTAATATGAATATTAAAGTTAATTAATGTAGAATATTAAGAACTATTTATTGTTTGTTTCAGTTCCAATACATTTCTAGGAAAGGCATTATAAGCTTGTAAAGATGAAGAATTTATTCGGAACATTTTAACGGATATAATTTTTTTAAAATTTTGCTCAATTTCTACAAAATTCAAATTTCATTTTGACAGTTGAGCTTATTGAAGACAATTGTACATCTTATTAATTTTGTTAACGTCTCCATCACTTAATCTTACTCGTTGTCCCATAAGATTGATGGTTTCTGGACTTCCTTTTGTCTCAATTGTAGGATGCCCATTTGATGAAAATGCATAAGGTGAATAATGCAAAATACTTCCATAATCATACTGTATATCCTCAGCCTCATACACATTAGGAACAAACTTTTCAAAATTAAAAAGTGATTTATTCCTGATATTTTTTCTAATAACTTCTATGAAGTCATCTCTATCACTTCTATTTTGTTCATGAAATAATCCGACAGCATGAAGTATTTCGTGAATAGTTGTGCCAAAAACATTAAAGCATGGATCTTGTAAGTTGATCACTTGAGGACCTATCATTCGACCAACTTTACTCCAACATCCTGACTTATCATTGTCAAAGATGACATAATCTCTTTCACTGGTGTGAGGAACTAGTTTGATGCAAGTCTTTGATTCGATTTCCTGGATGGCACTTTGGATGGTTGCTTTCTGATCCTCGGCTAAAATTGAATACGTAATCAATGTAATAGTCATAGTGAGTTGTGCTAATTGACAACAAAGACAATAATAGAAAGGAACTTACTAAATGATCCTGATATTTCGTAAGGAATGATTCCTTTATTCCATTTTCTAGCTGAACGTGTAAAAAATGCTCTTCCATTGGGTAAGATTATATCTCCTTCAAAGTATGGTCCCTGTTCCTCTGGATTCCCAAAATGTTTAGTTTCTGCCCATTCAGTCAATTTTCTTCCTGCAAATATGCTTGGTTCCACTTTGAAATTATATATTCCAAGCAAATTTTCTTCAATTGGATATGAATTTACATGAGTTTTGACTATGAAGATAGTTAATAGCAAAACAATTGGATGTCGACTCATTATATCTTCGTTTGAAGTTGGAATAATAAGTACAAGCAAGAAGTCTCATTTTATACACATTTGCAAAATTTAGGTACAATGGCATTAAGTAAGGTGATAATATTAATAAATACATTTCTTATCAAATTAATGTATTACGGGCACATTAAATTATGGTAAATATGCATTTCCAAATAATAACTCGGTTCAATCCCAAAAACCATTTCATGGTCAGGCCCCTTGTTATAACGTTCATTTAATTTTTGAATAATATGTATTATACATATTTGAAAGCCCCTTTTCATGCAAAAGTTCAGTTCGTTTTTGAACTCCGAAGAATAAACATCATTGTGAATAATTGAAGCCATTTGGAAGTTGTTTGATTAATAAATAAGCATTGTGCCATACACTTCTACAATTGTACGATTACAAAACTGCTTGTAAATGATTATAGAGCATAGAAAAACAGAGAAATCCGTCTAAGATTCCAATTTATTCAAAATACCAGATATTTCATTTGAATTGCAACTTATTCATGCTTTATTCTGCATGCAAATTTTATTAACCTTAATTATAGTTTATTGACAGTACAGTTATACATCCTTCTGATTTTCTCAATGTCATTTGCACTCATTCCATTTCGTTGTCCCATAATGCTCTTCGTTTTTGGATCTCCTTTAGATTCAATGGTGGCTCTTCCATTCTTAGAAAATGAATATGGCGAGTAATGCATGACACTTCCATAATCATACATCACACCATGAGTGTTGTAGACATTTTCCATTGTTTTTTGAAAATTTACCAGCTTAGAACTGAGAATATTGTCCGTTTTTATATCCACAAAGTCATCTCTGTCGATTCTATTTTGTTCGTGATATAATCCGACACTATGAAAAATTTCATGGATTCCAGTTCCAACAGTTTTTAAACATTGATCTTCTAAGTTAACAACTTGTGCACCTCCGATTTTGCCAACACTACTCCAGCATCCAGATGGGTCATTTTTAAATACGAGATAATCTCTTTGATTGGTTTTAGGGATGAGATTAATGCATGTTTTTGAGTTTACTTCCGCAATTGCTTTCATTAATGTATTTTTCTGGGTAGGATCTGGAAAGAGGAATGAAATGCAAATGTTCTTATAAAAGTGATAGTCAGCTCACTAAATGTTACAGCAATTAGATAAGGTACAGTTCTGTTTGCCCATTTGTTTGGTGGTTTACGCAGTTCCTTGAAGCTACTTCTAATAATGTCCCCTTCAAAATATGGTCCCCTTTCTTCTGGATTTCCTCGCCTATTTCTATCAAAATATCCAATCAAAAGTTTCTGTGATGCAGCTTCACTGGGGTCATTAGCAATGCTTGATTTATTGCAAGGGGGTTTATTTACTGGATGTGATTCAATTGTTGCAAAAACGACAACAACTAAAAGTAGAATTACAGGCTTCTCTGGTAATTCCATGTTGTTAGCCTTTTGAAAAGAGCTATCAGACTATGAAATGCAGCAAGTTCCCTTTTATACCCAGACATTATTATGGTTGCAAATTTTATTGAGTAATAAAATGCATAAAAATGCTTGCTATCGGCTAATAATTTTAATTTACAGGCAATAATGTGTTGAAATAATGAAAGTTTATGGCTTTTTTCAGCAAAATTTATTTAAAATTCCTAAAAATTTAAGTTCCCATGAAAATTTCGAAAATAATTATACAAAATTTATGCGAAGAAAATATTTTAAGACCTTGGGGGTTGAATCTTGACTTATGACTTGGGGGAAGTATAATTAAGAACTCCTTTATGATCATATTTTATTCACAATGATGTTTATTTTTTGGAGTTTAAAAACAGACTGAATTTTTGTATGAAAAGGGGTTTTCAACTATGTACAATAAATATTATTTGAATCTCAAATATAACGAACAAATAAAGTATAAGATCATATGAACAATAGCAAATTTGGAAGGATAATGTTGACAGAAACAGTTGTATTAGTAATTGGGCAGAGATGTCAAGATTCAGTCGTTATCTGAAAGAGATCATGCACAACTGATCTGTTCTGAAGATAACATGTTTCAAAGGTTTACTACTCCGAACTCACCCTTTTCTGAAGCATACCTCTTTTGGCATTACTTGACATTTTTTAAAACTTAATAAAAAATCATAGAATTATGTATGTATCTATAGACAGTATTTTTATTATAACATTTAGGTATAACTTCATTAATTCTTAAACTTCGAATGTTAAACAGTGTCAGTCATCAATATCATTAAGTACAATTGTACATTCTATTGATCTTTAAGATATCACTCGAACTTAATCCTTCTCTTTGTCCCATTTGATCACTAGTACTTGGAGCTCCCTTTGTTTCGATTGTAGGTTGACCATTCTTGGAGAATGAATATGGTGAATAATGCAAGACACTTTTGTAGTCATACTTAGTGCCCAAGTTGTCTTCTTCCTCAGGTGACAATTTCTCAAAATTGATGTATTTGTCATTTTGGATGTTGTCCTTCCTGATTGTCACATAAGTATCACGATCACCTCTGTTTTGTTCATGATAAAATCCAATGGCATGCATAATTTCATGTATAGCTGTTCCAACAACTCTGAGACATGGAGCTTGTAAATTGATGACTTGTCTGCCACCAGTCTTTCCAACACTGCTCCAACATCCTGAATCATCATTTTTGAAGACAACGTAGTCCTTCTCGCCACCCCTTGGAATTAATTTTACGCAGGTTTTGGACTTGATTTCATCAATTGCGTTGCTTAACATGTTTTTCTGTTCTTGTGCTGTAAAGGAATTGAGAATATTAAGTCATGTTGGATATAAGCAGGCCTAAATCTTACTTAAAAATGCATCAATTTCGTATGGAATGATTCCTTTTGGCCAACGTTGTCCTGGAAGCGCTACACCATTTCTAGCATCAGATATGATGATATCTCCTTCCAAATATGGTCCTTGTTCCTCTGCATTTCCTTTCATATCACCTTTTGACCATTCCTTCAACATTGTTCCAGCCGATTCATTTGGTTCTACTGCAAATAGCGATCGTGCTTCGTCATAGCTTAAAGCTGGAAGTGCCAATGTTTGGCTGATGAAAATATTTAAAAGAACTAGAAATACTTTGATTATTTCCATTTTTCAGTCAGAACTGCTAAATTTTCGACTGAAATGCTTTTATTTTATACTTACCATATATCACCTAATTTCCAATTAATTTTCATTGCAATGACATTATGATAAACCTTAATATGAACATACACTTCCTTATCAATTAAATTAATATATTTATTTAAATAATGCTATTTGTAAAATGTTCAAATAATGAACGGAAAAATAACTTCTTAATGCTTTTTGTTAATTCTATTCACCTTTCTATTTGAAGAATGATTTCCTTGTATAAACAAACTATGCAGTACGTAGCTCTAAGCAGTTACTGTAGCTTATAAATTGTTTCATTAAGTTGCTAAATTGATAGGCAACTTTGAGTAATTTACTAACTCTAAATTTATTTTAGGACAATTTTAAGAATTGATTGGGGTAGGTTTCATAATCTATCCGGAATACCCTACCCTACCTCACCCTAATCTATTCTATGCTGCACTACACTACCCTGGCATACAGTACCATAGCCACCTTTTCTGACTCAACCGGGTAGACAGAGCTATCCTAGGGTACTCCACCTACACCAATCCTGACCCAGTCTTTGATTAGGATAGGATAGGGTTCACAATAGAATAGCTGATATATCTTTTGATACTTGCATATCGTTTGATGCAATTTGTTTCTGATTCAAATCATACAAATGTGTATCAATCTGCAATGTTTTTATTATCTTGCCAAGTAATTTAAACGTTTTATTAAACCACGATATGTAAAGTTGCTCTAATAATTTTCTGATCATATTCTGGGCAGCACTTCATGACAAGGACGTTGTAAATATATTCATCAAGACGTCTAATGACTCTCATATGAGAGAAATTGTCGTAAAATCATTAAGACCCTCTTGTATGTTAATCTGAATTTGAACAGGCTCCATTCATTAATTACGTTCAAAGGAAAAGAAGGAATTTGTGATCATGAATACCTTGAAATTTTGAGCGAAAAATCGGAAAATTTGCAGTGAAATTGTTAAAATCCCATCATTATAATGAAGTTAAAGGACAATTTATGACCTGTTTTTTCACGAGTACTATAGAAATTCGTTCAAAATAGCTGCTAAGATTCTGCCTTAGTAAAATACCTGAAACTATTACTAAACATTAGTCAATAATGAAAATTTATTAATAAAAAGTTCACAACTTTATTCATATTTTAAATAAATTCATCCAAAAATAGGTGGTCTGAAAATTGGTCTAAATGGTCGTTGAGGTTGAGGTCGTGGCGGATATGGATTCGGTGGTGGATAGGCATTATTTGGAGGTCCTCCAAAAGGAGGCCCACCATAGTTAGGAAATCCACCATAGTTCGGATAATTTGGAGGTGCACCATTGTCAATGTAATCAATGTATGAAGGGCTTCCGTTGCCACCCGGAAGTCCATTGCCTCCAGGAAATCCATTACCTCCGCCAGGTCCATTTACTCCTGGAAGTCCATTCCCGCCAGGAAATCCATTACCTCCAGTAAGCCCAGCTGGTCCTGGATTTTGACCATCACAATATCGTCTGTTAATTCTGAGCAGATCACTTTGTGCAAAACCTTCTCGTTGACCCATCATATTTTCTCCTGCTGGATCCTTTAAAATGTCAATAAATTAAGCACACACTATTAATTTTGTTTGAGGTAATCGAAATGTCTTTCAAAGTTTATTAGTATTTTGAGGTTAGAAAGGAAGTAACAAAAATACTAAAATATATATGTTTTGGATATGTCCATTCCTTAGTATTAACCGAGAGCCTGAAAAAATGATCCCAATCCGCTGATTAAAGCTCCAGCAGCATTACCTCCTGGAATAATTGGTCTGGGTGGTGGTCTTGCTGGAGCCACATTGCTTCCGCCAGAAATTACAGCAGGACTTCCTCCACTAATTTGTCCGTCACATTTGTACATTGCATTAATTCTCAACAAGTCACTTCGAGCAAATCCACTTCTCTGTCCCATTTGCCCATCACTTCCATCCTAAGCATAATCATTTATGTTAAAATTTGGGGATTTACAGATATTAGTAGTTTAAACTGTATTAATTTATTAGTCATGTTAATTGCATTTGTACATTTTATTAATCTTCTGTAGATCACGTTCAGAAAAGCTATCACGTTGACCCATTTTCTGTGCATCTTCATCTTCAACCTTGTTAGTTATGGATGTAATGTAAAATTAGGTTTGTTAAGGATTAGAAATTTTATTAGTTTATCAGTTCTTGGTTATATACCCGAGTGGACAGCAAATAATTCATGACAAGCTAATGTCCAGTTGATGACCACTCGGAATTGTTAATTCTGCAATGAATCTAGTGCATTTACCTTAGATACGATTGTTTTCTGTCCATTCTTACTAAATGCTGTTGCGGAATAATGCATTACTGAACCTTTATCATAAGTCACATCATATGCTGTCGTCTCTCCGTATCTAGCCTTCTCAAAGTTTGGTAAGGTATCTAAATTATTCAAGAATTTAGGGGATGATTCATTATTCTTAATCAAGTTTTGACTAAGAAAAAAAAACTCAAATTCAAATTCAATTCAATGACAGTGGTGGGCAACCTTTAATCTTTTGCGGGGCACCTTGATTGATAGCCTCGACTGAAACCGCACACGACATACGGATCATACCATGATATATCATAGCATAGCAGTCCAGGATACTTAATACACGCGATACATAGGTTGTCCACCACTGGCTTAAAGATTGACTCTTGACTATACTGCTTACCTGGCTTAATATTCTGCTTCACAACAGTAACGAAATCATCACGATCATATCGATTCTGTTCATGCAGGAATCCAAGAGCATGCATGATTTCATGTTCAATCGTTCCAATTCTTGTACATCCTCCAGATTGTAAATTGATTGATTGCTTGCCACCAATTCTACCGACTGAACTCCAACAACCGGAACTGGATGACTCAAATGACAAGTAATCCTTTTCTGATGATCTAGGGACGAATTTAAGGCACGTCTTTGCATGGTATTCATTTATAGCTTGATTGATCAAACTCCTGTCATTACTTGAGACAGAACTGTGAAAGACGTATGGAATGACATTGTTTGGCCATCTTGATGATTCCTTGACTAATCCATTACGTGCTTCCGAAAATGGAATCAAAATATCGCCTTCAAAATAATTTCCAAGTTCCTCAGCATTAGTTCCACTTTCTGGTGTCCACTCATCAACCATACGTCCAACACTTTCATCAGGATCACCAAAAATTGCATCACCAAAACGACTCAAGTCAATCGTCCCGTCGTCTACTTCCTGCATCTCATCAATCAACACATCAGCTGGATATGACTGAATGTACTTTATATGAAGGACAATAATAAGTATTAATCTAATATTTTTGAGTACTGATGCCATGATGGTCTTGTAATACCTGAAAAACTAAAATAAAGTAACTGAATGTCTCAGTCTTTTATATGAAAATATTTAATAGCACAAAACTGTGTACTTTTTTATGGCAGAGAAGGTTGTTGATAATACAATTAGTAAAATAGTAAAAAATAAATGTTAATAAATTTATATTTGCATAAGCTATTTTATTATTCCTTGATAAAGACCTATTTTGACTTTCCTAGAAAGTTATATCCATGATTAATCCAATTTAAAGCCATTGTTTTAATATTCATAAACGTCATGTTATGTGTCATTCTGAAAATAGAGCAAATTCGCGAAAAATGCTTGATTGTGCAAATTATTTGTTTAAAGGTTCTTGTCACTTAATGTTAAGCTTAAGTGTCAAAAATATTTTTTAGTGTGTTTTTGACTCTATTCTGGTGAATGCTTGTGTTTTTGAACCTATCAATCAAGATATTCTAGAAAAGTAACAGTTATTAAGTTTGTAGACAAGTGCTTAGTTGTTAGCTTTCGTCAGGGACGCAGTCAGTGATTTGGCAGGCTTGGGGGCAGATGTGGGGGTAGTGAGCAACAATTGATGGTAGTTTTTTGATTTTTCTCCAAAAGTTTATAGCTACATGAAGAGTTTTTTTTCCATGGGAATTGGAGGTAGGGAAGTTTGACTTCCAAACTTACTTACTTCGCTGGTCGTACAAATCAATTGTGGTCTATGACCTCCCACAGATGTCGCCCAAAACTAGCTCTATCGCTGACTCCTATTTGCCCGATGCCATATGCAATATTGTGTCGATCGACAGCTTCCTCTCATGAGTTCTGTGGGTTTGACTAAGACCCCTCAGAATACGCACCTCATATGTAGGGTTTCTGAAAAACCGCGTTTTTCCAAAACCGCGGTTTTGCGGTTTTCCAAAATTTCAAAAACCGCGGTTTTGCGGTTTTTTGCGGTTTTCAATTTTCATACAAATGTATGAAATTTTTTAAAAAATTTAAAATTGGAGTTTTATGCATAAAAGTATTAAATCTTTCTATTTTTCTCCATTTTATTTAGATTCAGTTCCAAATTGGTTGATAAAATAGTCTAAAAAATTATTTGTTGTAAAAACTTTTAAAATTAAAGATTTTCTTAAAATTTTGAAAGATTTTAGTCCAGCTTTTCAAGTTAATAGAAAATTTTTATTAACTTTCGAATTTATCTTCAAAAATTTATATTTTGTGGGTTTAAATGAATTTTTTGACATACAAAATTCGAAAACCGCGGTTTTTTCATTCAAAACCGCGGTTTTTTAAAAACCGCATTTTAAGGTCAAAAAGTGCGGTTTTGCGGTTTTTGGAAAACCGCTTCCAGAAACCCTACTCATATGTAGTTCGTGTTGTGATAATCTGAAATGTTATTAAATTTCGAAGTATAGAGGTCGAAGTATGGAGAATTTTTGAGGACTTGAAATTGATTTACATCTGAAGCTGATCATTTAATCGCTAAATAGAGCTTTGCCAATATAACAGCAAAGGATTCGAACACGAAGCAAAAGGCAGAGATACTACAACCCTGATCAACAAGGTGTTAGAAGAAGTAATGCCATTTAAAGGAGTAGAATTTTTACGAAATAGGCTTTCCCCTAATTCCTTTTTGATCAACCGAAAGTCTTTAATTTTACCTTACCAAGGCTAACGACCCCTTCAATCTCCCTCAAAAAATTCCTGTCTATGACCCTTCCCAATGCCAAAAGTCAATGAAAATGTTATCAAATTTTATATTTTCACTTTATCTATTATTTGTCTTATCAAATTAAATAATTAATTGCTGTACAGAATTTTTATTCCCCTACATGCAGTCATAAAAAATATTTAGTGCATTCATATCAGCTTCTATGTTATCTACATACTTACTTTGTTTATTTCCTTATTACGATAAAAAAGTATAGAATGCCTAATAAATTTAAAGGTTGAGGATAATCTTCAATACCAAGGGTGCATTCACGTGTGTATGTTGACACATTGTTCAATGCTTTGAACTGGTATATGTATCTTATACCCTAGTAGACAATGAGCATACTCACCTAAACAAGTATACTCATTCTCATTAGCATAGATAAAGAAACATTAATTCTATGGAAAAGATCACTTAATGCGTAACGCTCTTGATGGATTGGGAAAGCCAAAGACTGACTCTGAAGCTGATCAAATGTCAAGTGTATACCTTCTTATGGTATTCCCTGATATCGCTAAATACATTGCTGGTGATCGAGCTCTGTGCCGATAAAGAATAGAGCAGTGGTTGACAATCTTTTGTTTTTTGCCGTACACTTTGGTATTAAGCTTCCACCAAAACCACACAATGTATATAATTCAAGTCATTTTTAATAAATTACGGAGGCAAACAGGTTGTCCACTACTGGGAAAGAGTATAAGGCTATTCAAAGCATCTCGTCCTGAAAGGTGGCAATACATATAGTAGCCTCACAATCAGGCTAGACTATGGTAAGGCTTACAGAGTTGGCAATCGACCGACTGCATCCTTCAAAAGCAAACCAAATATCAACAACCATCGGGAGTCAACGACGATAGCTGCAAACTTCCCGAGGTACATATTGTGTTGCCACTCGTGACGAGGTGGCAATATACGGCCAAGTAGCTGCCACTTGGCTTCAAGTATACTGCCACCTCAAAATGAAGGCATCATTTCAATATGTGTTGATCGGGCTTGTCGAAGACAAAATATGATTCTGAAGCTTACAGCCGACTTGTTTGGAAATCAATTTGTACAAAGAAAGAAACTTAAGAGATTGGCAGAGGAGTGGGGTCTGGTTTTCAAAAAGTGGATTTATCTCGTTACGTAATAAGTGAACAGCCGCTGTAATAAGTGATCCTGAAACATAAAAATCAATAAAAGCATCAAAAGTCCATGTCTTAATTTTAATCATTTAATAAATGTTTATTTCTTTGCATCATTTCTTCTTATTAAATTTAAGAATTCCAATAATACAGAAGGTTCTCTTTTCAATTTTTACTATATAAATTTTCTTGACCGAAATATAATCCCGATCATCATATACATCTACAATGATCGCTCGAATTTATCCTTAACAATCTAAAGCATAAAATAATTTTTTTTATTCATCTCTAAAAGTAGAATTGATTATAAATAGTGAAAATATTTACATATTTCCTTTTTTCATTTCTTTAATTTATATCTAAGGAGTTTTTTTTATCTCTTTTTTTTCTCTAACATAAAGGTTCAATTTAACAACTAGACTTTTCTCATTTCTTCTTCATTTTATGTAGACACAAAAACTTTAATTTTTTTTTTTTTGGTAAATTTTTTTAATGTTTAAATTTTTTTTGCTGAATCTAATTTTTTTTTAAAATCTTTTAATTCATTCTCACTTTTCATACTCAATTGTATCATGACGTCCATCATTCATAATCAAAAAAGGAGAGATTTGTGTTGCTTGGTCATCAATGATGACTCTTCATTGGATTCAAATGTCTGGTTTTACTCTGTTTTCAAGCTTATAACTTCGGTATGATCTAGGTCAAAGGTGGACAACCTTTAATTTTTCGCAGCACTTCTTGAATGGAAGCTTCAACTGAATCCGTACATAACATACGGTTCTTGGTGTTTCAAAAAATTTGGAACCCCAATTGTGTACCGCGACACACAAGTTGTCCACAGATTGATCTAAGTCAGTGTTGTTCAAATTGTTTTGTACGGTTCAACTTGGTGATAAGCCATGTCACCGTTGATAGTAAACCACGGCACACAATTTGACAACACTCATCTAGATGGTTAGTGTTCGATCTGGACTAGCTGTATCTTGGTCACAGACTGTCTTAGAATTTTAAGCTTGACAGATAACTGAATAACACTGCTATAAACAGGATATTTCAAGCTGTTCCTATCAGGCAAGGATCATACTCTCAAGAGCTGAATAAACTGATAGAAACGCTACATCTACTAGATGACATCTAGTATGTTTAAGATGAGCAAGCTCTTGAGATCATTTCTATCTTGATAAGTGTATGTTACCAATTTGCATCCATTACAGTAATAACAACCAAACAACACAAAATCTTTAATTTACAATCATTGCATCTACTGAATTTTTTTTACATTTTTAAGGATCGGCTAAATAAACAAAGAATAAAAGGACAATCAATTGGAGATCATATTTTGAAATCAAATCATTATTTAAAAAGAAGAATGAAAGCTTTAGTGACTGTAGTTGCATGTTGACTTTTCAATTGTTCAGGTCCTAGTACTAAGTATATCGGGGACTAGAAAATCAAAAAAGACTTGTTTGAATGGAATTTATTAGCTGTCCTTAAGAAGCAAAGAGCATGCTCTTAAGAGCTTGCTCACTTTATGCTAGATGAACATGCAGATGAGCGTTGCTTAATCTACTTTGAAAGCATGCAATTTGCCTGCTAGGAAGTGAATTTAATTATAAAGTCTATTTATTCTGGAAGACTTTATGGCCTCGAGCAGCACAAATGTGTTTAAATCAGTAGTCTTGGTGCTCTTTGGACAACTTCCTCCAACAGACAATGCGGACAATCCTCTAAAAGAGCGTGCTCTTAAGTATACTCAATCAATTTAATAGAGTACGCTCAATTTTGTTAGCATACTCAAGAGCATGCTCCTTGTCTGTTAGGGACCGCCTTTGCTACAGTAACCCGAGCAACTCAAATGAAGAAGGCTCAGCTATGGAAGTAGCTTCCATTGGATGTTATCAAGAGTGGCTTAGTGGAGCATTCATCATTTGTGTTGCTCAGGTGACTTAGCAGTACCTTAGCAAAAACATTGTGCTGATCTGAGCATTTACGTATGTTTCCTGGATCAAATTCTAGCAAAGCAGCTATCAAATTCCAATCAACTTCCAGCACACCAAAATGTACAATTTGAAGAACTCAACAGAGTCCAAAATTTTAATTATCGTACAATTACTGACGTCAGAGAAAATTTCTTTGTATTTTTTTTTTTTCACTAATTTATGTATATCCTCAAAGTTTTTAGCAGTTTATATTTCATTAGACATAAAATTGTCTACATCGTATAGATTATATAATAATTTTTTTAATAATAATTTTTTATAGTAAATTTTTTTAAAGTAAGAAGGAAACTAAACATCTAAAAAGTTCTTATAAGTTATCACAAAAAAGTATGTTGTTGTTTTCATCATCATCATCATCAAGTTTATGTACAACAGGTCAACCAGAAATTGTGTAGTTTTTTTATGCTGTATTGTAGGAAGAAATTTACTATTTTTTTAAGAACTCCGATAATTTTTTTTTTGTGGCTCTTTTTTTTTGAAAAAAAATCTTTTAAGGCACATGAAAAGTTCAATTTTTTTTTATGTTTTTATTCATGATTCATGAATGGAAGCTCCACCGCCAAACAAACAATTCATATCAACCTCGTTGGCTTGTTATTTTGTTGCTTAATCGTCATCTTTTTTGTCTGTTTTTAAGTCAACCATTTTGTGAACTTCTTCGGGTGAAAGTCTGGAAATTTAAAGGATATTATTAGTAATCTAGTCAATGTCCATGAGATGTTCATCAACAACTTACCCAAGAAGTGCCTGAAGATCACATACAAATCGATAAACATAACGCTTTCCAGCAGTTTTATGAATAATATTTTTATCATAATAGTAACGTAGACCACGACTCAGCTTCTCATAATTCATTTTTGGTTTATTTTTACGGATGCCCCATCTTCTTGCCACCTGTTATGAATAGAAATCAATCAATCAATAAATTGTTCAATTACCTAATTCTGTGTATGATTTATCTTACCTCATCAGGATCCGTTAGTTTAAATTCCCATCCATCACCCGTCCATGAGATGAAACCTTGACAAGATTTATCTGTTAGGAGTTCAAGTAAAAATTGCCATAATTGTATGGGTCCAGATCCGGTGAAACATGGTTGTCCGTTTGCGGATAGGGCAGCAGGTAATAGAGTTCCACATAATGGATTACTAAGACCATTATTATTGTTATTATTTTGCAGCATACTGTAATTATTTAATAGCTGTTTATCCAAATTTAATGGACTCATAAAATTTTGATGCTGATGATGTCCATGATGCGATAATGATGTATGATGATGATTATGTGCGGGATGAAAGTCTGGATGATGCGGATGATGTGGTGATATATTCCATTCATTTGATGTGCTTGACTGTTGATTATTTGCTGATGATGCTGCACTTCCAGGTACTTGTTGGAATTGTTGACCAGCCTCATACGATGAGAAATCATTATAATTATCATTTGGTCCACTATAGCGTGGTACTCTCGAATAAATTCCATTTGGTCCTGAGCTTGAATTCTTAAAATGTGCCGATGGCATGTATTTGGATTCAGTATTAAGTCCAGCATAAAATTCTGGTGAACTCTCAAGATATGGTGATGATTGTTGCAGTGATTGATAGTCTTGTGGTTGATCATCATATGTCGATGAATGATGTGAAATGCCATAATTCTGTGGATGTTAAGGAATACGATTAGTTTCAGGAATTGGATACAAATGTATGTTGGACTTACCGATAATTCACTTAAACTAGGATAATTAGATGAATTATTTCCACTGCTGCTACTATTATTCTCTTCCTTAAGCATTGGATAGATGCTATTTTGATTGCCAGCATTCCCACTATTGCTACCATTCCTGAGTGAATTCATTTGCAAATAAGACATTTGTGTTGTTGTTGATGATGGTGGTGTTGAGTTATTTTCATTACGATCATGTATTGTTGTATAGCCTATAAGATAAGAAAAGGAAGGAAAGAGTCAGTCAATAAATCATTTCTAACGGATAAAACAATACATTATGTTAAAGTTATGCCTATAGTATTCAATAAAAAGAACATTTCATCTAATTGACAATTGTGGGCACACGAACATTATGTCCGTTAATGATGTAAAGTAGTGATTGCGAAAGGAGGGAAAAGACATGTCATATTGGGAGAAATGTGAAAATGTTCAATTACTGTCTGGGATGTTTAAATCATAATTTATTGCTACACAGCATCGCCAATGGACATCAAAACTGTCTTTTTTTTTTTTGCCCATCATGCCTTAATGTTTTATGATTGGTATTTAATGTATTTCCGTTTCCGATATTAATTTAAAGCATTTCTTTTCATTCATTTCTTCTCGCATGTCTTTCCTTTACTGACAAAACCGATGACGACGCACACTATAGTAATTCATTATAATCATAACAATGAATATGATGTGCGCAACATAAATATAGTTAATATTAAAAGCTTTTATTTTACAATAAGTATAGATTGGAAGGTAGCAATTGAGTGTTGTTGTGTTCTCGCATCTTAAAGTTCTCAATGAGAATTGATTTTTAAGAAGCGCCGTACAAAATTGATTGTTTGTTACTTCCGGATGATGAGTGTATGTCAGTGGTGGGTAACATGTTTTGGGCTATGGTACACCTTGGTGGTCAGTCATAGTACCCCTTGATGGTTACTCAAGGTACACCTTAATGGTGAGCCAATGGACACCTTGGTGGTGAGCAAATGGACACCTTAGTGGTGAGCCAATAGACACCTTGGTGGTGAACCAATGCATACCTTAGTGGTGAGCCAATGCACAACTTAATGGTGAGCCAATGGACACCTTAATGGTGAGCCAATGGAGACCTTTAGTGCTGAGCCAATGGACACCATGGTGGTAATCCAATGCACACGTTGGTATGGAACCACGGCACACCTTGATGATTACCCAAAGCACATATTGGATTTTAACCACGGTAAATCTTGGTGATGAGCCAATGGATACCTTGGTGGTGTCTCAATGCACATCTTGGTGTTAAGCCAAGACCGAGTTCGCACACTGTATTTCCTACAATTGTGCCGAAGCACACAGATTGCCAACTACTGGCCACTGATCCAAGTAAAAGTATTGTAGATTATTCACTAATATTCAAGTTTTCAACCATGACAGTAAATAGGCAATGATGTAAAGTAATAAAATTTGCAAAGATTTATCATTATATAAGTAGCTAAAAAAATTTCATTAACAATCGACCGATTGATTTATAGCTACATTGTTCTATAAGATTATATTTTCATTCATTCATAAAATTGTTATTTTTTACAATGCAACATGTTTGAACTTGTAACAAAAAGTTATCTCGTGACGTCAGCATTGATATTATATTATGGAATCTAGAAATAAACTTTTTCATTCATAATATTAAGTTCCACGATATTCTCACGATTCATTTGAGAAGCGTTTTTTGTGTAAATTCATTCATAATTTTTATGTTCAAGTCGGGAAAATTTGAAAGAAAAGACAACAAGGAAAATCAACAGAATGAGAAAGATTCTCAAATATTTGAATGGAGACAATCATCGAGACCTCATCTAATTCTCATTTTTTTTTATCCATCCATTCTTATCGTAAATCAACTATTATTTAGTCATACGAAAAACGAATTAAAAAGCAATTAAGAATTAACAAGCTTTTTGACTATATTAAGCGTTCTGTGGTCTTTTTCGTCGTGCAATTGTGTTGGTTGATTAAATATTTAAGATTATGCAAACAATAGAAGTGATCGCGGCATGTGACAAAAAAAACTGTATACATAATATTTTTGTATATATTTTTGTTAAATAATAAAATGAGCTATAAATATTTTTCAAGAATATCTGTCGGTGATTGTTTTTTGACTAAATTTACCTCGAGTAAATATTGAAGAAGTGACTTTTTTAGAACATTTGAGATAAAGACGCCGGTTTGCGGTGATTTGTTAGAATCTCTTGAATGGTTTTATGATTGTGTGACATAAAGGAGGAAAAGGACCACAAATAGAATCCATACACAGCTTTTATAGGCTTCAAACTCTGCGTGGCCTTCGATTGGCTGTCTAATGGAGCCTTGTACTACTTGAGATCGCATCATATGAACACTTAAATTACTATTAACTATGATTAGGTTTTTCCAATGTTTTTCAGAAGAAAGTCAGCTTTAGAGCCAGATTTAGGTGTAATCTGAGGGAGGCCATGGATCACGGTTGATATATATGGCCAGTGAAGGAAGTAAATATGTTTTTCCTAAGTCTGAGCAATTAATCATAGTCATTTAGCCACTCTGTCTCTGTCATGATGACAAAACGTTCAAAATGACATGGAATTGTCTTTAAGGAAATGTGACGGCTTTGATAGTCCAATTGAGTAAAGAGATTGTTAGTATAGACAATTCCTAGGAGGCAACCATCATAGAAATGATCGAAAATCAGGTCCAGGAAGACTTGCCTCTGTTCTGAAGTCGGATTTCGTCAATACTTTCTGAGGTCTGAGTCACGCAAGCCTGGGCTCGTTTCCGGTCATTTCTATGCTGTTTGCTTTCCGGTATTAGATTATTCTATCCCGAACATTACATTGCTGTTCGCCAGTCACCGTAAAAGTAAGACGCACAGTTGTCCTGAACCACCGTGTCGTCTGAATTTGGTCCATTTTTAATATAAATTTTATTATTATTATTATTATATGCCGCTCGGATAGAATTTCAATAATTTACCCCAACTATGTTTAACATGCGACTACACTGCCTGAATAATATTTACCAATTATTGACAGATGCAAATATTAATTATTATAAGTAACATCAACACCAATCGCTAATTTCAAAAATTTTCACACATTTATCGAACGTAGAAAAAAAATATCGACAAACATAGAAAAAAATAAGTCTGTGAACATTTCAAACCGCACCAAAAACAGAGCAGTCTGTGTAGGAATGAACAAACAAAAAAAAAAGAGGGGAAATCGACAAAAAAAAATGATATATTGAGAAGTGAGAGATTGAGAAAAAGTTCTCGCACGCGCATAACCGTACATGTTAAACATTAACCAGTATTCATTCAGTATTCAGTGCTAAAAGCTATCAGTTTCTCCACCAATCATGCATCACGAATACTCAATAGCCACGCCTTATTGTTCAATATCTTAGAAAATAAATTTCTTTTTTCTCAATTTTATTTTTCATTAATTATATTAAGCATGAAGATAGATTTCTCTATAAAGTGGATATAAGAAGCTTTATATAATTATATCACGATTCATTGAGCCGTAAAATGATTTTTACTTCTTTTTTTGATACTCGACAGCTTGAAATTGTGCTAAAAAATGTGTAAGCCTTAAAATATCTCAAATTTCATATCAGCCTGACTGTGTTTTAGTTTCCATGTCTTTAGATAATGAAAAAAAACTCATGTCGAGTCATTTTTTAGCGCAAATATTCGATAATGGCATATAGACATAAAAGGTATGGCTACGAACATCTCATGAGAAGTTGTTGCCAACTACTTTAATCGCAAAATTGGAAATGCCTCACAATTAGAATTCTTTCTATACCCAATCAAACAGTAAATAATGAATAAAGTCGAGAACGGTTACGCAATTATTGATGTTCTTACAAAAAATCCATTTACTAAAATCAACCACTTCCTGAGTAAATAAACTTTTAAGGTATATTTACCCGAAGAAAAAACGCGAAAAATTATGGAATAATTGTACATTGATTTATCGATTACACCATTCTCTTGTAATTCGATTATCGACTTTGAGAGATTTTTTGTGTGTGTAAAATCGGCAGTCCGGTTAGGTACTTAAAGAATATTGACCAGAAAGCCTGCTAGAATGCTTGAAGATTTGGTTGGATTTGTGGTAAGAATTCTGGCAAGATAGATCGAGATTGGTGACCAAATAACTCTTGGAAGGAAACTGATGATAGAGATAGAGGTGCTGCACTTGGGATTAGAAGTTGGCATGTCAAAGCCAGCTGTAGAGTCAGCTTCAGGTGACATTTATGGGAGACAATGGATCACAATTGATCTGTACGACTAGCAGACCAAAGATAGTAAGTATTCCTAATAGTACAACGTCAACAGGCAAAGAACTAGATGAGCATGCTCATGACGGCACCCTGACGTACCAGCGTACCCTGGAAGACTGACTTCCAATCATCTATACTAGGCATAATGCAATTCCCCTTATTCTACCACTCGGATATTATTTCAACATAATTAAAATGAGATCATCAGTTTATAGCAATCAGATAGCACTTCTGCAAATTGCAACGCAGACATAATGCATATTCAGCCATTGAATTAGAAGAAAAAATTAGTAAACGTGATCAGTTATTTTAATGCTACCAAATATAGACGAACTTCCATATTAACAGCATGCACGTACACACAATATTTATTATTCAATAGTTTAATGCTATAACTTTTAAGACTTAATGTCCATACACAAAATAATATATATATTCTTCTTCCTTTCCTTTCCCGAAAAAACTTTTACTTCATATGCCATCTGTGCTATCTAAGAAGAAATAAGACCAAATGATATCGATCTTTTAAATGTTACTTCTCTTACTTCATGTTATACTGTCGAAGGGTCATCAGCACTTGTTGTGTTTTTCTTTTTGGATGGTCCCAGACATTCAAGTGGAAGTTACACAAAACACAGAGTGTAAATAAGAAGATATTTTTCATTTTTGTGCATTTCGAAACAGGTTGAAAGTGGAAAATGTCTTAACGTCTTTTTAATTGCTGGACATATGAAGCAGCAAACTCTCTCGCGCTTCCCTTTTTTACTTCTCGGTCTCCCATGAAATATTTTCTTAAATGTTTAAATTATTATTCAGGAATGCATCAGCTGATGGACGTATTGAAAGTGCAAGCATATGAATGATTAATTAGCCTACAAGAGGCACTGCCGCGGTGTTTCATGAAAATGAAATTATATCACCTCATGGGCACTAAATTAATATTTATTTGTAATTCTTCCGGGATAATTTATCAGCTTTTTGGAATGGAATATTCAGCAATTTTGATGTCTTTAATTTATTAAATTATGGCTTAATTGCTGAGAATTTTGTCGTGTACTTTCATAATTGTTACTTTATTATGGACAATAAGAACATGATCAATCAACTTTTTTGATGTCATTCCTTCTTGCCATTCATCTATAGTTTCGTCCACAAATTTGTAATATGCGACAAATTGTGAATAAGAACATAACGAAGTTAGATGTTAGAACGGAATGTGATGATTATAGCTTAAAATAATATACGACACAAAATTGTAAAAAATTGAACATGCAGCTTTACGCGATGAACTCATAATTACATAATGAGCTGCTGACAGTCCAAGTGAAAGATCCTATCGAAATTTGTCCAATTTACAGCATGAAATGCACCTGTGCTTGTGTAGAACTGATCTACATTCAAGGTATTAACGTGTTTCTTATTCCTCGATATCATAAAGTTTTATGACTCGGAATTATATTTAATCAGATGGACTTGAAAAGAGAACGAAATTTTATTATTATTTCAAGCATTGAGTTATGAGGATTCATAAGGCTCATTTTCAGAATAATTATTGTTTTGTATGCATACACAAAAAAAGATACATATAATGCACGAAACCACAAAGTGAAAAGATAAGATTTTGGATGTAACATGAAAGAATAAAAAAGGTAAACAAGACTCTTTTTGTGGTGCAATGTTTTAAGAAATGAAGACGAAATAAAGAACCTTAATAACATGAAACATAAACCGCAGAGCATTCAAATATTGCCAAAGTGGAATCACCACTATGTGAATGCACCTGGCTATATGAAAATTGATGAAAAAAAGTTCATTTCCATCAATTTAGAATTTTATTTTTCGTGAGGGATGAAAAATCAAATTTTATTTCAAATATCCTGATTGACTCCCCTAAAGACTTCACCACAATTTGGTTATTCCAATTTAAGGAATGCGTCTTTTTTGCGCAGGAAATTGACTTTTTTATTTTTGTGAATTTACATCGGAAATTAAAATTTAAAATTCAAGTTTTTTTGAAATAACCAGAAGAATTTTGATAAAGGACTGTTGAATCTACTGTATTTACTGTCTGTACTGTTGAATCTACATATTTGCTACAATATTTTGTAGAATTAAGTCACTTAAAAGTGTAAAAGATGTTTATTGTTTGAAAATTGAAAACAAACTAAATATTTTAAAGAAAGGGTTTGCAACTTTTGAAGTGGAGCATCAACTACTTGTAATTCAAATCCAAAATGACCGTTGATTTATTCTCAACATGAATTAAGCTTAGAATCAATCTAAATCTAAGTTTAGACTCATGACTTAATTTGATTGCTATTCTGGATATGCTTTAAAAGTACACGACTATTAAAATCTACACAAAACAGCCAATAGCTTTAACATAAAACGACATCAATTGAAATGTCTTTATATTTAAAGCAGCAATAAGAAAAATTTATCAATGAAATTGAATAGAAAGAAAGGAAATAAAATATAAAAAAAAAATGTTAAGAGCATCGTTGTTAACTTCCGGTGACATTGAATTCATATTAAATTTCATCAACGCATATGTATGTATTAATGAAGAACTTATCGACGTCAAATCCAGAATGAAAAAAAATGAATAAGAAGTAAAAAGACTTTAATGAACAGATTGAATTTGTGCACTTAGAACATGAACAACAATCATCTGGCATCGATTTATTTTTCATAAGAACGTGGCCGGAAGTAAGAAGCATCAATGAACAATGAAATAGAAATGAAAAAATTTCTCTTTACCTGGTGCTACATAATTTGCATCAAGATCTGTGTAATTAATATAATTGTTTGTAGCTGGCGGATAATCACCAGCAAATGGTGACATGGCGATCATGTTATCACTATAATTGACACTTTTACGACTGTTTATTTCATTAGTACATTCATCATCACTATTTATATTGAAGCCATAATTTTGAAGGACCATGTTAAGATTGTGACTTGATAAATTATTATTATTATTATTATAGCAACTATTGTTACTGCTATATGAGCACTTAATCGGTGCAATTGTCGCGTTAGTCGCGATTTGAGTTGGAAGTAGCGTTGCCAATTCCAGGATTATAACTTGATATTATTCACTTTATATTTAAGAATATTTTATATATTTTTTGTGGCTGCTTTTTTCAGTTTCACATTCGGTGATTAATTTCTGTTTGCCTTTAATTCACACAAATTTTGCCCACATTTTTTTGCACTCAAAATTCTTATTTTTTTTAAATATTTTCACAATTAAATTTGATTTTTTGTTTTAATTTCAAATCTCTGTTTTTCTTTTCCTTTCCAATACTTTTTTCAGATTCTCAAAAACTTTATTATTCACAGACTGAAAATAATTCAGAACAACAAGGAAAGACACACGTTCATTCAACGAAATCCAACGAGCTTCTGTTTAAGTTACACAAAAAAAAAATTATAAAAAATTTTCTTCTTGAATCTCTTCTTCATTCATGCTCTCAGTTCTCTCACTAATACATGCACACATTCATACGATCAAGTAGTGGTGGGGAAGTAACAGCAAGCACAATTCCATCACATTCATGCATTTATTCTCTCTCTTTTTTTAACACGTCTATTCATTCCTATAAGGGTATTTTTTAATGTTTAGAACGGAAGTGCTGGAATTGTTTGTTTATGGTTTTTTGAGCATTTTTCATTCATTCAATTTCTAATTTGTGCTGATCGTATTGTCAATATAAGATCTCTTGAATATACATCACTTGAGGGAGAATAAGGGAGCACATAAGGGGAAATAAGACATTCTCAACGTTTCTTTTTGCGACAAACCACCTGTCTTTTTATAGCCAAACTCAACATTTGGTTTCCCAACACATAAAAAAATAAAAATTTTGTGGGTCTTTACGTAATCCGATATGATTCTTAAAACTATTTTTTAGAGCTTCAACAGCGTAAATTGAGGCATAAATCATTTAAAAATTAATATTCAGTGAGGGTGATGTTTGAGAATCTTTTTAATGGACTCACCCTTGAGCATTTTTTTTAAGGCATGCAACAAATTTTTTAAGACCCAAAAAAAATATATGTGTCATATACCTAAATGAATCTCATAAGTCCTTAACACCGTGAGAAATGAAAAAAATTTTTGCTTCCGCGTCTACCTTTAAATCCAAGCACCCTCAACTTTACTGTTGGAATTTTACTGTAAAAAAATCCTTACAGCCCTCAGCATAAATGTTATGTAAAGCCAACATTTAATTAAGGAACATATTTATGGAATGACATTTTTAGTTCAATCAACAATTTGCGTGGGAAATTCTCTTACATACATATTGAGTCTAGTTCTATTTTTTTATCCCCCTTCATCAATATCAGCATAAACATACATAGCTATGTACATAGTTATCGTGTGAAATATGTGGAGGTAAGGAGAATAAGGAATGAAAAATATAAATTTATTTAATGCCTCTAATTATCATTTTTTATACTCAATTCTCCCTACTAAAATAGAGAGCGTCCAGACCGTCCACAAAATATATATTTTAGGCATTCATACTAAGTTTTTATTATTGAGTTTAACGATTATAGTTGGCAATTAATTCGTCTTCGTACTTCCAAGCCTTAAAAATGAATAGTTTTTATTCATTCGATGGACATAGTCATAAATTTGAATAAATAAGTAAGTAAAATGTGAGCATAGGGGTCAGTTAATTGTCGTGACTAAATATGCTGAAGGGAGAACTTTTTTCACATACGAATTGTGCATTTCTTTATTAATAAGTGGGCTGCAGATTTTGCATAAATATTCTATCTTGTTATTAAGGGCATTTATGTATGTAAATAAATCTTTATTGAGGATGAGTGAGGTGCTGTTTATGACCTTTGTTTTAGAGAATTCTCATGAGTAGAACTAATATGTTAATCTATCTGACTTAGTGCTGGATTTGGTTTAAAGCTGAAACTGAAACTCATGACTCCGACTTGGTAAAATGATTTAAATGACTGACGTGACTCCGACTGATTGGATTTGGTTTAAATCTGGAACTCTGGAGTCTGACGTGACTCCCATTTGATATGAATGGTTTGGTTTGGTATAAATCTAGGAAAATGTCAGTGTCTGACGTGACTACGACCTATTGCAAGATTCAATTTAAGTCCGGGACCACCTCAGAGACTGGCAGGACTCCAATTTGGTACTGGATTTGGTTTAAATCTGAGATTATGCTAGATTCCGACGTGAATCTGGCATGGTACTGGATTTAGTTTAAATCAAGAGCAATGCCAGAGTCACGTTGGCTGTTGCTACAATTTGGATCAATTTCCGGACAATTAAAAGCGCTCTAAATTTATTACTAGAGGCTACTGAGTATCTATATACTGAATATTCATGAAAATAATGACATTTAAGCTCAATTTCATCTATAATTGAGTTTTTGATGAAAACATTAAAGTGAACATTGTGGCTATTTTTTGCATTCTAAGAACCAAACTGCTATTTCCATTCATAAGGGTTGAAAACTTCATTAAACTGCCGTTCCGCATGAATTGGAATGAAATTAAAGTTCTTGGATGATGAGCAATATAATTAAATATTCTTTATTAACTCTCAAACATGAGAATTGTTTGCTATAAATTGTTGTATATTTATACATGCATTTACGTCCAACATTTATTTTTCTGTTAGTTTACAGGTGTTTACCTACGTCGAGGGTTGAATTGACTGTGTGAAAAATTTTAAAATAATTCAAAATAAAGGTAAGGGTTGGTGGACATTAATGTGACTTTTTGATTGTATTATTTACAAGTGTTACGTTAGTGCTGTTGTTTTATGGCTTCTATTGTGAATATGCAATTAATTGCACTTTAATTGTTGTTTCCTCCCGCATGCTTACATTCAAAAAATTTCAATAAAGACGTTTTGAATGTTAAGCTACTGCTCATTTTAAGTGGAATAAGTAAAAAGCCGAAACCGCCCTTAAAAATTGCTCATTCATTCCTTTAACGTACAGTTTCAAGCAGAATCCTTTCATTTTTTAACAAGAATTAAATAAGATTAGAAATGCTTCAATTGCTGAACATAATGCACGTGCTCCTTTTAACAATCCATTCCTTTCTATTCTCAATGAGCTTCATTCATAATTTTTTTTCTATTTTTTTGCTTACTAGAGCATCCCTTTTTTCAGTCTATACCTCATTATAATCCTATTTCTTTTATATATATTTGCATTCTACCTATAATTGCCTTATTGAATTGCACTTTTTCTTTCATTTCTCTTTTTTTTATCCTTTCGTTCAAATTGAGCGAGAAATGAGAGTAGCTATTCAGTTTATCTATCATAAAATATCATTCATAAGAAATTTTTGTAGCTTATTTTTGAAGGAAATGAATGAATTTGTAGGAAAACATTTTGACTAGTTTGATGTGTTATTGCTGTTGCTTTGGTCTATCATAAATGGGAAAGTAGAGCATATTGATGATTTAGAGATGTGACTGAAAAGTACATTGTGGTAGTCAAATGAAAATCTGTTTATTGTGGAGTAAGATCCAGCTGATGTAAGTGATCTTAAGGTCAAGACTGGGAAGACTTCCATGTAGTATTGATCTCAAATCCGATCTCGGTCTTGGTCTCAACCCAATCACGATATCATTCCCAAATTCGGTTTTAGTTTCAGTCTCAGTCTCGGTCTTGTTCTCGGTATCACTCCTAATCCCGATCTCTGTATTGATCTCAGTCCCAATTTCTGGATCAGTCCCAGTCCCTATCTTTATATCGATCATAGTTCCAATCTCTGCATCGGTCCCAGTCCCAATCTCTGTATCGATTCCAGTCTCAATCTCTGTATCGATCCTAGTTCCAATCTCGGTATCCCAGTCCCAATCTCGTATCGATCCATATCCGTATCCCCAGTCCTGGTCTCGGTCCCAGTCCCGGTATCGATCTTGGTATCGGTCCTTGTCCCGATCTTGGTTTCGATCAGAATTTCGATCTCGATCTCGGCCTCAATTCCGATTTTAGTTTCGATTTCGGTTTCAGTATTGGAAATTCGACAAAGATGAGATTTCGGGAAATCTTTAGTGTTTATACCTAATTGCAACTTGTCGACTAGACTGTGTATAATTCGAATAGACATTTAACTCAATGGAAATTCATTGTGAATCCAGTTTTGAATTGAATTTAGAAAATTGCAATAAATCTGTGAAATTCCCAGCAACTTCTTAAATGCGCTCAAAAAACCCCAATTAAGTAGCATCAAACTTCATGTTGTCACTCTATCGATCAATTTTTATAAGAAATCTTTTATATACCTCTGTCTCATTATCTTTAACGAATATGAAAATCAAGACTAGAAATTCAAGATATTTCTTTTCTTTTCTATCCATCTATGATTGTCACGTGGTCACACCCATGAATTTTTATTGTTCATTTTTAAAATCTCACATCCGCTTGTACAGCACACAACATACTTAATCAGAAAGGTCCTTTTTTATATTTAATGCTACTACATAAATTGTTATACATTTATGTATTGCCCCCTGAATTTCCCGTCTCAACATACATCTCGTTTATCTCGTTCCATCGGATTCGTGATTTGCTTGAAGTGAAGCATAAAGAAGAATTGAAATATTAAATTGTGTATTCACAAGATGTTGATCCTTTTTTTTTTGTATTCTTCCTTTTCTTTCCTTTCTAGGTATTGCCTGCTATCCAATCGCAATTTTCTTATAATACAACACAACATATCCCCTTGAATAAAAAACGGAAATGAAATTAGATACTCGTTGATGATGATGATGAAGTTTGATGAAGTGATTTTTATATCCATTCATTCAGTCTTTGCTTTTAAATGATGATGAAACAAGTTTTTTTTTACTTCTATTTTTTAGTTCTGTGATCGCAAACGAGCTCCTTGGTAAATAGAAATCTAAATGGCAAAGTTACTCGCTGCATATGCTTCTTTTTCATCATTTGTATACTTCTCTTTTTTTTATAGACATGTTAATATAGATTTTTTATGGGATGTCTCATTTTTTAATATGTAATTAAAGAATTTGATATGAATAAGTATTTCAAAATAGTCTTTAAAGCATCAACAGTTTTGCTAAAATGTTTCTTGATATTCCTTCCTAGTCAGGTAAAAGGGGGATATTGTGTTGAATAAAAATGGAAGATTACTGCCATATTCAATATTCAGTTATGAATTTTAATGAACTTTTGTAAATCCTGTTTTAGACTTTTTAACGAATATTTTCGAATTTAGTTCAATCTAGTCTTGTCAGGCACTCAATCGAGTTAGCCAGGTGGCTGCTATAGGGGCTCCAAAAGTTACTTGACGCAGAGCACTAATGAAAGAATGTTTTGAAAATTCTGTTTTTCTCTAATTTTAAGGCTCAAAACTCAAAAATCATCATTTGCATGACATGACAAATTTGCGTCGATCGCGACAGGGTGCTGTCAGCCTCTAATGAGACAGAAGCCCAAGCCAAATTGAAATTAACTTGAATTCGCTAAGAACCGATTAAAATTTGTATGAAATCTTTATACTTCACAAGAACAAGCAGAAAAAATCTTATACTACACAAGAATAAGCAGAAAAATCTTATACTTCACAAGAATAAGCAGAAAAAAAATCTTATACTTCACAAGAGTAATCAGAAAAAATTTTAAACTTCACAAGAATAAGCAGAAAAGATCTTATACTTCACAAGAACAAGCAGAAAAAAAAATCTTATACTTCACAAGAACAAGCAGAAAAAAAAATCTTATATTTCACAAGAATAAGCAGAAAAAATCTTATACTTCACAAGAACAACCAGACATAATAATTCAAAACAAATTTAAATCGATTCTTATCAAACCAGAACGAACCTCAACTCGACTTCAAGCTCCGCTAAAGAACAGAACAGTAAACAAGAATCAAGGTAATTTAAAAAAGTAATTTACTATTGGAATTAAATGATTTAATTAAGAGAAATATTCTCAGCAGCATCTCTAGCATTTTTTAACAAGTTTATAAACATTATTATGCTGTAAAATGCTCAAAATCATAAAACATTCTCTAGAAATCCACATAAAATTTACTGTAATACCTTAGCAAACACATAATATTTCCTCTTAATGTCCAAGCACAGCACATTAAAATCTTCTTTCCAACCTTAATGTGTGAGAAAAAAAAAGTGTTAAAAAATCTTGTTTTAGTATTCTGTGTGTGGCTCCTTAATCCTTATAACTTCATCTTACACCTTCAATTTGTAGGAACATAAAAACATTTATTCCATAAGGTACATTAGTGATTAATCATCGAATGCAATGATTTCTCAATTTTTAAACAGTCATAAAAGTGAGAAATTTCTCAGGAAAGGACGTAAAGAAATTAGAAAGTCATAGAAAAAAAGGTTTGTACGCTGCTTATCTCTCAATCTTGATGAAGGAAAGAAAATGACAAAGGACTTTTTTGTGTTGTTCCTTTTTTTTGTGTGTGATGAATGGAAGCATGATAGAGGTAATAAATAATTTTTTATAATAATGGAGAATATTGTGGGGTAAATTTGATTATTTTACGGTGGATTTAGAAGAATTAGTGGGAATCTTTTGGGAAATATGAATTGGTTTGAACAAGTGATACATTAGGAAAGTGGAATATTGAGTCAGGTATTGAATCGGGACATATTGAAATGTTGAGGTTGATCACTAAGAATCAAGTGGTAGCTAAATAGCGATTTTGGTCCTTATAGGCAGTTAGTTGTCTTTTGGTTCTAAGTACAATATCGACTTAGTGTCTAAGACTAGACTAGTCCTGGGATCAAAATGTACTACAGTCTCGAAATGGTCCTGAGATCCTGGTATTGACTACTAGGGATATGGTGTAGCTAGATTTTTAAGACATGGTTGACTCTTCGGGTTGTTGTACTAAAGTGAATTTGTGCCGTTTGACCCAATCTGTTCATTTGAGCCAATTGGCTGGCTCTTGATACTAATTATAACACCGCCAGTTACAATCCCAGAATCATCTCGTGTAAGATTGACGGAGTAGCATAATAATGATGCAAATGTGTTCTTACGGCATATTAGAAGCTGTATTTCATCTAATTTGAACATTTTTGAAGTTTACCGCAGTATGCCGCTCAATTTTCATCTAATTCAATCCAAAATCCACCACAAAATGTATTAGGATTAAGGTAAGCGCAACACAGTTGTGCTAAAATTTTTACCGGTCGTTGATTTTACTATTCATTCAAAAACCATTTCAATGACTAGAAAAAAAATTCTTAAAGAATGAATAATAGCGCTTTTAAAAAGTGTCACAAAATATTCATTTAAAGCAAAGAGATTATTATGATTTGTTTAAAATGTATATAAATAAGAGACAATTGTAAAAATATACATTTGTATGGCGCAAAAAAATAGCAAAAAAAGCTGTAGTGAAGAGAATTATCAAGAGTGTGCGCGGTCAGCGGATGTTGACACATTGTTTGCTGAATGGAGACTGTATGGCTTTTTAATCTCTCTTTTTTTTATATTTTTTATGGAATAAAAAAATAAATGTATTGAGTTTATTTTATCTTCATTTTTCAAGAGATTCGAGCGTACAGATTGGAATTATGAGGGTTAAAAATAGAAAAAATAATTACAGAAGTACTCGTTGCTATGGAGTGACTGGAGAGCATTTTTGTCCAAGTGATCAGAAATTGATTAATTAACGGTTTTTGAAAATTCAAATTTTTAATTTTGAAAATTTTGGTTTTGAAAAATTTGAAATTTGAAAATAATTTTTGAATCGGTTATTTGAAATATAATATATTTTTGAGTTCAAAACCTTCATTTGTAGTCAACTTCAAGTGTATTTCAAAGTTCAAATTTTTCATTCGTAGCTAACTTCATGAATGTTTTCAAATAAAATATGAATGAAATTATCGAATTTAGGAAAGATTTCAAGATTTAAGACTGTGTAATGCGCCAAGAACTCAATAAGACTGATCAAGCAAAGCTAATTTGGACTCTATACGATGTCTGGTTGATGAATTCTCAACAATAATCGACCAACCCACCAGACAAAGTGTTTTCCAGACTAAGCTGTTAATCCTTCAAAAAAAAGCTAACAAGAATTATCAGCAATGAAATTTTTCATGTACAACTTGTCGCAGATTTCACACTCGTAAAATTTTCTCTCCATGAGGCAAAAATTCTGTTACAAAAAAAAAGACACACCGGATGTTAGCTTTGATTTGGATTTTTACTGAGTAAATAAATCTTTGTAAAATGAAAAAAAAAAGAAATTTTCATGGAAATTTTTCCAGTTGAAAGATTTGAAAAAAAGCGCATGTCCAACAATTAAATGCTAATCCGAGACCGCCCTCGAAATACTCAAAATGAATTTTTTTTTAAAGAGAATTTCGCGAGCAATTTTTTTATTTTTTCGTTAATCTTTTGATTGGTTGGCAATCTCTCGTAATTTTATTTTTATGTGTGCAATTTAATTGCCTACTATGAAATTAAATGAATTTTAATTCATGTCTTTGAGACTTGCTTTTTTGCTACATCATTCATTACTGTCCAATTTATGTCTTTAATTAGGCATCAAGGTAACGACGATGTTTTAATATTTGACTACACGTTGATTCAGTTCAAAGTTCACGCTTTATTGACAATTCTAACGTAATCATTTTCAATGTCTGTGATCTTCATCTGATGAATGCGAAAATTGAGGTTGGGCATGTATGTTTCAAATTGGTCACACTAGGATAAGCATCAAGTCGAGAAATAATAATAATATTGTATATTTTTATATAAATTAAAGAGTCCAAATTCAGGGTCAGTAGAAGAAGTGAAAAAAACAAAAAAAAAAAAAGCTATTGAGCAATATGATATTTTCGTTTGGACAACGATAGCTGTGTAATTACATATGAAACATTTATGAAATTAAACATTTTCAGCCGACCTTTAAATGGCATGGACTCGTCATTTTGTAAAAAAAAATACTTTTTCAAGATCAATAAAAGCTTAATTTTTTTGGCATAAATTAAGTTTTACTTTTGTTTCTCAGATGAAATTTCGTTGCTAACATTGAGCTTTGAAGAGAGATATTACTTGAAGGTGATGTATTTGCACAACGAATGACCTTTTTGCAATTACTTCTTATCCTGTTAGAGACTGACTGATTCAATTAATTTTGATACTTTAATTAGCAAAAACATAAGTGTTAGCTGCAATACAATGAGATTTATTGAATGTTGTAGTTTTATGGCTGTTTCTACATTTATAGTCTTACTTATTATTCATTAATAATGAAAGATGTTATAACGTTCATTTGAGATTTGAATAATATTTATTATTCATAGTTGAAAACCCCTTTTCATAAAAAAGTTCAGTCAATTTTTAAACTCCAAAGAATAAACATGATTGTGAATAAAATAAGGTCCATAAGGAAGTCGTTTTAATTAAACTACATTTATAAAGTCATTCAACACGATAATTTTGAATAGCAGAACTCTTACAGTCTATAAAACCGGTAAAAACCATTGAAATTTCAGAGTTTCTTCAAAAATGTTTAAGTTCAAATTTTGAACTTCAAGAATATGTAAACAAATTATTGAAATATTTAAGATTCAATTGAAAATTAATTAATATAAGTATCTAGAGTTTAATTGACGATAACTAGCCTTAAGGTGAACTTCATTCTATTTGCACAAGCTTTATAGCTTTTAAATGGTGAGTTTAATCACTTTTAGTTGCTAATCTACAAGTTTTAACCAAAGCAAGCCATGGATTATTAAAAATTCTCCACAAAACACTAAGAATGTCAAACAGCACTAAAATATAGCAAATTCCTGCATCCATAATCCAACCATAAATTTAAAAATGTAATGCAAAAAAAAAATCGAATTGCACAAGATATTAGACACAATATCGAATAGGAGAAGAAATAACTTGACTCTTAGCCTAGTTGTGCTTTCAAGCAAATCATTGAATTTTCACAGTGCTTAGACTCGCCTACCTACCATCGCACATACATCTATCATGCTTTTTTTTTACGTACAAAAAAAAATACAGAAAGAATGGGGAGATAAATTTGAAATCATGCGATCATGAGCCAATGTAGATCTATCGTTTAATGCGTAAGAATCAAAAGATGAAAAGAAACGATGGCTCAACCTCTTCATCGCTCTTTTGTTTACTGAACATCCAATTAAATTTGATTATAGTGATGTAATTCTTCTTTTTCTATACCGCTATGTGTTTTATGGTAATTCACCATCAAAAAAAGATTGAATAATCATCATTATAGAAGTAGAAATAATTACAGAGGGCGCCCATTCATCTCAATCCATAATGGTCCTTTTTCTACGAACAAATTTATGCTTTAGATTTTGTTAAAACTGAGAAGACATTAAGAATTAAATTATTATTATGATTATTACTACAAACAGAATCTTCACTCTATGCTACTTTGTCAATAAACAATGGGGATTCTTTCACAAACAAATAATATTACTTTTTTTTTTGAAATCGGCCTGTTTGTGGCCCTGTCTCTCTTTTTGATGTTCCTCAATAGTTAAAATATTGATACAATTTAATGGAAATTACTTTCATTTGAATAATAAAATTTGTAATATAAATTTTAATTTTCATCTATTGCTCCATTCAATTGGTAAACAGCTGGATAGGAGTAATTGTGTCACAGTTACTACTAAAGATGGTGTTAAGGGAGGCTATTAGCGTCAACCGCTGTTCTTTCTTTCTCATTTCATTTTGTGATTTAATAAACACTGCACCAGTTATTGGATTCTTGTTCTGAATACGACAATGAAAGATACACAGCATGCGGAAATAAGAATTACCGGGAGATTACGACAGTTCTTCTTCTTATGCTTGAGACTTTGTAGTATTTAAATGAGGCTGACTCAAAAAGTCGCATAAAAATTGCTTTATTAGTAAAATTCATGGATATTTTGACTTAATCTGATCTAGATACTGTTTTTGTGATTCGTGCGGTCACGAAATTGCTACTATTAATTAATCATTATTATAAAGGTGTTTAGATCTTGAGATTTACTTTTGTACTTTTATAACAATAATTAATTACTTGTTAGAATGAACAAGTGGTTTTTCATATTTTTTTTTTTTGCATTGCCATTGACGCTCGACATTACAATGTTGATGTTTCATTACTTTATTGTATAATCTACGTTTTTCCAATGACGTTTTGGATATATTTTCATGTCGACGTAGGGTTTGAAATTAATATTTAATTAATATAAACAAAAAATTTGCTGAATAATCGTTTTGTATGCTTAAGTTTATTAAATGAGAAGTTTTGAGGTTATGAATTTTGAGGTTATGGGGTATTTTGAGGGCTTTTTTTTGATATAGTGATCTGAATTTAGGGATGTAGAGGTCTTTCAGTTTGTGTGACTCAATTTCTAAAATTATTCTTTGAAATTTACAATAATTTTTGAAAAAATTTTGAACTTCCACGTGAAACTAGGATTCTTCATTTTGACCGTATCTGCAAACGTTTGAAGTTTATGAAAATTTCTAATTGTTTAACATAATTTTTGAAAATTTTCCAAACTTCCACGTGTAATAAGGATGTACTTTTCTAAAATACACAAATTTTGTCATTTATGCAAAGTTTTGAAATTTATGATGCTAACTAAAAATTTTGTGAAAAACTTCCACGTGTAACCAGGATAGCACTTTTCTAAGATAGATACATCAAGTCATCCAATCTACATTTAATTATTGCTCCTCATTCGTATTCCTTCAATTTACATTAAAAACTGCCAAAAATGTCAAATTCCTTCTTTTGACGTCAATTAAATAAAATATTAATCTCATTCTGCTTGTGAAAATTAAATTCGTATTACTTTGTCAGAATTATGAGGGAGAACAAAGTATGAAAAGGATTGTATTATAGTTAAATGATTTATAGTTGGAATAATTTTTAATTTTTTTCGCAAGAAAGAAGCAAAACGAAAAAAAAGTGAATGGGATGGCATTGATGATATCATTTCAATATATCTTAAGTTTTGAGAAGCGACTCGTACATATCTTTACGATTCTCATGAAATTCAGAACTCGATGATTATTTCACATAACAATAAGTCATTAAATCTCATTATTTTTCCTTCAAGTTGTTAAAAAAGGTCTTGTAAGTAAAGCCAAATGTATCACACATCGTTGCCAACAAAATGACCATCACTTTTCGCCATTAACATTCATTTTTCCATTTTGGTGAATTTTCGTATAGACACATGTACAAAAGAGATTGGCTTCTGGTTAATTACACTTTATATTCTTTCATAACAACTTTACTATCGCGACTATAAAGATTCCAAGAAAGACTCAAAAGTGCGTAACGAAAAATTTTGCGATTTTTCATATTCGATAAAAGTATTTTTTTTTAGGTAGTTTCAATGGCCAGTCAAAATTACATTATGTTTTTTTGGGTCCGAAACAAAGCGCGACCACTTTACGGTTCTATGAATTTTAATTAAGAAATTATCGAGTTACATGATTTAAGAAACAAAGACTGGCTGACGTCATGCAACTTTCTAATTATTTTCGTCAACTTGTCTTATTATGTCGTTTGAATTTCTGGGAAAAATTCTTTATTTCTGTGTGGCAATAAGCACAGCATGATCAAAGTGCTCAACACCAGTAGCTGAAAGTCGTAATCTAACGAAAAAGAGCCATAAAAACATGGCCTAACCAAGACTCTTTTTTTTATTACTCTTGACGAAATCACCTATAATGATAATCATCTAATTATGATTTCTTCTCGATCTTAAATTATCCCTCGAGATGGAAGAAGATGAAGATGACTTCAACACACAATATAAGTATAATGAAAATTGTAATAAAACATCCAATGATGAAGATTCTAGGCCGACAAAACAATTGATGCGCGCCGACATGGTCCGTCATAAAGTAACGAAAAAATTAACACACATTACAATGTCTTCTTTCTTTTTTTGAGTCGTATTTTATTGATGTCTAAGTGATTGGGTGTCCAGTTTGGTGAAATGAAGTGAATTTAGACACGTTAAATTGATTTTTTGAATAATATTAAATGTTTGGAGTTGCTGAATTAATTGTTAAACACTTTTGCCATCTTTTTGAACATATTTGGCTACATTAATTATAATAATCGTGGATGAATTAAGAATTTAAGCCAAAATACTTTTCGAGGTGAGAAACCACGTGTTTTTCAGAAATTTGAATTTAAAAAAAACGGTTAAATTCAACTTATGCGCATATGCGCACTATACACAACATCAACTGATCTTTACCAATTATTCCTTCAAAAGCAATTGTGGATTTATGGAATGATGGCATGATGATGATGATGACAAGTATATAAGAAGTTAAACATCGATCTTCTATAGCAGAAGCATGTCGATGTCACAAATTACAATGTATAATAATTCAGAAAATACACAAAAAAGGTATTTTTTTTGATGAATCATGAAGTAGCGAATGAGCATCAATGAACATGAGACATGAATATGAATAATATTTCACAGCGATGATTAAAATGCGATACGAAAATTGAATGTTAATTTCTTACTTCATTTGCTTTTGCCTATGTGACTATGGATAAAATTCAAATAGTAGTAGAAGTAAAAAAGATTGGAAAGAAGAAAGAGACGAGCGACGTTGATGAACTTCCGGTCGTTTAATTCATTTTGATCGTTTTTTATTTTTTCATTCTCAGTGGAAAAAGATGAGAAGTAGAATAGTAAGGAGAAAGATGAATACAACTAGAGAAGAGGCATAGCTATAGCCAGAGAGTGTAATTAGAGGCCACTTAATTGAATTATCTTTTAATTTTTCCCCCACTCAAAAATTTGAAGTTCAAAAAAATGTTTCTATGAGAAAAAAAAATCAGTTTTGAATTGGAAGGCATCAAAAAAAAAGTACATAAAAGAATGTTGAAGCATGAGAGAGAAAGAACAATAAATCAATTTATGATAAACATAAAGCATATATAGACAGCTTGTTTATGTTTATGATTTTCGGATATTAAAGAAGCATAAAAAATCTTCTTTTTTGAGTCAATAAAATACAATTTTATTATTCATAACATTGTTAAATGCTCAACATTTTGTTTCTTTCCGATTGACACAATGCGATCATAAATTTACTTTCGTTTTATTTCCTAATGAAAAGCACAAAATTTAAATTTTATTAATTTTAAAATACGCACTCGATAAAATGAAAATTTGATCATAAAAGTGGGAAAATTGACTTGATTTGATGGCTATAAAAGTTTTGACTTGTTGTGGCATTCTATAATTTACCTTAAGAAGACAGGCTTGAGAATATAGCAAATGGGAGACTTGATTGAATGTCAAGAGCAAGTCAAGAGTTCAAAATTGACTAGAATGATCAAAATTTAAACGAAATTGATCAAAAATTGTTCTAAAATTAATCAAAAATTGATCAAAAATTTTTCAAAATTTGATCAAAAATTGTTCGAAAATTGTTCAAAAATTGATCAAATAAAGTTAAAAATTTGATCAAAAATTGGTCAAAAAATGATCAAAAATTGTCAAAATTTGTTCAAAAATTGATCAAAAAGTGACAAAATTGAACCAATTTGATCAAAATCCTGATCAAAATTCAATGTTAAAGTTCGATTCCAATTCAATTCAACTCAACAACCATTCCAAAGAACACAAACCAACCTGAAACCAGTCTTGTCAACAAAAACTCGATCAGCACACTTTAAAACGATTAATCCAACGAGCTTAAAAACTGCTCATAAAAGTCCAATTATTAAACCGAGAAAAAAAATGTGCTAAAACTGTCTCAAAGGGAATATTAATTCCAAATAATGCCATAAGAAGAAGATGGTTTGTGGACTCATTTAATGGGATCAATATAGTGCGCTTCATTCAATTATTGATCAATTTCCGGTCGTTCGGGTTTTTGTGGCAAAAAAAAATTTAATTCTAAGAGACGAATTTTTCAAATATGATCATCAAGGCAGGCAGGCACACAAGGCAATACAAATGAAAAATTATATCGATTGATTCGCCACGCGGCTAATTCCTCGAATCAAATGTCTGCATTTTTGTTGTTATTTCAATAATTCAAGTCACTATATGAATGTTGTTCTTCTTTTTCAATATTTTATATAGCGCATTAATGCTCTACGTGCAGTATTATCCGAAAAAAACTTTAAGAAAGACCCATATTTTGTATGTAGACGCTACATCGATATTGAATGGAAAGGAAGCGGAGTAAGAGAGAGAAGAAGAATGCATAAAGCATAAAGTGTATGTTGTGATATGTGACAGAACCGGAAGTCGCTTCTCTTCTCTCTAGGTTAGTAATGCGTTCTTTCAACAAATCTTACTTACTACGAATGTAAAATGAATTTTTATACTGTTTACAAGACGAATGAAATTATTTGGAAATTTTGTGGAACATGATAGCTGACTGACATGCTCTCCTTTTTTTGTGATATTTAAAAGAAAAACCATCTCAATTGCTCCCTTTTATACGCACTTTGATGCTCTCGAAGTAAATTGAAAATTTCCTCTGAACACGTGCGAATTTCTTTTGTTTATTTTTGTCTACGACTTTGTAGGAATAACAAAAGGACATGGCAATAGCACGAGAGAGAGAGAATGGGTAGGATGTTGACGCCTAATCCATCAAACTCTTTTAGAAACTATTTTCAATTCATATTTTGACAATGAATTAGTCGAAATAGAAGATTAGAATATTGAGTAGTACTAGTTTGAGATGGAACGCATTTTGGAGATTGTTGGAAGTAGAATTAAGCAGTTGAGTGTCTTTGTGGAGCAATAGGGAAAGCGATTGGCTCAGATTTGGAATGGCAACTTGAAGAGCATCAGTTCGAATTCTAGCAATTCCAAATTTGTGTTTTTCAGAAGTTTAGATACTTTAACTGCTAAATGGACTATCTCAAGACGAAATTGAAACTCTGGACAACGTTAGAATAGGGCAGTGGTGGGCAACTTGTGTGCCGTGTCGCTAGTTTGTTGCCAGAACCTTGGAAATGCATTGAACCGCGAATGTCATGTGATCGAGGCTTTCAACAAAGGTGTGCCAAGAATAACAAAAGGTTGCCCACCACTGGAATAGGGAATGGATCTATTCCGGTACATTACCGACTAATTCTTCCTAAAAATTTATTTTACTGTCTTGTATCTATGGATTATAGTTGCAACATTCAAAACCCACCCTTCAAATCCATTCCTGTTCCAAAATACCACAACCCATCCTCAATACCTCAACAGACTCCAGCAGGAGACCATTATCTCCACTCCAACATTATCATGCACTCGACCAAGATAAACACATTAACATGAACTCATAAATATTTCCAGTTAATCATCCAAAGTGCATTGACTATCAATTTCAAAAGAAAATTTATGCTAATAATAAGCATAAAAGAACAATGAGGAGCAACTATACGTGGCATCAGAAACACATGTTTATCATTGAGTTTTTTTTTTGTTAAATTCTAGGAATGAATTGATTCAGGCACTGTGCGGTTTTTTTTATTCCACAATCTATACATATGTTCCCCATTATTGAGAAAACATGTTGTTATATTGATAAGGGGAAATATATGCAGAACACTTTATCATTTATATTTTTTGTGACTTTAAGGAATGACAAAATAAGAAATTATCTTGTGCGGTTGAATGTGTCAACATGATGCAGCTTGAAGCTAAGCTATTGTAAATATTTATTGCTGATTCTTTGCATCTGCTTGATTATGTGCATTAATTAAACTATTTTAATCGTTTCTCTTTATTGCAGTGCGATAAAATTTGCATAAGTCGATGCAGAACTGATCGACACAATATTGAAGACCTTGTCCGATTATTCCCTATGAATGAATATGATCGACAGAAACAAAGAATAACTGATAATTTGCCATAATTTTGTCAACGCTCATAAAAAGTGTTTTTATATCAAGGCAAAACGTTTAATGACTTTATGTGTGGGTTTCATTCTCTTTCTTTTTTTCGTTTATCAAGATTCGTTTACTTTTTATGAGAATGTCCAAAAAGTCATTATCAATTTAAATTTACAACACGCCAAAAATGTGCTAATAGACATTAAAGTTAAATGCATAAATGAACAGAAAAAGCAGCACAAATGCTTTCTTGCGTGCGATATACAGCTTATAACTTGTTTCTTTGCTTCTTTAGTGCTAATTTTCATTTCTCAAGACTCATTATGATGGCATAAAGTTTGTATCGAGATAAATTTTAGGGATAATGAGATGTTCAGGAGATGTTTGTTGATCAATTTGATGGGATTAGCAGTCTGAACTGTTGGATGCGTCATGCTTAGCCATAGATTGTGACAATAACTGTCTCAAACAGCACACAGCACTGCTAATTCATCCTTTTAACCATGAGACACAGAGTTGCCCTGACTGCTCTATGGAGACTGATTAAGACCCATTTTAAGAAATTTTGCTGCTCAAGTGCTTAATTTATAACAATTTGCATCGATCAGATTCCATAAGATCTATTAAGCCCTGTACGTACACCTTAATCATTACACTTAATTCACGTATATTAATCGCACTTATTAGCATCACACGTATGTATCGATCTATGAATTACAGAGTTGGAACAAAGCTTGTACCATTAAGGCATATGGCGTGGAAAAGGCTAATAATGAGGCATCAAGCAGTCGTGACTTTTAGGTAGTGCTGAAATGATTGAAATCCGATCTCACGACAGAGTCACGTCGACATTGTTTGACAGTCACATTCTTCACTTTTTCTACCAATAGTGTATCCATTGTAGTCGATGAGAAGGTCTTATGTCCAATATCAAACACAAAACTCCCTATCAGATCAGCTATGCCTAATCCCTAAATTAGAAATCGGCCCACCAATGCCTATAACCCCATTTAACCCTCTCCTACCTAAATCACTTCAACTCATATTTTCATAGACACCAAGTGAAAGAATAAAAGCAACAGCAGCAACAGCCTCATGAATGGTAAAGTGTATAGTTTAGTTACTGCATCATAATTATTTTAATCACTCACTCTACTATGCACATATTTAATGATACAACTTATGGCAGCAACAACAAAAAAAAAAGAGAGAGACACTAAGCGTATTGTATGTGTCCGGCGGATTGGCAGTGTTGGAAGCTTTCCATCAATGAAATAAGCTGAATGAATATTCAGACTCAAGTTTATTGAACTCACATCACATTTTGCTCAATGGAACTAAAAAAAAAGCTTAATATACTTTTTTTTGTTAGTATTTCAGCAAGTAAATGACAGGCCAGTAATCGTAATCAAATTGGATTGTAAATAAAGAAGGATGGATGGATGGATGGGGAGATGAAGAAGTTTATGCATTCGCAATTGACATATCCAACTTTTTTTTTCTGTTGCTGTCATTTCGCATTTACTTACATGATACAATAATATAAACATGTACTTATAATTAGCCAGTGATGGAGAGACTTGTGGAGCAGATGGGGAGTTAGGGGGCTGTGGAGGAAGGTACTTAGGGATAAGGATGACTTGACACTGGATTGAGGTTAGAGTCAGATGGTCTGGAGCTGGATTTTTAGTCAATGTGCGGAATATGTCACTTCTTCCATTTGAAAACCGACTAACTCCATTCCTGACCATAATTATGCTTCGGAAGCTCGATGAAAAATTGATTCATTAATCGATCAATTCTAGTTGTATATAGACACAACGCAAATAAATTTATAGGCATTTAACTACGTTTGACAATGCTTGGATGGTGTACATAAAAATCTCATTTTGCGCATTTTCTGCATGATTTGCAATGTTTGTTGCGTGATTGCAAGCGTTTGTCTCGTGAGCTGCACAAGAGTGATTAATTATTTTCTTATTAACTTCAATATTTCCAATTTTCTCTTTTTTTTGTACTTCTTCTTCTGCATTCATTGATATTATGCCATTACATTTATATTCCATTGTCTCAATAAGTTGCCAATCTTACTACAATCAACTAATTATGCTGTATTTTTGCGCGCGACATAAGAGCGAGAGTGAGTGAGTGAGGTGTAATGGATAAGCAGGCACATATTTAGAGGTGGATATAAGATACCTTTAGGAATTTGTGTCTTTCTTTCTCCGCACATCGATTGGAAATGAAAGAATGGAAAAAAAAGAAAGAAAAAAATTAATTTGCTCAATAATAAAAAAGCGCAACAAAACGGATGGACGGAAGTGGAACCGTTACCAAAGCTGATTTTTATAGCTTTTCAGACACACATGTGTGTACATAACACACAAAAAGAAGAACTTGAAAACGCATAATTTAGCATCATTAAAAGCATGACACAAAACAATGAATATTATTGCATTGAAATCGTTGAGGTTTGAGATGGGCTGGCTTGTGTGTATGCATTGGTCAAAGAGCATTTTATGGCCACTGACCGTGATTTGGTTTTGATTTGTTGGATACATTGTGTCAAATTTTACTATTTCAGTGGACTTAATGTTTTTTTGAATTTAGTCACTTTCAAGTTCGTTTGGATATGCTAGAGCAATACTAGAGCTTGTATCTGTTACAGTTGGAATTGACTGTTGTCGACTAGATTCGACTTAATGCTTACTTTAAAAAGCCAGTGCATTTGATGCGAAAAATGACATGTGGATAAATTTCCCATGCTGAGACTCGAACCTATGCCCGCAAGATCGGTGTTGCAATGATCAGATTCCGAATTACTAAGCTATTCAGCCACCGAGCCACTTTGGGTCACTTTAATTTAACAGCACAACTGGGTAATAGTTTCATAATCTGGTGTCAGGCCGATGTGTTCAAGTCATAGTCTTGTCCACCATAGGGTTAGGACTTACTGAATACACCCTAATAATTATGCTGGACTGGTGTTATGTTGGACTAATTTGGTATTACACTGGACTTAAATGTGATTCGGTACCAAGCATGGAGAATCGAATTCAAACTCAGCCACCTCATCCACCAACCCCTGTCATTAACCAACATCCCTGACTCAACCACACAAAATTTACAAAACATCAAATATGAATCCTCCAGACACCGAACCGCATTATTGTCATGGTCGAAGGAGTTTAATTAACTTTTTTTATTTTTAACTCCGTTTCTCTTTTAAATATACAAATGTCCAGCAATTTACTGATGAATCCAAAAGTTCATTCATATACAGAACCGAGATCTAAAAGGTAAAGATCCGAAAAAATAATGCCGATTTCCATAGTCAATTTGTAGCTTAATGTCGCGAGAGAATTATTCATAATCACAGTGTTGTGATTTTTGTGTATCTCATGTGTACGATATGACCACTTAAAATATTTAAAAATATGAAATTAGAATTTTTGTTGAGCTTAATTACATGGCAGGCTCGAAATCTAATTTACATAAAATTCAAATTTTTTTTTTTTTGGAGTTTCTTTGTTGTTCATTTCGGTCAGAATTAATTTTTCAGTTCCAGCTGAACAAAAAGTTTTCTTTTGTTTTTTTTTTTTCGTATATTATTTGTGGACTCTGACAGTTCGTCTGTGTTATAAATATGGCCTATTCCATACACATATATGTGTATATGTCTCATCAACAACAATCACCGAAAGAACGAGCTCGACCGTGAAATAAACATGGTTTTTAGATCGAAAAAATTCGACGATATGCGAAAGTGAGATGGATATACATAGAAGGTAGTTTGAGGGAGTCAAAAACGCAATGCGAATCGGTCAGCTGAGTCGTGAAATGAATAAATATTTCTATGGAAATAAAAAAAAAAAGAGATTGACGCATCGTATAATAATAACAATACATTTGTTTGATGTACGATTGAATATAGCGCTCGTTTAAAACAATTTTTTACTATTTTTTTGGTCTATAACAAAAAATGTGTTTTACATTCTATTTTCTCTAATTTTTCACACTTTTATTACCTGACGATGTGGGGCTGTATTCTCATTTTGTCGGATGTGAGAGCTCATACTAGTCTTGTCTGACCTGTGTGACGCGGTACACTATTGTGACACCATGAACCGTATGCCGAGTGTATATTCGGTCGAAGAGTACCACCAAGGTGTACGTGCATACAGAAGTGGGCAACTATGTGACGCGAGCACACTAGTGTGACACCATGAACCGTGTTCATGCTTGGTTACGAGCGAGGCTTACCACCAGGGTGTGTCGTGTATACATACAGTTTGCCCAAGAGCTATTCAGCTCATTGAGATCCACAAGCTGCGCAAGGGTGTTTCACGACTAATGATTGTTTAAGGAGTGAGGGTGTGCTAGACTTCTGCAATCAATAGATCTACAGTTTAAAGTGGGATATCAAAACAACTCCTTTTTATCAGTAGCTTATTGTCTTTAACTACAAAGGAGTTTGTGAGCACATGATTCGAAAAAGGACAGTAGAAAAACTTTCTCCTGCCGAGTCTCGAACCCATGACCGCTTGGTCGGTATCACAATAATAACACACCGAAGTACGAAACCATTCCGCCACCGAGCCACCCCGACTCACATTTCAAATCCCACTAAATGCGCCTTATCTACTCACATCCCATAGACATCCCAGCCACACATTTTTCCCATTCATAATTCGACAAAGTCTATGTGTTGTGTTTCATTTCATGTTCAACAATTGCCATTGACCGTTTTTTGAAATTTAAATAATCTCGTTGAACAATTGTTGAAGAGTAAAAATGTTCTTTTTTTTTTGTTGAAGAGGCATAGTATTAAGTATACACAAAAAAAAAATAGTGACAGAGGTAAAGAATTGCTTGTACTTACCACCAGCAGGAAAGTTATCTTGTCCATTTAATTGATTGCTATTGTTGCTACTATTGTTATTTGATGATGAATTCGTATTTGTTGTCGGTGTATTGCTAGTACTACTATTGCTAATGAAATCACTTAAGTCCGTTGATGATGTCGTTGTATTTGTGTTTACATTTTCATATAAATTCTGTCCGTCATTTGACGATGACTTTTCACAATCTGACGATGGAAAGGAAGAAATAGAAATTTTCGAATGTTAGAAATTTTGTAATCAAATTTATGCTACAAATGTAATTTTTCACTTATGCAGACGGAAATGTCAGCAAGTGGACAACTTTTTTTCTTATCGTACTGAATATAAAGCCTTAAGAAAGGAAATTCAATGAAATTGTAAGGAAACAATTTTTGATTCAACAGGCGTTAGCATGAGTTGAGCTATTTTATGATGAAATTCAATTTAAGAATTGTGCTGGATTGAAGAGTTTGGAGTTGATAACAGAAACGCATGTTTTAATATTCTTGAAATTTCTAACGGCTTTTTGAAATTTAAATTTGAATATCAAAATTTTGAATTTTTTCGTCCACTTCGAAAAGTTTTTTGATTAAAAAGATTACTTAGATGCATAAATTGAATGTAAATTTGAACTAGGATGATGAAAAAAAGTGGCAAGAAGGTAATTACATCCAAAAAATGGAAGCAACAAGTAAAATTCACAAAAAAATTCAATTTTTTCTAAAATGCCTTGAAAAATTTCACATACAAGACCAACTGCATCCCTTTCATCAATTCCCCTAACAAAAATTCAGCTAAAAAATCAAAAATGAAATGCCAGAGAAAGGTTACAACCCTTTTCCTTCTATCTCTTCTACATCGTAACCAAATTAAGGCATTCAATTGAATTTTTTTTCATGTTTATTTGCTGTTCATTCAACTCAATCAACTAACATGCAATTTGATTTTAACAATTGATCCAGTATTAAATTAAATGTGCAGCAACAAGTCTCTCTTTATGTGTCTGTTGCAATTTTATGCTTTTATTTGTGTATTTTGTAATTTGAAATGGAATTAAAGAAGAAAAATCAAAAAGGGTCGCTTCTTCTTTAGCTTTTGTTGGTAATGATGCATCCATTATTTGATGTATTTACGTTGATGGGTAGGATAGTAATGATTTTAATGGAGATTCAGAAGAGGTTTTAAAATTTGAAATTGAATGAAATTTGCGAGAGGTCGAAGGAAACCTTAAAAGGCAAAGAGCATGCTTAATTATAGTAAATAAGCTAGATAGGCATGCTCACGAGCGTGATCTCAGCTTACTCTGCTCTTAAAGCATGATCTTTGCTTAAGGAGCAAATTGAGTTCTCCACAGTTAAAAGCCATTTGAAGTTTGTATGAAATTATATACTTCACAAGCGATTGCAGAAAAATATGTACTGAAATTTTTAATCGGTTTTCAGCTTATTTATATTTTTGAAAGCATGCTATTTGCCTACTAGACCAAATTGAGTTCGTCACAGTTCGTTAAGAACCGATTGAAATTTGTATGAAATGTTATACTTCACAAGAGCAAGCAGAAAAAAATTACATGTAAATTTTAAATAATTTTTAACTATTTTTAATGAGCAGAAGCGAAATCAACTCAACTTCGACCTCTGCCTTCATATCACATCCAATCGTAAACAGCGTAAATCTGGTCTACATACAGAATAATTTCCATATTGTAACGATAAAGATCAAAGTGCTACCATGGAAACATTCACTACATTATTAAAATTATATCTTTCTGATTGGTTTATTTTCGAGAATTTACTCTTCTGTTACCAACTTTAGAATCATAGAATTAAATTCTAGTAATAAAAATGAGGCATTCGTCTATTGTTATTCAAATTACTGATTATTTTCTTTTATATTTTAATGCGTAGAACCTTTATAATAATAGTAATAACTGAATTTTTCGTAATGGAATCAGATTGTTGAATGGAAACTCACCTTTTAATAAAATTTCTAAATGTTCCCATAGAATGTCACCCGTGTACATTGGTGCAACAGCTAGGAAACCCTCACGACCCAATCCCACAATATCACGTCCATGCATTTTGAAAAATGCTTCAAAACTATTAATTTCTAATGAAAATTCCTTTTTAGCCCAGTTGAGCCAGATTAGAACATGCTCCGGTGTCCATAAGCGAGGATCTGTAAATAAAAATAAGAGAAATTAAAGCTTAATTAAATGTCTGAGATTTTCTTTTGTTTAGTAATCAAAATCAGCATGTGGCCCACTCATAACAACAGTAAGCAGTTTTTCTATTGTGTCTCGGTCGTCTTCAACAGTCTGTTTGACATTGAAAATTTAAATCAATTTTTTGGCATGCGGGAACTGCTAGCCCGAGCGACACAAATGAAGAAGGCTCTGTCACATTTCCTTCACTTTGAGCATTTGAATCAATGAATCACCATCTAATTAAGTAGAATTTTCAAATTTTCCTCGATTTTTTCAAAGCTAACCTTTAAATCTGTAAAAACCGTTGCTTAGTTTTAGCAACCACGTGAATTTGGCAGAGCCTTCTTAATTTGTGCCGCTCGGGTCATGCATCGGCAAATGAAATGTGCATCGCAAAAACATATTTAATTATAAGCTTTCTGTAAAAATTCCAGCTGATAGAGTTCATCAGCAATTTTTATTATTTGTTGGTCATTTCAATGCAAATTTCCTTTTAATTAAAATGACCGATAATTTCCATAATAGCTTGATTTACAAAGAAAGATTCGAGACGATTCACATTAAAATTAACGTTACGTGTTGTGCCTTTATACAATATTTTTTTTTGTGTGCCTTTTTGCTGATTCCTCGACAAACGTAATAATTTAATCGTTTCTTTTGTTTTTATTTGAATTCAACAAAGGAGATGGAAAAGTTGTTGCTATTTCTTTTTGAGATATGTAGAGTGTTGAAAGGGAGAGGAACTGTGAAGAATTGGAAGTATATTCTATGATATTTTGGTACTTTAAGAAGAATCTGTTGATATTTGATAATTTTGAAGATAAATTTAACGAGTTTTGAGTTTTTGAACTTTTTAACGGAAATCTAAAATTTGAAATTTTGAAGTTCAAAATTTAGTTCAAAAATTTTTTTTCAAAAAGCAAGTAGAATAAGAATTACAACTCATTTTTCCTGTGTAAACAATCTTTTGGTAAAAGAAGCAAGAATTTTAATTAATTAAAAATAGCCATAAATTGGACGAAATCAAGCATCTATCAACACTGTTCCTCATCCTTGCAAGCAAATTTAATAATTCCGCTAAGAAGCGCAACAAAATACGGAATAGGTAAGGTATAAAAAATATATAATAATAAATTAAATGCTTCACCTTAATTTAAAATTTAAATTTTATTCTTTATTTTTCGATATACACAACTCATATAATATGAAAATGTATAAAAGCAATTTGAGGTTCTTTTTCTTCATTTTCCACATTTATTTTAAGCTGTATAAATAAAGCATTATTTTGTGTTTGATGAAATCGCAGCAAAAAAAAATTACGCAAAAAAGCGAGTGCATTTTAATGAAACTGCATAAATAATAAATCTTCTGTTTGTAAATGATGATGTGAAATCAGAACCAAAAAAGTACAAACATCATCGTGTGCTGGATATCTCTCCATGTGCATAAAAAATTAAACATTTGTGTGAATGAAGACGAATTTGATTTGTTTTTGGAGCCGTGCGGTCAAATTTACTCATTTTTTTTTTGGAAAGAGAATCAACAAAGAAGTTCTTTTGACATTGGAATTGTAAGAGAAAATATTCTCAGTATAGCAGGCAGGTGTTCATTTATAAATATGTCAAAAATACTGGCTGAGCATTAATTAAATTGCACTTATTTATCACATACAGTCAATGGCACATACCTTTGGTAATTTTATATGATTGTACTTCTTTTTCCCAGGACGCAAACGATGCATGTAGTGCTTCAGTTAGTTTCTTATTTGTTCCAGGCGTCAGCGGTGGCATCTGCGGTTGATCTGTAAGAGATTTTAAAATAAAATAAAAAAAATTGTAATTAATTAAAATGCAATTAAAAGATAATAAATTTGTGATTAATGTCCAGTTTCGTTGGATATAATGTAAGCATCATGGAAATGATGAGAAGACTAAAAGTAATGAATGAGATAGCATAAAATTAATGACGAAAATCGCATTTTAATGTTTACATGTTATCGTTTCAGAAGACGACGAAAAGGAAAGTCTCATCTGATGGCGACTTTTTATGATGTCATGGGTGTTTATGGCTGCGCCTTGGATGGTTGGCTGTTAAAGGATTGTAAATCAAAGCTGGATAAGTCAACGTTAAGTATGGAGTAGACACATGGCATACATATAGTGATGCTGGCAATTGACACGTCCTAGTTAGGGAAAGAGGCAACTTCAAGCATCATCTAAGGAAGGTCATGGATCACAATTCATTAATAAACCTAGCAAAGGAAGTCAATCATATTGATTGACGTCGTGTCATCAGACAACTCATTCTGCACTTCAGAATACCGTCAAGCTACCCAATTTTGATCCCCAACAACCTCCCAACAGCAACCCATTCCTTAATAACCCAGAAATAATCCATTAAATCCCTCAAATTCGCCATTTACGTCACTAATCCACGAGACTTTCCTTACTATCTCACAGATTTCAAAAATGCATGACAACGCGGGCATTTCTCTCATAATATTTAAGTCTAACTATTCATTCATTCATTCAGTTTTTTTTTTGAAGGCGTTGCCACAGATTTCTTTCTCCAGCTACTTCGTCAGCTTCATTGCTTTTCATTTTCTTTCACAGTAGACGGGGAGATCGTTTATCATCATTTATTGCTATTCTCTATGCTCAATAAGAACGTCATAATTATTTTCTAGTGGCTTTGGTAATTGTTTTAAGTCTATATTGTGGTTAGAATGAGCAGGAGATAGACAGAGAAGTGCAAAAGCAATACAGCAACAGGCAATCATTTTAAGCCATCGTAATTACATTTTTTTTTGTTCGCTGAAATATCTCCTTAACGAGATGAATGGATATTAAGATTATTAAGAAGAAGTAAGCAATGACTTTACATTATGTGCTTCTTTGTTTTGACAAGTTCAACAGAGTTGATTTTCGAATTGCTGCATGAGCTATTAGTATCGACTGACTCATTGCTCGCATTTCTTAATGTTTATGTCTGCACACAGAGCAGCATCGATATCATTCATTTATCATTCACCACATAATGAATAAAACAGAATCAAACCTATCAGTCGAGAAAAACAAATCTCCTCACAGTCATGTGTCGACAACACGAAAACCGCAAAATAGCGGTTAATAAATCATCAAGAAAATTAGTTATTTTAAGTAAATTAATTTCTATACTGTTGAAGCATTTTCTGCGAGAAGTGCTTGTTGAGTCAAGTGAGGCTTAAATTCAGACGAAATTGTGATTTAAATCTTGTTATTGTTTGTTCAATTTTTGCAGTTTAACCAAAAAATGCTGGCTGGAATGTCTGAGAATTTTAACAAGTTTATGTTAATTTGATTTTCTTGGCTTTTGGGAATTTATAGATCTGCAGGTCCATTAATTTTTAAGTGAAACTCGAGTTAAATTCATTAAGATTGCAAGATCCAGCAACTTAAATTCTTGTAAAAACCAATCAAAATTCGATCCGGTTTCACGACTTATTAGCTCAATTTAGCTTCAATCCTTCTAAATGACTTAATCCCAGCTAAAAACTTTAATCCCAGTTACGAAAATCATCACTTAAAGTTGAAAATACTCTGCACGATAATATCCATTGTGTGAGAATGTAAATATTAGTCTCACATGCAATTTCTAAATTATCATAACATTGCAAACAATTTCATTGATTAATTTCCATCAATTCTCATCATACAGTGAATGATCAATTCATTCATCAACTCAGCTAGCACTCATAAACTTAATGAGTTTTATCATCATCAATTTTCTATGTAATTTTTTTATAGATCCACAACAACTATTTTTTTAGTTTGTATTTCGATCTCAAGTGGCCACTCCATAAATATTATGTGTATCTGTCCGTGCACACAATTTTGATACTCAAATAGAATTAAAATAAATTGATTTTTGCTTCTCTTTTTCTTAAAAATAAGAGAACTTTCAATCCATGGAAAATTAAGTGTACACTTTATCAATCTATGATGTGTTTCAGTTGAAGTCGTTCATTTCATTAATGCGCCTTCTTTTCTTCATGCTCATATCATATGTGTACATATTCATATGATGATTTTAAAGAGAACTAGCATAAGAGTTCATGGTAAGAAGTTCTGTTGAATGAATGAGGCGCATTATTTAGTTAAATTAACGAAATTTTGAAATTTGAATTTTACCGAATTTTTAAAATTTGAAATGACGAAAATTCAAATTTTGAACTTTAACGAATTTTTGAAATTTGAATTTAATAGATTTTTTGAATTTTGAACTTCAACGATTTTTTGAATTTCAAATAATTTTTGAAGTTTGAACTTGAATTATTGAATTTTGAACTTCAACGAATTTTTGAATTTTCAAATATTCACAACAAATCCAATCGAATATTAACCGCAATGCCAAAGCAAACACCGAACCACATAATCTATCCACAGAACATGCTAAACGTACATGCTTTAACAGGCTAATCGGGGGATCATTGAAAAGAATCATATTTTAAGTACAGATGAATAGAAAGAAAAAAAAAGCAAATCATGGTGGTCATCATAGCTGAATAGAATGAGCGGGCTTTTAATTCATTAAGCAATCAATTCTTCATCCCTGATCATTAATAGTGTTGTATTTAAAACATATATTGTTGAAAACAAGTAGTAAAGATTTTGTTTTCAGAAAGAACATTTTAATGTTTAATTGATAGGCAGCCGTCTTGATTGACTCATTAATTTATGATTTAATGCATTCATGTATGTACATAAAATTAAAATCTATATAAGCGAGAGTTTCAAGTGCAATGCATGCGAAATATATGTTGTGTAACGCATTCTGTTGTAAGATTTCACCTTCACAATCAGTGAAAAAGAAAAAAATAAATAAAAAAAATTATGTGTATCACTTAAGAAATAAATATAATATGAAGGTAGGTATAGAAGGCAAAAGTGATGCGACTCTTTGATGCGAGAATCAACAATGTGCTCCAAAGAGAGTCGGAAAGCGCGGCAGAAGAATCGAGAGAAATACGTTTTGTTAAAGTATAAAATTATAATAAATTATGAAGCTCTACATCTGTAATATTTGTTATATGAATCACTTTTTGAAGTTCCAGGGGTTGAATTGGGCTTTTTTTGGGGAATTCTATCAAATTGTCTTTATAATCTCAATTGGATTGATCGGATTGACTACTCAGAAAGGAGATTGAGCTGCTTTTAAGGATACTTTTAGGATATTTAGACGTTCTTACTCATGATTTTGCAATTGTGCTAATTGTAGTTTAATTAAAACGACTTCCTTACGGATCCATAAATTCACAATGATGTTTATTCTTTGGAGTTCAAAAATTGACTGAATTTTTGTATGAAAAAGGGTTTCTAACTACATATGAAAAAGGGTTTCCAACTATGTACAAAAAAATTTAATTCAAATCTCAAATGAACGTTTTAAGAAATCGATTATATAAAATTGCAATTTTCAATTTTTACTACGCTAAATATCAACGAGAACAATACTTTTAATGCTTTTGTTAGTTAAATTAATGATTAATAAAGCTTTAGCAATATTTCTGTGCTAACAAAAATCAACTGAAATTGAAAAATTCTGCAAATCAAATTACGACAATTTTCTTTCAAAGTGTTAAAGTTTACAGTTAAATAATTCAAAATTTTGATGACCGTTAAAAACAGTTGATTTTTAATATCTTTAATTTGAAAGGATTCTCACTGACCTACATCTTGAATTGCTAAGACTTTGTTCCGTTAAATAAATCAACAAAAAAATCCCAAACCCTGAATCATTCATGACTGAAACATGTATTTAATCTAAAATTATAGATTACAAATGATTTTCTAAATGACTATCATGTGAATTTAGTAAGATTTGCCTCGCAAATCATTTCCATTCCTAGATATCATCAGACATCAGTGATTCTTCTCGATATATATTTTCGAACTTATTCATAAAAAGGCATTTCAACTCGCATACAAGCACATATTTGTGTATATTCTTTAAAGCAACAACAGCAACCTAATTACATATTTTTTATTTTATTTTCTTCAACAATTTTTTATTTCACAAAATTTTCCAACCGTGAAAAAATCAGTTAAATTTTAATTTTTATACTTTTTCTCTTCGTACAATCGAGAATTTTTGTTTTTGTATTGCATTGTTGTGTTTTTACTTTTTTTTTTTATTTTCGACATAGCAGCAGAGAGTAAGACTGATCGCGAGTGTGAGAGAGAAGGAGAGACAATCGGCTGACAGAATATAATTTTTTATTGTATATACATATTTATTCATTCTACATACCGGCTCGATGAAGGGGTCAAAATTGTTTACGACACACACCCAACTAACAAAAAATGTGTCTAAAGACCGAGAGAAAAGGTTTAAACATTTTTTTTTGTTTTGTGGCTTGCAATGGAAAAGAAATTTTAGGACAGATAATGGGAAAATTTAGCGATTTTTTACGGTTATTGAAATTAGTTTGGAATGGATTGGAAGCTTAGCTGAATGAAATTGTTGTTGTTTTGAATTGGTGAATTAGTCTTCAAAAGGGAAGATTATATCAATAATTAAGCAATTTTTAAGATTCGACAACTTACGATAATTCTACGTTTAATTTTACGTAAAGCTCTTACGTATAAGTTTACGTTAAATTCTTATGTATAAGTTTACGTTAAATTCTTACGTATAAGTTTACGTTAAATTCTTACGTTTAAGTTAACGTTGATTTATTACGTATAAGTTTACGTTAAATTCTTACGTATAAGTTTACGTAAAATTCCTACGTTAAATTTGCATTAAATTCTTACGTATAAGTTTACGTTAAATTCTTACGTATAAGTTTACGTAAATAAATTTGAATAAATTTTAAACTTTTAGATCAAATCATGATATCATCCACTAAAGTGGAAAGCTATGCGTCATATCACAACTACCCAAATCCACGTCAGAATTTAGTATACAAAAAAAATAAAATTTAAACTAATTTTAGTCAATAAACTTACCTCGTGGCTTTTGAAATTTATTCATTAAATTATATTGATTCAATGTGCTATTGTTGTTGTTATTATTTAAATTATTATTAAATGGTTTTATTCCCATTTTATTATAAAATTGTTGCGGTGACTGTTGATGATGCATGTTACCATTTGTCAAAAAACTATTATTGTTCGTTATCAAACTATTGTTATTGGATGGATATTTAAATGGTGTCCGTATATGCACGTTTTCTGCATAATCAATCCACTCGTTTGTCATTTTTTGCGGTAATTTAAATAAATTTTCACCGTATTCGTCCATAAAATTCTTTATATTTTCAATAATTATTCTTAGAACTTGACTTTTAAGTCTCACATGAGGTTTAGCTTATTTTTTTGTTAATTTTATCTTTATTTTTCAGTCATCACATTTTTTTTTTTGATATATAGAACAAACTTTTTCACATGCTGATAATAAGCATAAGCTTCATAGAACGTAATTCTTAGTTCAAGAACCGATAAAACTGAAAAGAGTTCAGAATTTTAAACATTTTTTTTTCGCCATTTTTTTGATAATTTTTTATTGCGTATTTTATGAAATTCATTTTAATCGCTAGATTTTCTGTTGGATGTTGGGTGACTCGACATTTTTTGGATGTTGGGGAGTTTTGAAAGGGATCCTTGGAGATTTAAGAGTGATTTTCGTGATTTGAGTACAATTTTGCATTATTTTGATGCAAATTTATTAGTTTGATGTGACATTGGAACCATTTCAAGTCCAGTTAAGGCTACAAAGCTATAATCAAGATTTAGACCAACTCTGCATCTTGTAAATTCCTTGCAAATCCACCAAATAAATGCAAATCTCAAAGAACTATCTCGAGCAACCACGACACTGTTGCTATGACAACGCAACATTGTCACACTGACAGCAACACGTGGTAATGTCTTGATGACACTGTAACGGCTAATTTACAGTAAAAATGAGATTAGTGATAAGGAGCCATTCATGGAATTTTCATTGGATGTCAGATTCTCAATATGTGGATATTCCCCACCGTAATGTAGAGCCCAGAACCAAAAAAAACTTGATAGTACGCGAAAAATACGCTCAATAATAATTCACATGATAAAAGCATTAGTCACATATCTATCTGACTTACTTAGCATTGGTTGAGTATCATGTTTGGGTGTTGATAAAAACAAAACATAAAAAAAATATATATATATTTATAATTTTATGTAAAAATTCACGCTATCACTATCAAGCTACTTAATTCAATTTAATTAAATTTAATTTACGCATTTTGAATGTCCATTGTACAATTAGATTTAATTTGAGACGAGAGTGACTAAAAAAAGTAGTATTTATTCTTCACGCCACTTCATGTTCTTAAGTGACTGTGTAACAACATGTTGTAAGTGACGATGATGTGGCGATAATTACAATGTGGCATATAAGTGTGAGGGTACACAAAGAGGGGTGACAATGTCTCAATGAAAATCTCATTTTTTATGCATCTATTACAAGATTTTCTTTTTTCATCTCATGTTCTAAGTACAAGCATTAAAAACAGCATACATCATGCCCATGGCTTGTGGTTAATTTAAATAAATTCTTTTAAATTAAACCATAAATGTATTTTAATTTATTCAATTGTCCACTTAATAAGTCTATGTGAGCTGCCTTTAGCTGCCTACTGTCTCATTTTTATTATTTATTTGTTTATCAGTCACATATAACAACAGAAATTTAGAAAGTGCTGTTTTTTGGGCAGAAGGGTGGAGTAGAGCGCATTTTTAATTGATTTTAGGGCTTAATGTTGTATTCTGAAGATGGAATATAAATGCTGGATGAAGCCTTGAGTGATAAATGCCATTCAGGTCCAAGAGCATGGGAATTAGATACAGAATCAGAGGATTTAAGTCTCAAACTCAAAGATAAGAAATTAACGGATTTTTAAAAATTTGAATTTTCAACTTTCAGGGATTTCACTGATCAAGAAACTTGTTTACATTTAGTTGAGTGCCCCGCGGGAAAATTAATTGAAAAAATTATAATTTAAGTGATTAAACCTGTAAATCTTTATTATTTCCACAGACAATTGATTGCAAATAGTAGAACTAAGTCATTCAAGATCACTAATCATCCAGCACAAGCATTTAACAGACAAAATAGAAGCCAAATCTCATCTCTTCAATCATCAGACTAACAAATTACATATAAGATAATATTTATACAGTTCCAGACTCTCGTCATGGAATTTTATGCTCCTAATATACTTAATAATATTAAATAAATTATAAGTATGTCTATCCAGTAGTCACTTAATAGAAAATAAAAGTAGAATAGGTGGATAAATGCAATCTCACTACAACAAATATTTACCCTCGACTATCCAACTCATACTTATGAGAGAATCAACAAGTATTTTTATGTAAAGAGAACAAATGTTCTGCTGTGGCTTCTGCCCGGCATGAAAATTGAAAAATTGTCAATTTAATTTCATTTACATATCATGCCCACAAATACATACATTAAAATGCCTCAACTTAATAATGTATTATTCATCAATTATGCATGATCGTGCGCATTCGATGACTTATCATCATCTCTTGCGACGTCGTCTGGATACTCTTTTCTTATCAGTTTTGCCTGCTTTATGTAGAAATATTCAATTTGCATAATTTCATTTCTCATAGTTACAGATTTATGTGTGCCTGTACATGATGCTCTTTTAATGTCTGAATGAGGCTATACGATGAAGGAATCAGAGAAGTTGGAAGCAAGACCATAAACGCATTAAAGTGCATGAAATGAGTAATAAAGGAAAACAAGCACTGAAGCATCCTCAACATATCACAGTTCCTCGACTATTAATCGACCTTTAATACATCACAAGAACTAAAACTGCTCAAAGATAAACGCGCAACAATGTTGTACATAATAGATTGATGATACAACTCAACAGCATTGAAAGTTAATTATCTGTATCCATGAGCATGATCTCATAAATTCTAAATATCCCCACAAGCCTTCAAATTCAATTCCACACTCGTAGCTGTTGTCTCAATTTACACAAACAAAATCCATGAGAAATAGCTTCTTTTGGTATAGAATATAATTTTTTTCATTGATGTACTCAATAAATTCTTTATGTTCTATGTATGACTACCCAAAAAAAACATCCATGAGTAGTAAGAGAAATGAAACAAATCACATAAATATTAAGTTACTGTTTATTTATAAACAACAGTGAAATATTTTCTATCCCTCAAGAAAACAAATCATTTAGATGGTTTGAATAAATCATTATGATCTTGTAAATATTGTATGATGATCCACAACATCATGAAATGATGGCTGATCAAGTAACAGAGGGAGAAGGGAGAAAGTTTCAGGATTTTAACGGGAATTTTTAATTTGAATTTTTAACGGTTTATTGGAATTTTAATTTTTGAACTTTCAATTTTCACCTTTTTCCATTGAAAAGGTTTAACGGTCAATTAGAATTTGAATTTTGCAATTTGATCACTTGTCAATTTCAATATTTTCGATTGACATCTATTAACGGTCAATTGAAATTTGAATTTTTGAACTTTTTTTGATTAAAAACGTTTAACGGTCAATTTAATTTTGAATTTCCCAATTTGATTAAATGTTAATTTAAATATTTTCCGTTACAAAAACTGTCAATTTGAATTTTTTTCCGTTACAAAAAATCCCAAAAAATATCCAATCAATCTTATTGACATTCAAATGCTCAAGAATCTCTAATCCAAAGTCAAACCCAAGCTCAGTTCCTTAAATAAGACATCAATTACCCTCCGGAATCTAAAAGATCATTAACAAATTAATTAACAAGCATCTTAAATGTCAATAACAATGCTGATAAACTTTCTTTCTCTCTTCATCCACTCTGTCTCTATTAATTATGTCAAAACTTAAAGTCAAAAAAGTTCTTATACACAAGACTTAACTAGAATTGTTAATGGGAATTTTATTGAATGTGTCGAGTGAATGCGTAAATTAAATTAAATTGTTGCCACATGATTGAATTATCTTCCTTCATAGTTTTCACTACAGTAAAAATATCTGTATCATCATCATCGGAGAGTATAAGCCCATAAAACATGCGATTGGGGTTAAACATTGTGAACTGTTCAATTGATTTGATTTCATCATCATGAAATCACAGATGAGTTATGAGGTCATGTTGTGATTATTTTGGTTTGATGTCACACAACACATGGTCAATTAAGCAGTGAATTTGCAAACTGCTACTAGACATTGTTGCATCAACAAGAGATAGACAAATCAAATGTAATTGTAATTATACCGCGACTTTATAGCGATTTATCTTGTCATATCAGACAAAAATATTCTCGAATTGTTTTGTTGTTCATTAAAATTTTTTCGTGCGTTTAGCTTCTGACTATTATATAATCTGCTGTACATCTATTTTATTATTGCACGATTACGAGGCTATTTCATTCTTTAACTGCGTTTAGTCCAAACAACAAGAGACTATTTATATTTTTCTTCTTGACCAAGCCATGCCAACATGAATAAAGAAGGAAAGAATTTTTCCCACACTTGAATCACTTTCGGCGTGGTGGACTGGATTCTCTAGAGATTTTCTCAAGTTATGAGTGTCAGATAAAAATTTATAATTTTTTTTTTTAGCAGAATTTATGACTTTGAAAATGCGTTTATTTATACGCTTTGGGCTTCTGTTGCTCTCTATGGATGGATACAGTCATATCTCATAAATAGTGTATTAATATAAAGAATATCCAGTACTGATTTGAATAGCTCAGGATGTAGAAAGATGTAAAAGACAAAAATGGAAAGATTTTGATAAGCAGGAAATATTGTATCAGGTGTTAAACTGTGTCTGGATGGTGAGTTATTTGGATTATGCTAAGTTTGAGCTGGATAATGTGTGTGGCTTTTGAATTTTGTGCGAAAAAATATTTGCAAGGAATAAATTTATTTAAGTAAAATTAATTGAAGAAATACGTAAACGTAAGAGAATTACGTAATATAGCGTTACGTATACGTAAACAAAAAAGCTTTACGTAAATTTACGTATACGTAGCAATTTTGTATGAGTTGAGATTTTCCTTACAATCCCGTAGTAAAATAATATGTTTGTATAACAAAATGATATTATCTTATGAAATAGAATGTGCATTCACGGAAGAAAATAAACTTCATTTAGGGAATCCATTGAATTACGCTTTCGTAAGAAAATTGATTACGTATACGTAAAAAAGTTACGTTTACTTAAGAAAATGGATTAAGTTTACGTAAAAAGGTTACGTTTACGTAAGAAAATTAGTTGCGTTTACGTAGGAATATTAGCTACTTTTACGTAATAAAATACGTTACGTTTACGTAGTAGAATAAATTACGTTTACGTAACAAAAAGAATCATTGTTACGTAATAGAATACGCACGTAAAATCACAGAATATCAATTTCACGCGATAATATGTTGAAATTTGCAAATTTTATTATTTTGAGAAATTTATCTGAAGTATCCTTATTGAATTCTGATCAATTTCACAGTGTATCTACCTAAATCCTTTAACAATCACTGTTGTTCCACACAAAATTGTATCACAATTATTGCACCCAAGTTATCCAGTCGAATCCAATAACTACACCTAAATTCCAATTCACCTGTAGTGACTCCCATACTCGAGAGACTCTCTCATATCATCCCATCTCACTTCCCCATCTTCACTTAATTATGCGAGATTATTTAGTGGCCTTAATGAGTGAAATGGAATTTTTGCAATTGAAATTCTTTTCATGCGAAATGGGCGGTCGTCTAGTAGTAGCAGATGATGCGATAGATTCATTAAGAGATGAAAAAAAAAATAGCGACGGTATTTGTTTCACTTATCACTCAACATCATCTTGATCAGCATGGATCAGAGGAGAGGAAAATTAGCGAAAAATTTCACAAAAAATAATTCAATAAAAAATTATCACAAAATGGAAATTCCTATTGCTGCTTATTACCTAATAATTTAAACTTTTTTGCATTATTTTTTTGTAATTTATATTCCACTGTTTAATTAAGCGCTTCTTATTATTTGTCACTATCAGTTCATATACGTAATACACTTTGCAACCTTAATTAATTAATTTATATGCAATTCTTATTTCTTTATTTTTTTCACAATTTTCCAACTGTCATTAGCTGTCCTTGCACTGTCATTATGACAATCCACATTAATTACACTCGGATATTTCACGAAATTTTACAAGAAAAAAATCAATTTTAAAAAAATATTTAAAAAAATTCTCCACAAAATAAAATAAAAAAAAAAAAAAACACTTTTCGGAATAGAACGAGCAAATGTTGAATGTTGAATGAATTGAGTATGTTGAATGAGGGAAACAAAAACACAACAATTTTTTTTTTGTTATTCTGTGTTAATTTTTTTTCGAAATCATATAAAAATACATGTAGACTATATATATATCGTATGCCTGTATCCATGTAGTTGTAAACGATAGTTTTTAATTTTTTTTAAAAAAAAGTTTCTTCTTTTAAAAAAAAGACTCATTCATGAAATTGTGTGTTACGGGGAGAAGTTAAAGAGTCTCCCGAGTTTTTATGGAGAGTGAGAGAGAACCCAGAACTGCTGTGTATGTCCGGCAATGTGAAGAAAACACAGCAAGTGAGGAGGATATGAGAAAGAAAAAAAAAAATAAGAAAGACACACGGGATGCGTCAGTGTGTATGTGAACGGAAATGATTACATACAAGAACTGTATATCTATATATTAAGCTCTTTTAAACGTGTGTAGTATTTGCTTCGGTTTTAATATATTTATTTTAGCTTTATTTTTTATTTTTTTTTTTTTTTTTTCATTCTTCCATTCGCTATTTGCCTATCTCTTCGCTTATATCTCTGTGTGATGGATATATGAAATGTACAAAAATATTGTATGATCTCCTCTCTGCTCTCTACTTTATTATCTAGCTACTACTGACTCTTTTGATAAATTTTTAAAAAGTCATTTGCGAATTTCTTATATGTCAATACTATCTATATTCTATGAATACGGCTTGATCTTCTTCGGTTATTTGACTTTTTTTTGGATGAAATGAGAATTTTTGATTTTTTTTGGAGAACTTGCTGTGGTTTTGTGATTTTTATAGCCTTTAATTCTTACTAAACAATTGACATCATTACAAGGTACCTTAATGCTACGGATGTCATCCAAATTTAAACATTCCTGTAATTGCAAGCCTGAGTCAACTGGAATCGAAGCCAAGTTCTGTCCTTCGAGAAAGAAAACGTTCAGAAATTACGTAAGCTTAGAGATTAGGGTGATTAGGCTTTACAACTTGATTACGAATACAAGTTACTTATTTATCCGTTAAAAAAGTGGTTCTTAATTATTTTGGAGCACAAGACAATACACCATGTTGAGTGGACAATCTTTCATCTAAATAAAAACTGAAGAGTAATCAAGGGACCAAGCAATCCTAAAATTGGTTTCTTAACCTTCTAGCAAAGAAGATCGTCAATCTAAGTCAGATAATGAGGAGCAATGGAACGAGGTTCTGGTTATTACAGGGTGCATGAGACATGTAATCATCCATTCTTTAATATAAGTTATGAAATCTAATTAGAGAACCGAAAATCCCCTATTAAAACCAGTTTCTTCAATTTTCTAGTCATATCCATCAAGAGGCACAAGTCATTTAATCGATCCATATTCCGGCTTCAAACCAACGTAACTCTGACATCAAGCAGTACTTAATCTGAATATAAAACCAAGTTAGAGTCACGCCAACCTGTGACCAGATTATTGATCGATTAACCGGTTGTGTGCTATTCTAGATAACATGTTACTATTGAAGAAGATGACTAAGGATTCACGATATATGTAAACTATAAACCCGTGAACTGTTCAGTAAATGACATAACTACATGCCAATCAATTTCAGAATCTGATAATTAAAGTGACAATTTTACACATTTTATGTAGAATAAATCTGATAAGATGTCAAAACTTAATAAAAATCATGACTGTATTACATTATTCTAAAAATAGAATTGTATTAGCGGAGATACATACTTCTCAATCTATAGCGATGAGTCAATAATATTCGTAATTTTGGCACATTTACACCATATTTGGTAATATAGCTTATCAATTTATTGTAATATATTAAGTATTCATGTTAAGTCAATGACTATGTATTAATATTGACTAAAAATTGAGTGATTGACATGCGAATGTCAGCAGCAATCTTCAACTAAAGGTAACTATGCGACTAAATGGATCTATAGAACCAAAAAACATAAAAACGGAACCAAGAATCATTTTCAAAATTTCTGTAATCACCCAAAATATTTTTAAGGAACTAAAAAATTTTTTTTTACACCTTTATCAGGTACCTCTCACTGAAGCTGACTCATCCTTGGTTAAATTTATTCATAAAAATCCAGCTGTGCGATTTTATTTTTGTCACTGCTAGAATTTTTCTCGTAAAATCATTTGACATGCTGTTTTGTTTTCTGTGATAAGCAACCTTGAACTGATGCTCATTTGGGATTCTTAGACATATTGACTTTTGGTGGATTGGAAGAGGAATCCTTGGAAGGAGTGACTTGTACCCGAGAGGTATACTTAGTTACATACTTTGCAGGCCGTAGAGATCAAGTGTGATCCATGGCTTCCCTCAGTTTGGATCTGAAGCTGGCTCTATCACTGGGTATCGCTTGCAATTACGCTCTAGCGACATAATGGGGTAAATTGTATAATTCAGAGTAAAAAATGGTTCAAAATCAGCTTTCAAGCTGCCGTCAGGGCATGTTTGCGTCTTATAGTTTGTACGACAACGTAGCAGTGTCTTGGCTAATGCGTTGTGCTACTCGGGTTGTTAATAAAATTCACTATAATTTTCGGAAGAGAATACTGATGTTTATGGTTGTCTGTTTAGGGCTGTAAGACTATATTGCAATATTAGAGTTAGGATTGTGGATCAAATGATATTAACAGGTAGTACTGTCAAGGAACTGTGTCAGCATGCTCATTAATTAATAGCTCAAGACGGATAATTCATCCAAAATTCGGCATCAGGTGTGTGTGACTCTGACATCAAGTAGGAACTACACTAGCTTGAAGCTTAATTGGTGATGGATTGACCGACTTATGGTATTCGGGATTGTTAAGGGTTAAAGCCACAAAATAGGAATATTTAGGAACTATGCTCAGATTTGTTAAGAATTGAAAGTGTAGAGTCTTTAAGGAACTCAACTTTATCATTCAGTGTTATAATCCTAAATGACTTGACACTGATTTTTTAACAATTAACCGATCCTCATCATATCCTCATCCTCATCAATAATTAATAAGAATACCCATGCAAGAATAAGAAGTAAACTCCCAAATTGACCTCAGATTCTCATTTCCCAAAAAACAACGTGCCATGCTTCATGTGTGTTCCTTCATCAATGATCCATCATTATTATAATATTCCAATGATCATTTATTATTCGCAATTAGTCAGGACATTGCCAAACGTGTCCACAATAACAATTGACACGAACTATTTATGATAAATTGTCAATGCGATTTTTTGTTGCAGCCAGAATATAAAGCCTAAAGACTAAAAATAATTATTAAAGTATTGCTAAAAATAATCTTTTTTTTTTATGCCTGCATTAGTTATGCTATAGCACCTTCCAATTCATTTCCCATATAAATACTGAATTGCAACAATTGAAAGTGCACACATGTGTGTGTCCATTTAAGTAATTGATTGATGCAATGAATAAGAAAATCATTAACACCATATTGAGAATGCACGATACCGAGGATGATTCTTCTTCCAAAATATATATACATCCATTCACTTTTTTTTTTTACGGAATCGTTTCCGGTTGTGCTTCTTTTTACTTATTCTATTTTTATGATTCTTGGTTGTTGTTGTTGTTGTTGTTGCTGTCTACATTATCAATGCATGTATATACATGATTCCTTTTAAGATTTTGTACATGCACATACATACACAAATATTGCATATTGTCTATATATGTATTTATGTCAGTCAGAGAGAGAGCCCAACTGTGAAACTTATTTTTTGGGAAAGGAGATCCAAAATTTGACCTTTTTTTCTCATTCACGACAGAAAAAAAAAAGATCTTCTTTTTTACGTATACAGCATAAGGAGGAATAACAAAAATATCAATAACAGCATCGAGAAATTTTTATGAATGAATTTTTTTTTACTACAAACATTTCATTCATAAAAAAAAGTATATAGCCAGGCAGAAAAGAAAGAGAAGAAGAAAGAAGTAGAAAACTCGATTAGGTAAAGTGAAAAAAAAAAGACGGAATGAGTGGAAATAAAAAACGGATGAATGGATGTACATTCGGGGCCTTAACAAAAAGGAAAGGTATCGATAGTAGAAAATTCCTATTGTCTAACACCATCTATTCATTGATGGACTTAAAAAGGAATCTCCCATTTGTTGTGTGTGAGAGAAGATAAATAAAATCGTATTTGAGATCGAAAGGAATGAGATTTTATGGATATGAGTACTTGTGGATGAATTGAAACGCATTTAAATTGAAATTTTAGCAATTAAAAATTAACGGTCAAAAACTATTTGAATTTTAACGATCAAATAAGATTTAAATTTGCTTCTTTACGTAATTTTACGTACGTTTTTCAATTCTCAAAAAAAAAATTAACGATCAAATAAGATTTGAGTTTTGTTCTTTACGTTATTTTACGTACGTTTTTCAACTCTCAAAATGATAATTAACGTCCCAAAAGCAATTTGAATTTTAACGGTCAAATAAGATTTGAATTTACTTGCTTACGTAATTTTACGTACGTTTTTACGTAGTCAATAAACTCATCTTCCGACATTTATAACTCCCGAATTACAAGACAACCAGACAGACTAACAACAGCAACTATTCCCTTTGAAGCAGCTGCACATAAAACATTTAGGATATTGGAAACCTCTCTATGCACTTTGCAATTGAATTTGTGAAAAAAATGGGAAACAATTAGCCAATAACAATTGTAATACCCTGGAGGATCATATTTTACGATATTTGTTAGGTGATCTCTATTATGTTTGGAATGCAATATGCCCTGTCCTGTCTACCTGAAGATTGATTATCGTAAATTTGATGATAATTTGATTTTTTTTTCGCATGGGAATTATGGGAAATTTCTTTATGTCTATCAAATTACATACAAGTGTGATTTCTGAGCTTTCTCTCGTCATTGATACAGAAATCTTGATGTTGAGGGAAGTATGATACTTGCTACTTGTTTTTTGTGCACTTGAATATTGATTTTTATCATTTCCTTTGTAATTTTTTGAGGATTGTTGAAGGTTTATGAGTGGATTGATGATAATTTGTGGGAACTAGATGAAATCACTCCTGTAACTTGTAAATATAGGAACTTATAAGCCTTTATTGAGAAATAATCACTAAATGAAAATTGTTTGAAGATTGAAAACAAAGTAAACACTGATATTAAGGGGACTAACAACCATAAAAGGGGAATAGTTGTTGAATGAATAATTTGAATATAAAATGACCGTTGACATATTCTGAACTGAAGTTGATTACCAAATTCATGTCTAAATATCCATTATGCTGCTGTAATCTTGTACAACATTAATCCAAAACAAAACAATTCATAATCCCCTCATCTACCTGAATATTGATCATCAACAATTTATTCGAGATTTGTGGGAATTTCTATTATTTTTATCCCATGTCAATCCACAAAAGTAGAAATTTTCCAAGCTCAAAAGTCTGGAAAAATTCAATGGGAATTTCCCCCTTGTATGACAAAACGGAACAAATCAACACGTGTTTAACAATCGCTTCTAAAAGGACACAATATGCTTGTAATCCAGTATGTAAACATAAACAATTGCAGTGCATTTTGATGCTCTTGTAATCCTTTAGGTATTTTTACCCCATCAAATAAAAATATTGCAAAAAAATAAAATTTTTGTTCCTTTTTTTTCCTTCTTTTTTTGTGTGTCGCAAGTCAAGTATATATTGTACAAACAGGCCTGCGCCACACAATAAAGGAGAAAGAAACCTTTCATGTAAACAGGAAATTGCTAAATTATTACATAAAATAAAAATTCCTTCTTTTTTTGCCTCTGATTCCTCAAATTCCCACATTTCGTTACACTTGATCGTTATCAGTTGATGGTGCTTAACATGGAAAAGGACTTTATGGATATGGATATGGCCTTTTAACCTTCAAATTCTATGCTTCATTCAATTTCCATCCAAAAAGCGGATGTGCTTTTTATTGACAGCAAAAAAAAATCCCCAAATGACGTCTCATGACGTCATTGGGTATTCAAAACAAAAAATTAAGAATGTATGTATATGTGATAAACATCTTTCATTCAGATGCACAAGCAAGCAACAGTTTATATATGACGCAACATTTCCTGTGTCAATCTTACTCTTATAAATGTGTTGTTGTACAACATATTATATACATAGTAGCTTATAACATGCATGATAATTACTATATCCTTTTTCAACTTCCACTTTTCATATTTTTTTTTCATGGGCAGAGAACATCATCATCATAATCATCAACTGCATATTGAGTATCACCGGCAACATGTTTCATTTGTGGGATTTTTATGTTATCGAGGATTTGATGGCTTTTTGGGTTTCGGTTTGTCTTATGGGATGGATGTTGAGATAGGAATGAATCCATACTCAAAACATGCTCTTTGAATTGATAAAGGAAATGATGATTTGATGATCAAAAGGAATTTTTCAATGAATTTCCGTTAAAATTTGAATTTTTCTTTAAATTTGAGTGATTTGATTGAAATTTGAATTATTCGAAACCGTTAAAAATTATTTTGGTGGAAATTTGAATTTTTCAAAGCCGTTGCGAATTATTTTCGTTAAAATTTGAATTTTTCAAAACCGTTGAAATTTATTTTCGTTAAAATTTGAATTATTTAGAACCGTTACAAATGATTTTGGTTGAAATTTGAATTTTTCAAAATCTTTGCAAATGACTTTCGTTAAAATTTGAATTTTTCAGATCCGTTGTGAATTATTTTCGTAAAAATTTGAATTTTTCAAAACCGTTAGTTAAAATTTGAATTTTTCGTAACCGTTTTAATTTATAATTGCTTAAATTTGAAATTTTAAAAGCCGTTATGAATTTATTCTTTTAAATTGGCATAAATTTGAAAAGAATTTAAATTTTTCACATAAATATCATAAATGCGCTTCATATCCATCACAATATTAATGACACAACACCTTTATCCGCAATCTCTGCACTTCCTTTCCTATAGTCATAAATTTTAGTATCCATTTAATGGATATAGATTGTGTTGTGATGATAAATAATGGAAATAAAATTATTTCTATGAATGAACAGTCCAATTTGTAACACTTTCTTGATCTCTTATTAATTGGTATAAGATACAAATACAGGTAAATGAAAACCTTTTCTGTTCTTTTTACGATCGCGCTAATCTCAAAGACAATTTTTCGATTTCCTTTGCGTATGTCTTTTATTTCTAACTCGATAGCTATTTTGCTATTTCCATTCATATTCTGTATATCTTATTATGAATGTTTAGCCGCAAAAAATCTAAGCATCTTTATACGCTTTTAAATCAGCTTTTTTTATTCATTTCTCTCTTTCATCTGAGATCTTCAATGAGCTAATTTTGAGCTACGATGAGAAATTTTTTGATTCATTAATAAAAATAAACTTGCAGAGATGTTGTTTCTCGTGTATTTGTGAATAATAATATGCAAATAGTTTCGAGTTTATTAATGCTAATGAAATTGAGCGCATTTTTCGCAATTTTTTTCTGAAATCGGCTGTAAATGTCGAGTTCATGCTGTGAAAATCATTGCCTGGTAAATGTACAATAAAATCGAATTAGCTCTGATTTATTGAAATGGTATTGACTGTAAAAATTATAAATTTTATATATATATTTTTTTTTTGAGGTTAGGTTATTAAATTTTTAATATATCAGTCACGGTTGGTGTTTTATGCACAATTTTATGTGGGGAATCGGGACAGTTTAGTTATTAGAGCTATACCTCTTCTTCCATTAAATACGATCCTGGACCTACTTTCCTTTTCCTGAAAGGCACAAGGCATGTAAAAGACAAAAAATAGTTTCCTTGTGCTGAGGTGACACTGGTGAGAGTCAGATTTGGTAAAATTTAGTCTCAAGCCTGTTTGGGGTCATTTAGTGCTTTTCTGAGAACTTGATTCATATTAGAACGTACCAACCAGTAAGCACACAATATAGTCGTTACGTAGTCATATTGACAGCAGAACTGATCAAAATGACGAAAAGAGACTCTTAAGACCAGTGTCGACTGTTTTGACCCAGTCATGGCTATCAGTGGCTGTCTTGACAAGTTTCGGCTATATTGACCCAGTCATGACTATTTTGGTCCAAACAGACCTATTTTGACTCAATCAAGCTTTTCTGACCCAGACACAGCAAATTTGGTCAAACCAAAATACATTCAGTTCTCTTTTGACTCAATCAGGCTTCTATAGGCTAGTCAGGGTTGATATAATTGAGAGAAATGAAGCTTGCCGTTGGGTACCGCTCTAAAATTTGACAGTCTCCCAAATATTCTCAAAAAAATCACTATTAAACACATTATTCGCATGAAACCAAGCACAAAGGCCTTCTTCTTCCTCTATGCACCCGTAAGGCAAAACATAAAGAAGTAAGAAATATTGAAAAAGATCTGATACTTAAAAAGTGAAATGAGAGAAGAAAAATTGAATGCAGCTGAGATTTCAGATGTCCAATTACCACAAAAGCGTATAGCATCACATGTATGTATGTAATGATGCAACATCATAAAGTGCTTTAATTTTAAATTGCTATAAATAATTGCAAATAATCGCTCTTTCTTTCTTTCTTTTTGCACACTTGCTCAGTTCCACATATTCTGTGCATACATACTTTTTTTTTTTTTTGATGGAAATACACAGCCTTGCATCTACTGTAGTTTAAAAATAAAAAAAAACTTATTCTTTCTTCTCACTTCCATTAACATTGGTGGAATGTATGCACAATAGTGGAGATAGGCAGGAGATACTTTTTTTATTTGCTATAAAATATTTAATAATTTTACTTTTATTGTTCAATATTTTACGCATAAAAGGAATGAAAGCAAATAAATATCAATCGTAAATGGTTTATGGGAGAATGATCATGAATTTTTTATTGACTTTTGCTTGTGCTTATAGAGCATATTATTAGTGCCATAAAGATAGTTGATGTTATTATTCTCTAACTGACAATGTGTGTACTCATATAAGTGAACATGCTCATGTGTATACTCAATCAATACCTAACCGATTAGCATGCTCACTAGGTACCGTAAGATGTACATTGAGCATATGCTTGTAAGTTTGGGAATGTAATAGAGCATGCTCAATTTTGTAAGGATAATCATGAGGATGATCCTTGTCTGTTCCTCTTAAAGGCAAAGAGCATGCGTTTGTGATACAGAAAGACCACTAAGGTACCTTAAATGGGACTCATGGCCTACTAGGGTTTGGGATTGATAACTAGAAAAAATTGACAGCTTGGAAGAGCATTTAAGACTTTTTCAAAAGATATAGAAAGACCATTACGGTATCTTAAAGTGGTTTTATAGAAATTTGGTTTAAAGTAAATCGCCGCTTCAAATTGCGCAATGTGAAAAACTCAAAAAACTGTGTAAAACGTATTTTATCAATTTAAATTAGGTATTTCAACCATGAAAATTTCGAATCTTTTCGGTTTAAATAAATCGCTGCTTCAAAAATGACGGTTATTTTCAAATTTGAAAAAATAACGATTGTTAATTTCAAAACTCAATCGACAGTTAGATCGTTTATATTCTGTATTAGATCTAATTTGTCATCCCTAACAGACAACGTATTTTATCAATTTAAATTAGTCACCATTAAAATAAATCATTTCGGTTTAAATAAATCGCTGAAAAATGACATTTTCAAATTTGAAAAAATCATTGTTAATAAAACTAATCGCTTAGAGTTTATTCTTAATCTAATTGTGTCATTCCTAACAGACAATGAGCATAAACTTAAGAATCCTCATGCATTAATCAATATAGCTGAGTTTCCTAATACAATTCACTAAATTAAGAAGCTCAGCTTAATAGTCCTAAACCACCAAAAAATCCACAATCCCAATCCCATTCCAAACGTGAGAACTAATCATCTAAAAGATATCATCTAAATTCCAAGAAAAACACATTTAAAAATCCCCATTTCTGTTCCCACATCCTGACTATCTCTTTTTTTCTAGTTCCCTTAATTTAGATTAATTAAATCATTTTCATCCACTGGCTAGATCTCATTTTCTATATTCCTTTGCACTATGCTGCATAGTGAAAAAGAAAGAATTCTCCATCTGTTCAATCTTTTATTAATGAATCTGCAGTTTTTTTTTCGTATGCCTGTATCTGTTTTAATTTCTTACGCTTCCTTTGAGTTGATGCAGCAACATATGTGTATATGTTTTTTTTGTTGAATGAATGAATAAAGAAGATGATGAAAAAAAAGTGCATTAAGATGAGAAGTAAAGAGAGATTCTTGAATGAAATGAAGGAACGAGATGCAAGACACATGTTCGAGTGAAATAGAAAATTCATTCATAAAAATATTGTTCATTGTAGTAAAAAAGAAGAAGAAGTAAAATGCATCCATAAAAGTGATATAATGCTCAATATTTCTCCGAGGATTTCATTCATATCTACTTTATATTCCATAGTAGGCTTCTCTCAATTCATAATAATAATTTTTTTGGAAGTGGTGGATAAAAAGGAGCGAGTGGAATATGATATTTATAATTTTTAATTTTATCCACATCCTGTCCCATATACATTCATGCAGCAAACACACAAATGTGATACTTATGAATGAATATTTCGTTCTTCTTTCTTGTTAGCGCTGTTTTTGATGGTTTTGTTGTGCTCACTTTGGCTGGATGTTTGAAAACTCAGCAACCAGACTCCCTAGGGGGCTTGGATTTGAAGCATTAGCTTCGTCTTTAATAGTTACTGGCTTATCACTTGGTTTGGTTGCTTAAAACTATCTCTAAATACTTTAATTAATGATTTTTGTTAGAATTTTTCAATTTATTAGTCAAATCTTTCGAATAACTTCCCCTCGTCAAAAATTTGAATATTTTTTGACCGTTAAATTTCAAAAAAAAATGGACCGTTAAATTTTTTTTGACCATTTTCATACAATTTTCAAAAAATTGATTTGAATTTTTTAAAACCGTTGGAAATTCAATTTTCAAAAAATCATTGAAAATTTGAATTTTTAAAAACCGTTGATGATTTAAATTTCAAAAAATCGTTAATTTGTCAGTAAAATATTGATGCGCTCAAGCCTCTCAAACCCACGACGACTTCCAACATTATTTCTTGTTCCAAAAAGCATTATGAATATAAATACGAATTCACAACAGGTGTAATTTTCATAAAAATCTCATTTTTTTCTTCAGTTGACATTTCCATGCTCAAATGAAATTACATTTAAAAATTAATCACGTGCTATTGCCATTAAAATTATTTCGTTAAAAAAGACATCATTCATGTAAATTTACAAATCTCTATTTTTTAAGGGTTCCTTACAACCCCCCAGACACAGTCTGACGTGATTCTTTTCTGTTCGTCTATCCAACAACCACCGAAAAAAAAAACCGTCACTTCCTGTCGTCTTTTGTATGCCTAATGCACAACAGGCATGCCTTCTTCTAATGAAGCTCGCGAGACGCACATATGCAATATAAGTATGTGCATTGCTGCATTTGGTATTCATTTATCAAAATATGATTTTTTTTTTAAATGTTCAGCTACAGATACAGCAATAATGAAGCCATTTTCTTCCACATCTCCAACAATCAATAACGAATTTTATGTGCTCAATTTTTCTCCAATTTCCCACGCACATGACAATTTCTTTCATTTTTATATTTTCATACACATTATGTACATGGAGCAAGAGCAATGAAAACATTGAGGAGAAGGGAACGGAAAAAAAGAATTGCGTGGGTGCAAAAATAGGTGGAGATAAAGCTATAGCTTTTTTTTTCTTCACGAAGAGCGCACTTGGAGATTTTTTTTTTTTTTGCTTTTTGCTGTAAAACAAAAAAGGCGGAGATAATAAAATATAAGAGGAATTACAAATTAGTTCTTTTGTGGATACAGGGATGGAAATTGATTGGAATTATAGTGAGTTTGAGGTAGAGATGGAGATTTTGAGTGATTTTTTGCTGTTTATCACTCTGTTGACTCAATCATTAACAAGGGATCTGCAATAGCAATAATTTAAATTCTCTAAGGTATATCCTTAACATACGAGACTTCTTTATTGGTAACGCTTACATACATTAAGCTAAAGAAGCAGCATACTTATAAAAATTTCAATTTTCCCCTTTGAATTAAGACACAATTGATGCATTTAGGGTACCTGTTGAATTTTGACGTCTTGCCGTTAATACAGTTACGATGCGGTCCTTTAGTGACTTTCACAAATCTCACGATCGAGACCAATACCGAACTGAAACCAGCATCCAGACATCTGGAGAATTTCACGATGTCTTAGTCTCCACAAATTTGGAGACCGAGGGCAGGAACTTTTAGTTCGGTATCGAGAATCTTTTATTACAATGGATTGATTGGATATTAAACTCAGTGTCTGGTTTAGAATCACTGATAATAGCGATATTTGTCATCAACCTAAGAATCAGACGCTCATATATTCGCTCAAATTGTTAATTATGTTTTAGGTATCTGGGCTGAGTGTAATCTAGGATATCTAGCCATATAAAGACGAATTTGCCAATGGGAGAGTAAGGGTTGACTGGTTGACTGGATTGTCAGTGGTTGAGTGGTTTTGCAACAGATCGGATATTTGCATTACTCTATTGTGAGTACTTGAGTTCCATTCCCACCAGAGACCGATTTTCTCAATCATTGTATAGAGTGTTGTTGATAAGACTAGGATTCGAACAATGCTCACGTCATTAGGAATTAGTACAATTTTCAGATTGAGTGTCTGAGTTATGACCACAAGCTAGCGTTATTCTTAAGCTGGGCTATAATTGAGATTATAACATCCAATTTCTTAATGAACGTAAAGATGTATTGGCAGACAGTATTTAACTTGATATTGAAAATTGGCAAGCAAAAGTCAGAGTAATTTAGTCAGTTTCAGACGGCATCTTTCTCAGACCATGGATCACAATTGATCTGCACGGCCAGCGAATTAAGTAACTAATTCGTTAAGGAACGCTATTCTTGATAGACAATTCATTATGGAACCACAAAAATCACACAAATCCAACAAAATTCTAAAACCCACAAAAAAAAAGATCTATTAAACCTCAAATCCCTGCCTTTAAATAACACATCAAAAGAAGAAAATTGTTCAATGATTATTTCTCAAATATTTGAACAAGTCGCGATGTAGATGTTAAAAGTTCCTCTCTTTTATGCCGAAAAAAAAAGAAGTGACAAGAATCGTCTCTTCTTTCCTTTAGATCTTAACTAGAATTTCACAAAAGAACTAAAAAGGGAAAGAAAGCAAAGATAAATTAAAGACAATGGAAATGGAGCATTTAACGCTGCCTACTATGGTTTTATTTATAAATTGTCTGGAATAGATTTACAGACAAATTGCCGCTTTTCAACCTTTAAATCATCTCGTATGTACGTTGATATAGGTAGCCAAAAGAATTAATGTGATTTGTGAAATTTAAAACTTTTTATGCCTTATTTTTAGTGGATTGTTGATTCCCATGGTGAAATAAGTACTTTCTATATTTTTTTTGGCTCTATTCTATCAAGTTACAGTGACTGCGGGTCAATTTCCTGTTTTGAAATTTTTATTTATTTTTATGATTATTAGATCGACATAAAAAATTATTAAGTAAATATTTCTATCCCTTAATTGGTCAAAATTGTCAACGACAAAAACTGACCCATCATCCAGTTATCATACACCCCCATATTTGTGGACTTTCTCTTTTTTTTTTTTTTGATTGTTTATTTTTCATAATCAACTGATGACAATTTTTTTACATATTTTATGACATTTTTATGACATTTTTATTGAGGCATTGGAAGTTATTGTTTGGTGATTTGTGATTTTTGGGGTTCTTTTGTCTGACTGACTGAACAGTATATCCTGTATATCCTGAACAGCACAAATCAGGTAATTGATCAAAAATACCCTAAACCTTCCCTTACTTACTCAATTACTGCCATGGCTGAGGTGCACGAGGGTCTATTGCCACGCGTAAAGAATGTCTAAAGACAGCTCTATCATTCGAAACCCTAGGCCGTCCCTAGGTCAGTATTATTCTGATTTGGTGCCAGATTCTGTTTAAATTTGGTTTAAATCTGAAACCATACTAGAGCTGTAACGCTGACATCTACAGCTATTACAACCACCAAGTACCAAGTCGACATGACTCTCACTAGGTGCCGGATTCCATTTAAATTTGGTTTACAACCAACACTTTGACTAAGTCACGCAGACATGACTGATTCGGTGCCTAGTTTGGTTTAAATTAGCATCATCGTCGAGTCACGCCATTCCCCAGCCAGCAGGTACCAAGCCAACAATACTCTGACTTTGTGCCGAATCCTATTTAAAATCGGCAAATTTCAAGAGTGACGGTTGATTCAGGGTTCATTTAAATATAGCGTGACTCTGACTTAGTTCAAGTCCTGAGTTAGGCTTGGTAAGAGTCACGACGTCATTGTGCCTAATATGTCGAATTTTGGATTGATTAACAGACTTATGCTTATTATTTCATGTGTTTTATGACAATTCTGGAATGATGCTTGTTAAAATGACACCAGCTGTAGATCGACGTCTTTAAGATCCTGAATTCAATTCGTAGTCACATATTGTTGGATCTGGCAGATTGTTCACAATCTGTGTAGCAAAAAGGTTGCCAACCACTGGTCTAAAAGGTACAGTACAAGCTAAATCCAGTAGTTGAAGTCAACTTGAATTCGCCACATTTCTCGAAAATTCGCAAAAATTTGCAAGAATTTGTTTCTGCTAACACTTGTGAAGTATTTAATTTCATACAAAATACAATCGGTTCTAAATGTGACCATATGCAATGGCTTAATGTGACAAATTCAAGTTTGAATTCGACTTCCGGTATCTAATTCATCACCTCAACCTCAAATGCGTCTTTGTCGCCCTTCCTCCCAATAACTTGTTGACAAATTTTCACGTTTATTTTCTTTAAATATAATAATTCATTTAACACAGAAAGATAATCGTATATACACAATATTCATAAGAAATTGTTCTTAAATTAAAGTAAATTCAAATAAATAAAAAAAAAAAATATTTTCTACATGCTCGTCTTGTCGCATAATTAGTCATTTCCGTTTATTCTGTTTAATGTTCGACTTCATAACTTTTTTTTTCTCTTTTTTTTCTTTTCATTTATTTATCTTTGTATATAGTGTGCATGTCTATATCTATCTATAGTAAGCCATGGATATTTTGAAACAGATTTTTCATCTCTTTTGTGTTGATTTTTCATAAATTTTTTTTCCCTTTGATTTTTCCGTGGAAAATCTAACCTTGAATTAAGCTACACATCAATTTTTCCGATGTGATAATTTTCCATGGAAAACTAGATTTTCATTCATAAACTTCCATTGACTTATGAATGAAAATTACGGCATGGCTTTCGTGGCTTTCAATTTTTTCTCCTTTGATCTCTAACCGCCGCCTGAATGTCTTCTTTGAAATAATTATCGATTTGGAGCTAGGCATTTTTTATGAATGAACTTGCTTGCTATTATGTGCTGTACACATAGTATTTCGCTTTCTTTCTTTCATTATGTCTTGTTGTTGTATGGATGAATATTGTGAATGAGCAAATGGGAAATAAATATTTAGAAATAGTTATGGCTATAGATTGTTTTAAATACATTAATTGCTTCTTCTTCTTCCTAAAATTTTTTGTTGCTTTTAAAAATGAATTTTTGACTCTTTTTCTGATGGATATCCGATTTGTCTGGTGTAAATGAGATTGGCTTTTGAGGGAAGTAGAAGAAGAGATGGAACTGAACTAAAGAACGGTAGCCACTGATACAGCTGGTTTCAAGCGACATCTAAGGGAGGCCATGGATCAAAATTGATCTATACGGCCGTAAGTAAGTAAGACGGAGATAAGTAAGTATGGAAGATTTAGAGATGGTGTGGAGATGTTGGGGAATAACAAAATATTGTGGATTTTCACAAGTCCTGGAGCTGCTTGAAAAGACAAGATGCATGCTCATTGGTATGCTCTCAAGATTGGGTACAGTCATAAATACACTCATTAAGGTGTAAATGACAACCGTTAGGGTAGAACTCAACAATCCGAAGAAGTAATCAACAATGAGGTATTATGGGTAAGCACGGGCATCAAGCATCTACAGACACTGACGTCTACAGTAAACAGTTTCCTAAACAGCACAAATCGGTTAATCCATCAAAATTCTCACATCAGGTCGACATGGCTCTAGCATTGTGCTGGATTAATACCGGTGTTTCGGTTTCAATTAGGCGCCATGCCAGAGCCACATCAGTCTAGTGCCGATTTTTTGATTATTCATCCGATTTGTGATATTCGGTTTTGAAGACTAGGCCTGTCGATTCCCAAATTTAGTCAAAACAATCATATTGATACTTTCCATCAATTTCCATTTTGTTAATCAATTTTCCATCAATTTTCTCAAACTTAACCTCAAAAGGAAGTGCGAATCCAACTTTTTTTCTAAATGCGTTCATCACACAGTCAATAGACAACATGCAGCATACCTTGAAGTCAATATTATTTTGCATGTTATTCACCCATTGAATTTAATTAATATTCAAGACTCAAAGGAAAGGCAAAAAAAAAAATAACATTGTAGGAATTAAACATCAATGCCATCGTAAATGCTCTTAATAAATGAAGATTAAAAAGAAATAAAATATTGTGTGGAATGGACGGGAAATGAGGAAGAATAAAATGAAGAAATAGGAAGACTTTCTTTCTTTCCTTCCTATGTCTTTTTTACTTCTGTTACTTCCAATTTCTCAGAAAGAAAAATCACAGTCACAAGCCTCTTAATCTCTTTCTTCTGCTCATTCAGCAGGTCTTGCGAAAATGTTCATTAATTAAATCAATTAATTAGCGAATTAACAAACTTTAAGACACAAAATATACAACAAAAAAAAAAAAGTTATGAGAAAAAGATGAAGGAAGGTACCGTTGCGTCGCAAAGGCATTAAATGAATGAGTCCGAGATATATTTAAATAAGATTCAGATGATTGAAATATAAAGAGGAACATAACTTTAATATTCATTCATTTTAAATTCTTTTGCGAAGCATTTCCCGCCATTCATGATTTCCCCTGATCCGATTTGAGTGTGATGAGCAGGTATTAAGGTTTTGAATTGAAAATGACTGTTAAATTGACTGTTGAGATTGAAAAGTTTGAAAAAAATTGTTTGTAACGGAATTTTTGCACTTTGTAACGGAAATTTTGAAATTTGAAAATTTTGAAGTCAAAATGACCGGTAAATTGCCAATTTATTTTGAAAAATTTACAAAAAGCATTTGTAACGGAATTTTTAAATTCAAAATTTTACATTTAAAAAAAAGATTTTGAAATTTTAAATTTTGAATCTAAAATTTCCGTTAAAATGACGATTATTGAAAAATGTTGTAAAAATTACATTTTTGTTTTCAAATTTCAAATTTCCGTTACAAAATTATTGTTTAAATTTTGACAATCTTATTACTTTGCTGTCTGTACAAATCAATTGAGTTCCATGGCCTTCCTTACAATTGAGTCTATCGATAGCTATCTTCTGCCCATATCAAGTGCCCCAATACTAAGTCCAAACCTTACCTAACATAACAGCGTTCCAATTCACAACTTCAATGTCTCCCATACAAGATTGTAATGAGTTTTCATTACAATCTAATATTTACGCAATAAATAGATAAATATGATTCCATTCCCATTGCCAATCTACACTTCGTTATGTGTAAGTAACTAGATAAATACACATACACACAATAAATAATTAACAATTAATTAAAGAGGGAAAATAAAATTGAAAATAGCAAACGGAAGTTTATCAGCAACATTAAAGCTTTAGACTAGGTTTTGAGATGTTGCGAAACTTGAAATTGACAAGTTATCATCTCTCTCATGTGATGTTTCCATTCTCAATTCGCACTCTGCTTTTAAGATCGTGTGAACAATTTAATTTGCATTTCCATCCTCACATGAATGTTATAATATTTGTCGGATGATATCAAATTACAACTTATATGTAGATTTCTTCTTTTTTTTGTGTGTGCTATTCAACAATCACCTTTTTTTCTGCCTCATATCATCTTATTGAGTTGAGACATTGATGACTGTAATAGCAAACATTGGTGGTCACTATGTCATGACATAAAATTGATGAAAAATATCGCTATTACTGATATAAAACAATTTTTATTGACGTACATGACATGAAGGTTTTTTTTGTGAAGGAATGGTAAGAGAAGCATCTACTTCAAGTAGGAGACTAAGGAGCTTTTTTGTGATTTTCATAGTTTTGGATCTAATTCAACTGTTAAAGCGTTGCAATGAGGACTCTGTAGAGAAATTAGGTTTAAGTGAATATTGAGCCATACTCTAAGAACCCCCGGTAGCTCAGTAGGTAAGAGCACTTGACATGTAATTAAGAGGGTGTGGGTTCGAGTCCCACTTGATGTATGCTGTAAGGAAATGTGATTTCTTCTCTCGAACCTTCGTGTATTGAGGATTTGAACAGAAATACACTAGTTAAGATGGGAATCGAAACGTTGATTTAAACCATCAAAAGAAGGGCTCATAAGGTGCTGGATTGGTGTTTAAATATTTGGGCAAATAGGTATCATTCTGAAACTTGTAGACTTAACTCCAAATAACTTAGTACTTCTAATAACATATCTGATGGAATGGGATTCTAAAATGGTCCTTTTTCTGTTAGATCAGCTGTAGAAATGGTATTTAAAGCTGGCAATTGATAGCGAGTGATGAAGTTAGCTTTAGAAGCTATTTAAGAAGCGGTATGAATCAAATTAGATCCGTAAGACCATTGCAGTAAGTTACCCGAATAGCACAAATCGATTAATCGATCAAAAATCCAGTCCAAAGCTGCCATGTCATGACTTGGTTCACAGATTCAAGCCGACCCTGCGACAATGGATGAGTCAAGAAGGTTGGTGCCAGATTTTGGAGCGACTAACTGGTACACGTCAGTAAATTAATTCTGGTAAAAAAGGAACTAAAACTGCAAAAATCCAGCATCCATCAACATCAACAACCAGAATCCCCATTTTCCACAAGCAAATCATGTTAAAAGACCCAAATTGATTCTGTTAAATCCCATTCTCATCTCCAAAAAAATTAAACTCAAATCATTGCCTCATCTTACTTTACATAAAGTTCCTGTCAATAATATAACATATCGAAAGCCGACTCAAAAAGAGTCAAGAAAAATTTGAATTGCAAATTACGGAATCAATTTCGCGCAGATACAAAATCCACCTTTTCCAATTAGATTAGATTGTTAACTGAATATTTTTGGATGTTTATTTTATCTTACTTCTCTTTTTCATGAATGAAATGTCCAGTCGAGAGACTTATTTTTATATTTATTTTTAGCTTCATTCCAATTCCAATTCCACGTTGATGGTTAATATTTGAAAGGCTGAATTTTTATGAATGAAATGCTGATTTCTTTATGTTCTGACATTCGCATATATGCTGATTTTTTTACAGATGAAGAATGAAAACCTGTTTTCTTCTATCGTGTCTTTATCTCTTTTATTTTTGTAAATTTTTAATTCTCATCGTCGTTCCTTTTTTTATTTTGGGGATTTTGAATGGAACAGATATTCAATTATGTCTCGATTGTTGGTTTTTTTGTGTGTGATTATTTTGTAATTGAGATGAAATGAAAAAGCTCATTTGGGGACGGATTGGAAGTGATGATTGTAGAGTTTGTTCGAACAGCACATCATGGTTGCGAGGGTACACTCTGCGTAGCCATACTAAGGGCCGTTCACTTATTACGTTCGCTTTTTAGGAGGGAGGGAGGGGTCTACGATTTTTTAACGGCCCCCTTATGGTTTCCTAACAGGCAAAGAGCTTGCCCATCTAGCTTATATGTATACCAGATGAGCATGTTCGTGAGCGTTGCTCTCAGCTTACTCTGCTCTTTAGCGCATTACCTTTGTTTGATAGGAATAAGACGAGATGTTTCCCAGGCGTAGCTGTGACTTGAGTCTAGATACCTAAATTCTTAAGTGTAGAACGTTGTAGATCTGACAGAGAAAGTATAATCCGAACAATGGATCCCGAGATAGGATTTGAATCTATATTCCGCATCGGGATTCGAATCCATATTCCGAGTCGAGATTCAAAATTATATTCCGAGTTGGGATTTGAACTCATGTCCCGAATCGGGATTCAAACCAATATCCCGAGTCGATTGGGGATTTAGAAATCCATATCTTTAGTTGAGATTCGAACTCAGTTCTCGAGTCGGAATTCGAACCTATGCTCTACCTTTTTTGGTCGCATACTCCAACCACTGAGCTATCGAAGGGTTACTAGACAACATGACCAAGTGCCATACATAAATCATATATTTTCTGTATTCCTCCTTACTACTCCATTTCCAATTCAAGTAATGAAACCTAGTTAGTAGATAGATATCCACAATATTCATAGATTTCTCAAAGATTCCCATTTAAAATGGCTAACAAATGCATAAGAAACAGCACAAACGTGGAAGCTATAACATCAGCAGTTCCACTCATCATTTATTCTCATTACATCCATATATAAAATAGTCCATTGAGTAATTTATAAATGCATATCTATAAACTTACAATTGATCTATCAATTTCATTCACAATATTTTCTCTATATATACAATATATGCACGTATGCATGCATCCTCTCATAGACATAATCACACAAAACAGCAAAAAAAAAATATTAAAACTATAGCAAGAAAGTAAGAACAAAGAGAAGAAGAAAATTCATGAATGAATTGAGCGACTAGATATATATATATATATGTATGATATTGAGCACATCCTGTTTACTTCTTCATCATCATCCGGTCACTTGAGACTTGACCCCTCTCTCTCCCGTCACTATATCTCTTTCTTTCTTCATTCATTCATGTCTTTTAGTCATCACCGTTACCATTTTACGCGCGTAACGATAAGTCGTCTTTGTATTTATGAATGAAACAGAGATTTAGCTAATTTTGGATGTGCTGATTGGAAGTAGATACAGTTTGGCATATTCATGTGATTTGCTAATTAATTCCAGTCTACTTTCCATCATTCCAACCAAAAAAGACATTAAAATGTATCAATAACATGCGCCTATCGTCACTGCATGCGCTACTATCATATCCAACATCACCAGATCATATATAACTTCTAAGAAGAAAATCTCATGAATATTATGCACTAGCTGTTCACTTAAAAGCTGTAGCTGGAAGTGTATATCTAAACGATCATCTTAATATCCATCTATTAGTTCCAAACAATCATATCTATCTACGTTATGACATATATACATATATGTGTGTGCAAAAACCTGTTACAAACAGCAACAAAACCAAGATCGTTGATCTATAGAGGATGAACGATTGGGCGCCAATATTTCTTCATCCCGCTGTTACACAAATTCATTTTTAATTAAGTTATACATTTGCATATGAACAGATAACGGACAAACATTGGAGATCATTGGTCATTGGGACGGATGGGATATAAAGTATATGTAAAGTGTGGCTATAAATTAATAATTTAATCAATTTTCTTTTTTTTCTACTGTGTTGAGAGACACAGGATGGAAGTAGAAAAAAAAAAAGTGAAAAAATAAGTTGATGATATATGAATGTCGACTGGAAGAGGAAAGGGATTTGAGTGTTGAAGTATGGACATGATTAGAGCGCATAGTTTGTTGAGTGATTAATTGGATTTGGTTGGGATGAATTATTGTAAGAACAGCTTAGAGGTAGCAATTGGCGAATTTCATCATTTTTGCCTGTGGTGTCTGAGCAGCATGGAATTGAGCCATATATAGGCGAATCTGCAAGTGCGAGACTTAGCCTCTGTGGCCGAATGGTTAAACCGGAAGTTAGTCTGAATGGACTAACTACGTGGGTTCGATTCCCACTGAATCCACCGATCTCTTTAAATCATCATAGAGTGCTGTCAGATATGACAAGGATTTACGTGACATTACATTCCTAATAAGCCAATTAACCACCATTTAGGTCAAGCTATTCTGCCTTCTTTGTGTCATGATGGCAACATTTGAGTGTTTTCCATTCAAAAAAGCATAAGGACATCAAATAATGGATTAAATGTGACATTTCTCAGTAATCATGTTAGTTTGAGGATTGACTTTATGTTCCTTGATATTGAAGGATGTAGGTTCAAACCTCACTAGAATCTCAATTAGGAAATACCTAGTCAATTCTATCTAGAGCTTCAAAATGACTCGATTGAAGCTCATCTTTGAAATATTCCGGCTATGATCCTGACTTTGACAACTTGCGATTCTTGACTACTTCGACTACTGCTTCCGATTCTTGAAATTGAAGCTAACATAGCAGCAAATGCTATGGTAAATGCCAAGTCTCTAAATCAACAACTAGATAATCCAGTCATCATCATCCTCTCTGAATCACGCTCAACAGGAAATAATCCCAATAATGTGAATTTTTCGAGATTAATTAACAAGCATAAAGTTCATATCAATTAATGAATTCATATCTATTTCAACCTTATCACGCTGTCTTCATCGTGGAAATAATAATTAATAAAGTTTGTGTTCCATTCGCATTCATTTAACAAAATTAATTTCTTTTGTGCTGTTCATTCATAAATACATAAAAATAAAGAAAAGAAGCATCTATGAAGCACCGGTCGTGGGAATTTTCAAATGTTCAAAATTTTTTTTGGGTAATTCATTTCGAGAGGCACAAAAGAGACGAAGGAGATAGATGAAGGAATTGAGAAAGAGGCTTTATCTGATGCTCTTTTTTCATATAAATCTTATGGATTTCTTATGGAACATGTAATAAGAATAAGTAGGAGACATGAATTGGATATGTGTAATACACGGTTTATGGACGCATAAAAAATAGACATTGGATATCCAATGAAAAACACAAAATAAGGTGGAATAAAAATTGCAGAATTAAAAATTGAGTTGCCAGATACAGCTATAGCAATAGCCAGTTCAGCTGAGCTATAAAAAAATTATTAATTTTATTACTCTACATCATTTGATAAGGTTTTTCAATGCAATTGCAGCTCATAAAATATTATTAAATTAGTGCTTAGACATGGAAATTGTTGCTGAATTTCAATTTAAAAATCAGGCAAGAAGGCTTCCTTTTACTCGTGAGAATGATCGATCGACGTTATATTTCATTTATTTTTCTCTTCGTAAGTGATTTAAGTAAAGCATTTGTAATACAAACTGGATGTTGGAGAAAGGTTATGTAGTTAACTGGATCTTATGAGATTGTAGTAATTGAAGATGCTTTGCTTGTTGCCATGGATCTCAATTGATCTGTACGGCCAACGAAGTAAGTCACAGATTGGCGTGACTCTTACTTGGTCTTTGAATCGAATTAAATTCAAAGTTTGGTCTGGTGATGGAATTTTGATCGAGTAAACGATTTGTGCCATTTGGGTAAGTAAGTCAGTATGTAAGAAGGAAATTATGTGAACAGAACATTTAAGGATAACGAAGTCGACGGTGAATTTTGCTAATTTACGAAGAACAACTTCATACAAAGTAAACTCGACAATACTAGACCATACGTAATTTTGTATACTAATTTCGGAGAATAAGTAGCATAGAATTGGCTTAAAATCCAATCCCAGCCCGACTTGAGACTTTCCAGAGACTGAATTTAATAGATCCCGGATTATTTCCTATGTCATGATGACCTGTGGTCGGATTTCCGCTCATTTTTACGCCGTATGCTTTTCTCAGCATGCTCATAAGTATACTCATAAGCGCGCATCATTTAAGTGAGTATTCTCAATGTCTGTTAGGATATAACTCTTGATAACCCCCATCCATAATACCTTGACAACCAGCAATCTCAATATTTAACAGTAACAGAAGTTCTCGAAGTAAATAAAATATAAGAAACAGACTACAAGTCAATATTCAATTGCTTGCGGGCACAAAACGAGAATTAATTTTTTATGCCTTTTTTTTTTGCAATTCGCATAGTAAATTTTCTATTTGCACATACTAATTAAGTACATGGGATATGCCAGGTGGCAATTTATGAAGAATATTGCTATGGAAACAATTATAGCTTCTTACTTTCCATTACTTCTTCCAATCATGCAATTCGTTTATCTTCATCATAATCAATATGCACGTATATTCATTGAGAAATCCTCTTATCACGTACAAAGACCAGATACATAAAGTAGTGACAACAAGAACTAAAAATAAAAAAAGGTTGAGACTGCTTGAGTTACGCAAATAAGCCTTTCATTCAATTTATTTAACGTGTGTACACAAAAAAAAGAGAGTTAAAGATTAAAAGGAATTGATAATCAGCGACAACAGTGAATTGAGATTGAAAAACGAAGCATAATTGAGATGCTGTATAGAACATTCTCCTATATCTTCCATTCATTTATGTCTCCGTGCTTTTTTCAATGAATTAGCTTGTAAAAATGCCTTGTATTTTGTTGCTGCTGATGGAGATTAACTCATTCATTTATTTCGATTCTGGTTTTTTAGTTGCTTTGCTTCTTCCTTCTTTTCTTTTGGCTTTAATAAACCATGAATTCTAAATTATGCGCACTTTTGGGAAATAAATTTGTTTTGTGTGTTCGGTACGCAAGTTGTAGATTATGCTTCTTACAGAAGTTCAATTGAAATGGCTAATTAAGGCAATTCAGAGCGTTTTGTTGTACATCATCTGATATATTTGATTGCAGACTTGAGGTACGCAATGGTGCAGCACTGAATCGACATGCTGACGGCAAAATACATCAAAATGACGAGAAGGACTTATAAAAAAAAAGTAACAAGAACCAGGGATTCGGGTTATATACGTCTCAGGGCTAATGACAGATCAACGGAGTCAGGGTTCTTCACTAGCCGGGATCTTGAACTACTTTATTACGGCATTACTGCCTGTAGTCTCTACAAACGGAGATTGTAAGCTACGTTTCCAATGCAAATGATTCGAAAAAGGACAATTGGAAAAATTTTCCCATGCCGAGTCTCGAACCCATGACCGCTGGGTCAGTTACAATGATCAAATCCCAAATAACGAACCCAGTAAGCCACCGAGCCACCTTAACTCAGCAAAATCCCATGACAATTGGTTCATCAAATGAGACTTGGTTCAATATCCAGCATTGACTCCCAACTCTGTCATTGCATCTCATGATACAAGCTGACTAGTTCAACATTTCTCTGTCACATATTCAACCCCATCTATATAATTTATTGCAGTCAATCAATCCTTGATTATCATCTTTACGTCTCATTAATTCATACAGTGTGTAATGAATGTAAGTTAACAAATAAGCACTATAAATAAGCTAGTCAAGCTTGTATGAGTGACACCGTCGTGTCATCTGTGGGCAAGGTCCAGGCCATCATTAAAACAAAATTACAATTTCTCATAAAATCAGTAATTGGATTAAATATATATATAAAACTTGATTCATGTCCAGACTGAGACGATATACACAAACTTGTCTTTTTGCGTCGTCTCCCCTTCATTCTACTTATTTTGCATAAAAACAGCAATGAAATTTTTTGCAAGTAAAATCATAAATTATGCAAAAATCGAAAGTAGAATGTTTGATTGAAGCTTGATTTTTTATTTATGTGCGGACGGACGGCATATTGATATTTATGTCGCAAGAGAGACAGAAGGGATAGACATTGAAATCGAAAGTTTTTGTTTTTTGTTCATACATTTCGGACAGTACTTGAGTATTCATAATCCATGACACGTGGAAATTGGAAGAAGTATATCTACCGACTTTACGTGATTGGCATGTTTAGTACGAAAATAAATCTACATTTTATCCTCACTGCTGTTGATTCAATCGATCATAAATATTGATGTTAAATCAGTAAAGAGAGTCATCAATGATGAGGACGTGTGGACAGCATTTTTAGGGTACTTAATGAAGTAAGGCAGGGGTGGACAACCTTTTATTTTTCTAGGGCACACCTAAGTGGTCAGCAAGGAACATGACATACTGATCATGGAACTTCTATAAAGTACACTAGTGCAGTGATGGACAACCTGTGTGTCGCGGCACTCTATTGTACCAAGAGCTCTATGGCTTCGGTCAAAGCTTGCAACCAAGATTTTTCACGGAAGATAAAATATTGCCGACAACTGCACAAGTGTGCCACGTCACACAGGTTGCCCACAACTGCATTAGTACCCCGCAGCACACAAATTGCCCACCACTGACATAAACTGTCAACGAATCCAAATCAAGCCTTAAAAATCCATCATAATTCATGCTAAAATTGCACTTTACAATATTTAAAGACGAAAACTAAGTAAAGAGAATTGAGAACACTTAAAAATGATGATTGAATTCTTTTGTTATACCGGAGATAAGCCATTAGAGTCATTTAAATGCAACCCACATCCAATCAAAGTCTATAACGAACACTTTTTTTGTAAATAAGACATTTTTTCGCTCTTTTGAAGTTTAAAAATCTTGATGAGTGAGTGAATTTTGCTGGAATTTTTATGTGTGTGCTGATCGGCAACGGCACCCCCTTCTTGTGCCTGTCGCACAAAGACATTTTCAAATAAAATTTTATTGTGTTTATTTAGGAACAGAAAGAGTCATAAAGATCACTGTCTAATTAAATTATCTTCAACTTTTACGAGCCCATTTCTGACTTTCAAGATCGTCATCATAATGTTGTGCTGCTCATTTTTACGACACATACTTGTTGACATGCATTATTACTACATGTTTGTTGTTGTCACATCAATAAAAATTTCAAAATTTTAAAATTGATTTTGAGTACTCGCGTGCTGCAGTTCCTTTCTTATTCAATCACATACAGTCATACACTTTCCCCCTTTACTTCTGTTCCTTTCCTTACTCTCGCGCGCCACATTTGAAATGTATTAACTATTAAAAATGCGCGACGCGTGTTCTCGTTCTTTTTTTTTTTTGTTGGCCTGACACAATGAGTCAAGCATTGTGAAACAGAGTGAGAGAGTCTCCTTATATAGCGCAGGCATGAGAGTCACTGATTGATGATGGATTTATCGTGCACATCAATGTTAATAAAAATTAACCATTTCCTTGCATCATAAAAGCACACTTGCAGTGAATTTTATTTCTCTTTTTTTTCGTGAGTTTTTCCATCAAGTGCAGTAAATGCAGTAAAAAAGAATTGAAATTTTCGTCAATGAAGAGCATGTGCTCGGGTATATGAGAAGCAATGTGATGCATATGAATGGATGGGACCGAGTGACACACTATGGGGTGACCCATATTGCGTCTAGCCGTTAATAATGCGACTTATTCGTAGCTTAATCAACACGGTGTTTTGCAGGGGCGTATTCATGAGAAAGCCGGGACTTGTGGGTTGTTTGGGAATGCACCAAGCACAGATTCTCCTCTCAGATGTGCTGGCGTACATGATGCATATGAATGGATGGTTCCAAGCGACACAAAATGTGGAGTCATTAGGACAAGTTTGTGTCTTGCCGTTAATACAGCAAAATGTGATGACGGTGAAATGTCATCAGTAACCTAAATGGTAGAGTGTTGGCCTTACATGCCAAATATCCTGGGTTCAATCCCAGGTCATGTCTAATTTTGCAGCTCTTTTTCAAGTTACTCGACTTTTTCCAAGGAAGCTGTTGATAGAGACGATTGCATTTGGCAGGCGAAGCCGGTCGGATTGATCCAGTTATAGACATCTGAGAGGCCATGGATCGCATTGATCTGTACGGCTATTAAGTAAGGTGTTGAGTTTTGTAGGGGCACATAGTGAGTCTCAACTGCTTCAGCAGTCTTATGACGTCCTACTGTTGTAATGTACTGAGCTTGCAAATGGTTCGAAACCCACTACAGATTGTCAATCACAGTGCCTCCAGCTCAAAAAGACGACGTAGCCATACCCTAGTCAACACAGCTTAATGCAATGCATGGGGCATGGGGGTATAGTTGCCCCTAATGTACTGCCCGGGTATACCCTTATCACAGCTTCTCATCTCAGATTGCATTGCCCAAAAAATGAGTTCATAACGACCTTAATGCAATTATTGCAATCACAACTGCACTTCGAACATATTAATGCAATTTTGGTCAGCTCACTTTTACCGATTGCATCCCAAAAAACAGTGTGAGATAACGAGATGACACAGTGTGAATTATATGACATAAAATATGCAAGTTGCATCTCTCGAATGAGTCGTAAAGTTAATATAATCACGAGAAAATTAATTGCATCAGGCGAGCAGAACAACTTTTTTTTGTGCATAATGCAATTAATTTTTGTGCAAAGTTTTGCATTGGTGTTGCTGCTGTATATGGAGGTCGTTATCAAATTTTGTTGATCAATTAATTGCCATATTTTATATACAAATGGTAGCTTCTGTGCCATTCGTGCCTTGTGATGCATTTAATTACATTTGTCATGTTATGATGACGCTAATTTGATATTATTTTTTTTCGAAGAAACTTGTGTATAATGAGGCAATGGCTCATACTGACTGTGGCGCTGAATGGAAGCTTTTAATTATGGGGTTGGAATCTTCAGTATCGATTGTTTACTCGATGCCTAATTAACTCATTAATTTTTAGCATTTAAATTTAACCTTTAAGAATCTCTCATTGTGTGTGCTGTGGCTGTATAGATCATAATTATGACTGTCCATTGTCATACAATCATTTTTTTTTTTTTTTGGAGCAGCAGCAATAAAAATGATTCGCATACATTCAAGTTTCTGTTGATGTAGAAGCATGTAATGCTATAAAATCTAGCCGGAAACTTCTAATTAGCAATACTTAATGACTCTTTTTTTTGTAATATTTCTTTACTCTTTTTCTATCCATTTCACTTGTTTTTCGGGTCGGTCAAAAGTGAGGTTATGAATTTGATTAAATTTGGATGATAAGGCTTGGAGAGGTGCTAAGCAGGAGCGTAGTTATAAGTGCTTTCATGATAAACTCCGGGAAATTGTAGAATTTTTGCCAAAAACGAGTTGGAGGAGGGATGTTTGAGTTTTTGTCACCATCCCTCCCATACCCCCTCTGAACACACCTTTAATGTTAAGTACAGTTCTTATGAAATACTCGAACTACCCGCAAATTGAAGCGTTTGCCCAAAAATGGGTAGGGATGATAACCCGAACAACTCAGTGCGGCAAATTTAATTTTTTACTAAAAATTTGCCAAAACCGGTTGATTACGATGCCCGGGGCACCATCACGTCTTGCTACCATTATGGGGGTCGATTATTTAATCCACAATGTTACGAAAGGGATCAAAAAGTTGATAACGTAATAAGAGCACAAACGTGACAAAAGATCGATATCAAAGGTATTTCCAGGGAGAATAGGGTTTGGGGTCAACCATACCCGAACAAAAAGCATGGTCATGAATACGCTCATTTAGGTGAGTATGCTCATTGTCTGTTAGGGATAGCTACTCTAGCTTCAACATTGTGCTGATAAGATTTATTCCATTTCATAAGTGGCATCATTTCCAAACTTCCCCACTTTTTCGTACAAAAAATGAAATATTAATGAGAATTTCTAATAAATTCGACTGTCAAGAAATTCAACGGAATTGCCATAAAAATATTCCGATGATTTAAAGTACTTGTTAGTCATGTATAGTTTATATATCCATTTGATATAAATTCAGAATACATTAAGCCAAATTTAACTGATTTAATTCTCTGCACATTTGACAAAATGCTTTTTTCAGCATTTGACAAATGCGTCAGTTCTGGCAATTTAATATGTAGCTACTCATATATCTTGGTGGATTGCTCTAAATTTTATAATATCATCACTTTACTTTATATTGTTATTTATGACTATTTATCATGATGGTTTCGCTTATAAAACGCGGAATTGTAACAGGTTCTGTTTATCTCCCCATACAATCATAGTTCCCGCATCAAATCGATCGTGAAAAGAAAAATCAAAAATTTTGTTCTCACAATAAAAACAGAATTAAGATGGATATACAACAACAACAATAATTTGAATTAATAAAGCCAGATCAAGAAAGAATTGAAATTTTTACTAGAAAATAAGAACTTCCTTATTTAATTGAGCTGCGATGTGGTTTAATTAATGCGCTAGATTACTTAATAGATATTAATCAAATGACCCATGTCCATGTATTATTATACATCCACGCAAAGCCCTTTAATTATATCATCATCATCAACTTCAACATCACTGCTTCCATTATGATTGTTTTAAGAGTCTCTTTTTTTTGAGTAAATAATGTTAAAGTACACGACTCATTGATATTTTCCACTTCATTTTCTTTCGTCTCATTTTCGTCAACTTCCGTTCATCTCTCTTGTCATTCATGCTATGCTTGTGTCTGTGCGCACTCACTTTTTTTTTACTGAATGATGTTATAAATAAATGTCATTTCAGATTAAGAAAATTATGTTCATCAATTAAGAACACAAGCGTATATACGTATGTATATATAGAGAACGGAAGGAGAAGCAATAGAGTCGAGAAATGGAAGTGACATTGGCTACAATATTTTTTTTTGCTAAGAAGAAGCAAAAACTTGAAGAACGGAAGCAATACCGTACGATTCCTTTGATTTATTGAGATGGTCTTTCCATCAACAGCTACAGCATCATGACAAAAGGTTTTGGATAAACAAACAAGTGGGACAAATAGAGAGTAAGGTTAGGGAAACTTGTTGCACGCAACATATTTTGTGTTTTGTTTGTTTATCGAAAGTATCAAGGAATGTATTCAACCCCTCGCTAAATAATTTTCCACTTTCCCGCCTGCACGCAAATAAAAAGAGAACAAAGAAAATTTTGCTGCCAATATAGTCATTGAGGAAATTGAGCTTAGAGGCATGGAATGGAAGGAAAGAAATTAAATAATGTGGTGAGTAAGGGGGGAAGTTGGTGAGGGATTGTAATTTTAGGGTTGGTGGTGGGAGCGCATTTGTTGAGTTAAGGAAGGAACAGGAACAGATGTAGAGTCTGATTTGGTGTGAATCGGGTAATGTCTTATGCTTTATATTTGCTAATTTAAATTTTTATTAAGTACACTAAGAGTATACTGGGAGTATACTAAGAATAGTATACTAAGAGTATACTAGGAGTATACCAGAAGTCTGATAGGTGCATACTAGGAGTATACAAGGTTTCAAAGTTACCACCTGTTACCACCTAGAAGTCCAATCCTCTTCCAAAATGACAGCAACCCAAGCCACCCCATTCTGCATCCCTCACCCACCTCACATCTACATCATTCCAGTTCCATACTTTTTTTCGCAATTTTTAATTTTAGAATTGCGTAGTGTCCTCTAATTGAATTTTTCAAGCTCCTCTCTACTATTTTTTTATATTCTAAAGTGGTACTTTCAGCCATAGCTCCCTATTGTCGACTAATGGAGTTTATTAATTGGCTTCATTGAATGACATAAAGGAACAAACAACCACATTATCATCATCATTTATTTCTTCTTTTTTTGCCAGCTGGAAAAAAGGCATGGAAGTAGCAACAGCATCAAGGGAAAAACCATTTAATTAAAAAACAGCAAAATTACAGACCATGCTCATGAAAAATCATTAAAAAAAAGAAATATAGTTAAAAGTTTTGATTATGTCGTCACAAACTCACTCGCGAGAGTTGAGTACACTGCGTATATATCACCGAATGGATATAAAAGGAACGTGTACAATATTTAAATATAAAATGAATGAGAAATAAGAAAAAACTAGTGGAAAAAGATCAAAGGAAAAGATTTTTATTGCATTTAGAATTTAAATGAAAAAAAAAAGTAAAAAAAAAAGTGAAAAAGATGAAGAAAAAATCAAAAGACTTTTTAAAATAAATAGAAATGAAATGAAAAAACCTCATGTACGCAAATAATTTAATCAAATATAAAATAGTCTTTAGATCCAAACGAACGATTTTCTTGTGCTTATACTTTTGACCCGCGAGATTTTTATCTCATCTCTCATTGCTCCTCATCACCCTTTGTATTTGCTTCTTTCTCGTATTGATGATGATGCTAATCAATATATCAAATAAATTAATCAGTATACTTTTTTGAGCATACTAGTAGAAGATTTGAAGCATACTGGAGCAAACTAGTTAGTAAAAACAAGGAATCAGCATGTAATGTCTGAATAGAATGGAATCTGGGGTATCGAGCGGTATACAGACGATTCTGCCATGAAGTTAGTAAGCCCTCTCTGGGCGAGTGATTAAGCAACAGAACAGATCCTATTGTGAGTGTACTTGTGTTCGATTCCCACCATTCAATCATTATATAGAATGTTGTCGTTATGACAAGGATTCAAAGAACTTATGCCTGCTTACGACACTAGACCGCTTAAAATTGCAGGGCTGCGAATCTAAAACCGTAGGAAATTTACACATTTCAGTCGAATCCTTATACAAATCTCTATTTCAGATCATTGAGATCCAGAGTTGAGCTAAGGCGACTTGCGGTTATTGATTAACGAATGAGAATACGCCAGATCTCTGCTAGATCTTACAGTTTACAATGATATCAGAGCCCCACTCCCTTGACCACGACTACATGTCAAAATTTTCTTGTGAAATCTCATCAGTTTCCACTCCCATCCCCAATTCCTTTAACCGCAAAACCACATAATTTTAATTGTTTTTTGAATGCTTTGCAATGATATCAAACAAATTTTTTTTTTATTCATCTCTTGTTTGATATTTTTTTCTCAATTTTTTCGGGATTTTTAAAGAAAGAAAACTAAAGAAATTATATAAACAATGAAAGAAATCTTATTGGAGTCGTTTGAGGAAAGAAAAGAGATATTGCGGGTAGAAGATAAAAAGATTATTTGATTCTTTTGATATTACTTCTTTTCATCCTTTTAAATGAATAAATTTTATATCTATATATATTTTGGATACATACATCGTGTATACACATGTAGATGGATATATGTAAACTGTATGCATTAATATCGTGTAAAGTGAGATAAACATAATAATTGTAGCTGCATGTGAGTAGCAATAATAATTATAATATGGTCAGGTGGCAATTGTTGATTGTAATCGCATTTGATTACATCCAGACGGGGCTATTGAGGCTTGTTTTCAATAAAAGCATTGCTTACTGTTGCAGTTTGACTTTGTCAGGCTCAAACTCCATTAAATAAGATGTAGAATACTCAAGTTAGTCTAAATTAAGTCATAATCCAAAAAATGCGCTCTATCCACAAAACCCAAATTACTCTCTAACTTGTTCATCTCCACTTTATTTCTGTTCACATTTAGAACAGCTCAAATCGTATTTTACAGCAAGAGCCACTGACTTTCATTGATTATGTACATTGAAATGTTATTTTTCAATATTTTGATTTCTATCTCACAAAAAAAAAAGCTATACACAAGCAATATGCAGTATACCCGAGATAAATAAATAAATTAATTGTAAATAATCGTAAATTTCATTCGTATTTATATTAAAATAATTATTTTTTTTCTCTCTCTCGGGATCTTTTGCTTTACGTCTTGTTCTTATTATGTGTATTTTGATCTTTTCAGTGCGATTTTTTTTTGTGTGTATTTTTTTGTAGGGCACATTTGAAGAATTAATTGTAGATATTCATTCGGTAGCAGTTTCATCTGGCTCAAGTCAATTTGTTTTAAAATGCAGATTAATTATTGGATTTTGTGAATTTCAATTTGTGATTCACAAGTTACGTGCATTAAAGATCAATTTCTCTTACTCATCAATTTTCGATGCAAATGGCTATTTATGTCTAAAGTATCACATAGATTGGGCACTTTATCATGCTTCCGAATAGCACAAGTCGGTTAATCGACACCAGGTGGTAGACGTGACTCTAATTTGGTGTCAGATTTGCTACAAAAACCGGCAACCATGACATCTTGGGCTGAAATTTTAGATCAACTAACCGATTCTGTGTTATTCGAGGCTGTATGTCTTTTAAATCATCAATACAATATTGAACTTCGAGCTCAATTCTAGAATTATTGAATGACATATGCGGACCCAGCGACAAAATGATTTCCAGACTTCGAAAATTGTTAAATCAACAGAGTGGGATTTGAACGCACATCCTATGATTTCTAGTCGCGTTCTCCTACCACTGAGCTATCGAAGGTTATTTGACTATATGGGCTAAGTGCCATATTTAAATTATATATTTTCTGCATACCCCTTCCTAGTACACTTCCCATGATATACAGTGAATAGCCCATCACAAGAATCCCCATTCAACTATAATGACTTCTCTTCTTGAATCATATCTGCTGAAACAGTAGCTCACTGCTTTCCAAAACTATAGACAGTAATGTCATCAAAAGACTTCATTTGATCTAGCTCTAAACTGTAAATTAAACCCTTTAATACCGATGGTTTCCTCATCCAGCTCAAAGACCAAATCTAAAACTAACTCAAACTTATTCCTCGACTTCCATTTGTTATTGCATTTGCGGTAGAATAATTTTCATAAAAACTCGTGAATGAAGGTGAATGCAATAAAAATATCAAAAAGAGGCATTTTTATTAGCAAATATACACTGGAATTGACTGTCAGTTTACTAAGAACATGTATCAATATAAATTCTGTTTTAAAATAAATAAACAATTAATAAAATTATATTTTTATTTATTTGACTTTTCTTTACTTTTCCATAAAGCCATAAGACACAGAAGATGATGATGATGATGATACAGTCAATTTCTTATACTTTATGTTAGTTTTTTTTTATAAAATAAACAAAAACAGTTCTCGACATCACGCAATTTGTACGAGCAATAAAAAATTACAATTTTTTTTTTCTCAAGGAACTTGAAGTTTTGTTTGAAAAATTGAAAATTAAACAATAAATGTTTCGTGTGCTGAAACATGTAATCGTTTGTGATGATTCCATGCTGTCTAACATTGTAGGAATTTGCATGTTATAGTTTTTTAACACATTTTTTCAGATGAGTTAATTAATATTTTTAGCGGGGAATTATTAAGATTATTATTGAGAATTTTGAGTTGAGGTTTTAGTGAGTTTGTGGATGTTTCTGGAGTTTTGGAAGGTTAGAAGTGATGAATTGTCTTTTGTGAAGATTTACTTTGAGCGACGCAAGTGGAAAATGCTTTGCAAAAGCTCTTGTTAAGTGTAAAAAGTCTACACGACACAAATTCATAGTTGATAACCCCTCGTTTGACAAAAATCTTAGTTTTATACCCTTTGTAAGCAAAAAGTGGACAGACAAATGTCAAAAAGTCATAGTTGATTACCCCTTGTTCAAAAAAAATCATAGTTTTGTACCCCTTGTAAACAAAGGATGGATTTATGAAAGTTGCGAATTCTTAGTTGATTACCCCTTGTTAAGATAAATTGTAGTTTCATACCCCTTGTAATCAAAGAGTGGACACACTAATGTTTCAAATTCATAGTTGAATACCCCCGTTAAGCAATGATCGTAGTTTCATACCCCACATTCAATGAAAATCATAGTTTCATACCCCTTGACCAATAAACTAAAGTACCGGCAATATTCATTAGATATATTAGCAATTAAAAATACCAAAAAAAAACATCAAAGACTAATCAAGCATCGTCAAAATGTCTGCGAAATCTCATCTGACCGAGAACACCTTACAATCTTTACTTGTCACCTTCCTTCAATTTACATTTCCAGATCAAAGAAATTCTCTTTTTCTTTATTCATCTACAAACTTTTTTAATAGAAAAAATATTCAAATTAACAAAAAAAGAAAAATTCATACCAGAATTAAAAATTTGTAAACAGGACATTTAAACAAAATAAAGAGCAAAGAGCTGGAGCATCAAATGTGCTAGAAAAATGTAAATATTTAAATTTTTTTTTATATGAAAGTGAAAAAAGAAAATAATAAAGTAATAATAAAAATAATTCTCAATTTCTTTTCATCCACACATTTTGTGTGTATCATTGATTCTTCATTCTATTCATTCCTTATAAGTAAGTAAGAATAGAACTGAATTGGAAATGAATAAAAAATAAAACGTGAAATCTTCGCGTGATTTGTTTATTTGATAATGTGAAAAAAGAAGAGCGTTAAAGGAAGAAAAACTTCAAAAAAATTAGTTTGTGGATTATTATGGTAAGGTATGGATTAGGCGCATTTGGTCTATAATTCAGGTTTGGATTCTTATTGATTAGAACTAGATATCAACTGGACATTAACTTGCCATCAATTCAGTATTGTTGTATTTGGATCTAATCGGGTCTATAAATGACAATTGTCGTTTGTAACCCGAACGTCACAAAGTGGGACAATCAGTCCATATTGCAACCGATACCCCAGGCAGCACCATGCAGCGATTCGCATTTTAAGTCCTTAAAAATGCGTCAAAATCAGTCGTCGTGCTGTTGTAAGGGAAATTTCACGTTTTATTGAAGGTTTAACCGATAATACGCCGATTTAGCAGTGCCCAAGCGAACATGTTGTGCTGCATGTGGTAAGGAGCTCTAATAGACTTATGTTGGCCAGCTACCCAAACTAACAAGTAGCATTCTCATAAGATTGTTCACAAAATTGACCATGCTCAATTACAATGATTGAATAAACTAATGTAGACGCTCATTTAGGTGACTATGCTCATTGTCTGTTGTTGCTTATAATCCAGCAATGTCAGCTCTAGCCCAAAACGCTCCCCAACTACTCAATTTCCAAACAATCACATCTCAAAAAGACACATTCATAAATTTCAATTCTGTTTTCAAATCTGGCGAAAAAAAAAAGCGGGAAGAGGAAGTGCATGTATGTACAAAAGAAGCATCTAAAATGACTTGATTCTATTGATTTTTTTCAAATGTGGCCGGTGGAAGATGTGAATGAAATAATAACATAAATGCGTTCAAAAGAAAGCACATCCAAAATGTTTATATCGAGGAAGTTAATAGATGTTCTAAAAACAAATTGAACAGAATCGGAACTGAAAAGTAAAAGATGAGAGGAAAAAGTTGTTACATCATGGACGTTGGCATACGCTGATGAAATGTTATTACATGTCAATTACTATTATGTCATAATTTACATGAACAATAGACAAATATTTGCTTAATTAATTACTTCCCTCAACATAACGTAAATTTATTGCCAGTGCCTATTTATAAATTGATCTCCGATCAGATCTCAATGCATCTGGTTGGCTGTAAAGGCCATTTTTTTTATTTTTCACCCGACATACATGACTTGACTGCGACTGAAAAAAAAAATACTTCCAACAGAATCAATTCGATGCGGTTGTAGACGTTTTCATAGCGTATCCAATAAAATGACATTTAAGTCGATTGATGTTATGATGAACAGACATTTACCAGTTAATTCATCGATTTTTGATGATCGTCTAAACGTTTCAGTGAATGCTCGTTGAAATGTGTCAACAGCTTTAACACCCCATCAACTTAGAAAAACTGTTAATGCTTTATATTAATCTTTAAGTCAGAAATTTTTTATGAGTTGGAAATGTAAGTCAAAAATGCCTAGAGCGGATGAGATAGGTGTAAGATAGTTGTAGTTGTATTTAAGCTTGATATCAGTCAGAATTATGATTAAATGGTTTTGTAGTTTAGGCATAATTGAATTATTTTTTAACAGACAATGCACAGACTTCACAGACATACTCACATAAATGAGCGTAGTTTTGAGGATACTCAGTCGGACATGCTCAATTTTAAAACATAATTATAAGCATGATCCTTGTATGTTCGGGATAATGAAAGATGGTTTAAGTTAGATTTATGCCACTCTCCAGAACAATCCTCGTTAGCTCAGTGGTAGGATCATGCGAACAGAAATCATAGGATATGTTGGTTCGAGTCCCCCTTAAGTTTCGAACTGTTTCGAACAATAGATTGGGCGTAATGGAACCAACGATTATTTAAATGACTTGCTTCATGGTTATTAGGGACGGTTCATCTATTTACGACTTCTACCGACATGTGTACTTAAAATTGAAACAAAGAACTTTCGAATGAAGCTGTCGATAAAGACAATATTGCACTTGGTATTGGTAATTGGCAGAAGGAAACCAGCGATAGAGCCATCTGAGGGTGGCTATGGATTACAATTGATCTACATGGCCAGTGAAGTAAGTAAAGTAAGGGGTAACTTTTCTGGTAAGGTGAGCATATTGTCAGAATAAATAATCTGTAATATGAGACATTAAGCAGCATTTCGGATAATTTTAGGTTTGTAGTACTAGACCATCTCCATATAAATCTATGCCACCGTACATTAACTCAGAAAAACATAATTCACCATTTAATTCAGCAAATCCAAAACATACATTACTCTTAGTGCCTGCCCCACCCATCAATAATTTTTCGACATTTTAAAATTGAAAATTCACCACAACAAGGCACATAAAGTAAAGTGCCTTTTGATATGTGAAAGTGATTGATTTGTATGAAAAAAGTAAAAAGAAAAGAAGCAAAATTGACTTCTGGCTGACAAGTAAAATTCCTCAAGTCACTTTATATCCATTATAATTCCAACAATATCCCGCATAATTTCGCATAAAGACCATCATTTTTGCAAAAAAAATGGAAAAGAAATGAGAAAAAGAAAATTGCGACTTCCGGATGCGGATCTCTCATTCACATAAACGATAAATAGATTGGATGGATAGATTGTTAAATTAAGTTCATTGGAAATAACAAGAAGAAGAAGTTGATGCTGTTGTTAAACAAACAATAAATTCTCAGTTTTCAGTCATTCAATTAATTTTAATCTCAGATTCACTTCTCATTTCAGATTCCTTCAAGAAATTCGTCAGACGTACAATCGCCAACTGTTTATAATTAATTTTATGTGGCGCAGAGCATTTCCAGAAGCCTTACACATCTTCAAAAAATTGAAACATTTCTTCACTTTTTTCTCTTTATTTATTCACCAAATATGTAAAACGCCACAAGATGTTCCAACCTATAAACCTCACATTTTAATAGAGCAATTCTATGGAAAATATACAATAACATAAATATATCGATTAAATGAAGTTTCTTTTTTGACACAAAACAGAAGTAATTCACATTAACTTATTTTGTGAGACTTTAGCGCCTGCCTTCAAAACCGATCAGATGGATCGTTACGTTTAAGGTATAATTATAGGCTTAGATATTCTTAATAGCACATCATATCATGATTATCACAGTGAGAGAAAATTAATTTCGTCCCGCAATGATACGCTGTTGGAAGTCATTAAATGCTAAAAAAAAATCACTTCTTTATTTACAAATTTACATCATTCATCCCGAAAGTAGAAAATTATCTCAATCTCAGTCTTTTTTGTGTTGCTGTTCTGAGCTCTAACAATGTGGAGCTTAATGATACACTTTGTTTGAGTGGCTGGCTAGCTTGTTGGATGAATGAGAGGCGATATTTCGACAACCAGACATCGTAAAGAGGTCTAGTTGGAAAGCATTAGGTCTGTGCCATCGTTTTATCCAAGCTACGATTTATCTGAGAGCATAAATCTGTCTTTAAACACGTTAATTAATGATTTTTCACTCTTAATAGGAAAACACGCGGTTTTCAAGTTCAAATTTTGAACTTTAAATTTGAATATTTTTTTAACAGTTCAAAATTTGAATTTCATAAAACCGTTAAATGAGTTTAAATTGTTAAGTTTGTTGATTGAACTATTCTTAGTAGTTCAGTTCAATTTTGTTTGAATTCTTTTTGACCGTTAAAGATTTGAATTTCAAAAAACTGTTAAATAAGAGATTCTTTAACACTAAAGAGGCTGTTGATAGAGACAGTGAATCATTGTGAATTGATAACTAGCAATGGCAGCCAGCGATAAAGCCAGTTTAAGACGTCAACTAAGATAGTTTAAGATTAACTAATCTCAAATTATACCCGACTTATCTACAGCATTAATACCACAATTACGCAAGAAAACGCATTAATTTCCTCAACAATTTATCAACCTCCTTACTTAATCCCATTCACAGCCGAATCAGAGGTCGGCATGAAGCAAAAAAAAAAAAAAAATGAAGTGTACACATAAGCCATTGGAATAGATTATACAGATCAATATCAATACAATATGAGGTAAACCATAAATTAATCAACAGCTCAGGTGAGCAGAAAATTACCTCCATTGGGAACTCAAGCATAGTGGCGTGTTGTCAAAACAAGTAGATCTCTACTCTACTCACATGATCTTAACATTTCATTTCGCTGTTTATAAATAAGCGATTAATTATATCCACAGCAATCTATTCAGCTCGTTTTCAATATAAATAAAAAGAAAAAAAAAAATGCGAATGAATTCGAATTAATTGATTAACATTTATCACCTTAATCGATATGTTGTGTAAGCGCTAACGACAGTTAGCTGAGCAAAATTTACAAATCTTTTCAATTAAAATTGAAATGAAATCGAAATTAACCTCAAAAATGAGTTTATAATTCGCACTGAATACCTGAGGAGGTTAGAGCAGGAGTGGACAACCTTTTATTTTTCGCGGCACACCTAGATGTTAAGTCTCTATAGAAATTACGTACCGGAATCACATACAGTTCAAGATATTCACACTAGTGTGCCGTAGTACGCAGGTTGCCCACCACTGAGCTAGAGAATCAAGTCCGGAGGGCGATAAAACTCACAAAAAATTGATTACACGACCGTAAAAATGTAAATTTACTTAGTGAAATGTAGACATTATTTAATGAAAGAAATTCTACCCTTAGGAATTAATTAAATTTTTGTGTTTGGCGAAATTCAGTCACTTCTGTGTGGGTGTTCCTTAAAGATTCGTTTTTGATGTCTTCTTGCCTGTTTTGTAATTAAATAACTACAAGAATGTCTCTTTTCTTAAGAATTTGTTTAAAACTTCTTTACATTTTTTGTGTTGAGGCTGTTCGAGCATGAAAATTTCAATTTCAATTCCTTAGGGATTTAATGAATAACATGAAATAAAATTACAAATCCACATTTAAATGTCAAATTGATTCTTGACATTTGTTGTATGATTTGGATGTGAAATTGAAGATTTTTTTGAAGGTTTTTCAGGAATGAAGCTATAAAAGTTTGGGGATAAGGATGAAATCATAAAATCATGGCAGAATGTCAATGACTTATGGCAATTTTCTGGAATATTAGGATTGTCCTAGCAGATAGGAAGCATATTCTCAAGAGTAGAGTAAGCATGCTCATCCACTACATCTATGGTGGCCAATCTTTTGTGAGCATCCATAATTAATCATAATTATTGACTCTATTAACCTCTTCCTTTAGATTTTAATACATCTAATTATGAACAATTCACCATCTTTACTGTTACCATCCAACATGACCTTAATGTCCAAAATAAATTTGACTATCATCATAAGAAAGAAAAAAAAATGTTAAATTTCTTGTAATTGAATTTTATGATTGTTATTTTAACGTGTTCTACTTCAGTGCAATCTTCACCTCTTGTTCTATGATGTGAGAAATTTTATTAGGCTCAGGGTTGGAAGTTGAGTTGGCAATTTTGACATGATGTCTGGTTGATCAACTAGTCTTAAGATTCTCTAGCGACATTTTCTCTGGAATATTCCTTAAAGTATGTCAATAGTCGACTGCAGGTCTAGTTATTAATAGATTTAATCAAATCCTATTGGAAATGAAGGATTCTACCGCAAGTAACGGTGATCAGCATGAAAATGCGCTATGGTACCGCATCTTCAACGACCCGATATGAAGGGGTTTTTTTGTATTTCAAACTGCACATTAGCCGCATTGACCATAGGTTTGTTATAGAACCAAAGAGATTCTTCTAGACAGAGGCATATACAGGAGGGGGTTATAATAGGAGCTTAATTGGTTCGGAGTCAATTTTCACCCCCTTTTTAAATTTTCTGTTTTTGTCTAAGAATCATAAAAATATGAGCCGTTCATTTGTTAAATAGGATTTTTAGAGATATGTGGACTCAAGAGAGGCTCTATGATTTTCGCAAGCAGGTGGACCTTAGAGCTTCTAACATACAGTTACTTAAACAAAAGTCTGCCTAACCCCAAAAAGTCCCAACCCTGTCTCCAAAAAACTCTCCATACAAAACTAAAACATTTTCATGTTCATATTAAGTCATTAGTTCGCTAATGTCTTATGTTATTCTATTCGGACTCGACACAAACATTTTTTCAGAAAGGAAAGAATAACTCATTTCCCCTTTTGAAAAATGCAATAAAATATGTAATCGAGTGAGAACAATATCTTACGGACGATTACGTTAATTTTCACTTCTTTTCCACCATTAATTTACAGTATTTTTTGGATGTAATGAGCTTATGGATGTCAAATTTGTTTTTTCTGTGAATTTCTCCCATTGTGTGATGTTGGACATTAAGGCTGGATAATTGAAATTAGTTGGGAACTAATTTTATTCAATTTTCTAGTGACTAATGTCTTTTTTTTGGATGTTAGAGGTGTTGAATTGCTTAATTGAAAATTGTTGAGAAGTCATGTGACTTTGTTAAGCCATCAATAGTCAACAAATCATCAAAATTACCACACAAATTCAAAATCAAACATCCTTAAAAGTCTTAAAAAATCGCTTAAAAGTAACAGCACTTGTCAACTGTTACAGAATGTCCAATATTGTCACACATCGTGTACCGGGGAGCTAAATAGAGTGGTAAGGTAATTGAGCGCAAGAGAGATGATCAGTATAGGCGTATATAAAATGTTTGTCTATAGACGACAACTTGATGACCACTCTTAATGCTTAATAACTTAATTTACACAATGTATCTTCTAGTACAGGGGTGGTCAACCTTTTGTTCGCGACACATGTTGGTAGTGAGCCTTGGACTGAATCCTTACATGATTCAAAACATTTCCACAAAATTCTAGTGTGCCGCGACACACAGCTTGTCCACCACTGTTCTAGTGCCCTGCCACACACACAGCGACAGTTAGAAAAACTCAAAAAACAGAATCTTTAATTGAAAATCATCCACAAAAAAAAAAAAACAGAATGAAGAGCGAACGTGAAAGCAGCACAAAGAGCCATCAACAAATAATAAATTATTGTCATGTAATAACTTCCTGCATTTTTTTTTTTTTGATTTATTTTTGGATTCTATTTGCGCCTCTCTTGTGCGTTTTTATACATCTATTGACCAGTCCGCTACTTTTTTTTATTACATTTTCATCTGTTCCAGGTGCGAATACACATACGCGACTGAACAATAATGTTTGGGGTGAATCACCTCGACCCATTATTTGACTCATATCTGATTGATGCTACACATTGTGATGTAATGGAATTTATTGGCCATTTTCCTCTCAACTTTCCTCATTTTTTTTAAGCTGCTTCTTCTTTTTTTTGGCGTTAATTAGTTGCGAAAAACTGTACATTAAATCACAATTTATTGTTGAAGATATATTAAAGGGCATGAATGGTAATTTCCATGTCATCTTCTTATTTCATTAATTTTTTTGTTTGTCAATTAACAAGCATATTCCAATTCCCACACGCAGTTCCGAAAAATCATTTAAACAAAGAAAGAGATTAAGTTTGAATAAAGGTGAGATGATGATGATGAATAAGAAGAAATTTTGAAGTCGAGCACTAATAAAAATAATAAACATTATTTTTGGTAATTATTGCGAACATGCAGTTAAATTGGTAGAGAGTGGAGTGTAGGGTATCGAGTCATATGTATGTGCATCTGCCAGTTTGAAACTAAGAGTTATAAAACTCTGTGACAGAATGGAAGGACAACAAACCGGAAAAATGATATTCTCTCTATGTTGAGGACATGGGTTTGAATCCCATGAGAAGTAGATTACTTGATAATTGCATTAAACGTTGTTGATATGAAAAAATTTCGAACAGTGCTTCACGGACATTGCAGTAATGACGAAAATAACTCGATTGGCTAAACGTGGAAGTTGCCGAAAATCAAGCCCAGGTCAGAGTGATTCTGGACATAGGTCAAATTCAAATCCGAGATCTGGGCTCGGTCAAGAGTAAAGTCGATAAGGGGAGATTTTGGCCATTTCTGGCGAGAATTCTTGATAAACTCTTGATTACAATATTGAATACTAAAGTAAGTATGAAACAAGACAGACTATAGCAATCAATAGTCGACTTGGCAAAGCTTTGTAGTCATAATTAGTTGTAGCAACCTAACTTTTCACATTTACTGTCAAAATCATTAAGATAGAAGCAGTTTAATGCTTTGGAGCACTGCAAAAAAGAATCAAGATGCAAAATATCTTGTGATTGTCAGTCTTATCTATTGTAGTCCAAACTGTGTGGAGCGGCATGTTTTGTCGAGTTTTTTTTTGTGAATGTCATGATCCGCTGTGTGGTATCAATCGTGACTTTTCCCTAAAAGAAACCCTTTCTCCTACACATTTTGTGCCTACCCTAACTCAACCTAATCACTAAAATGCTCTTCTATCCCTCACAATCCAGAACACAGAGTGTCCAAAACTCATTCCAATTTTCTATTTGTTGACGGGAACTATTAATGATGAGCCAATTATATTATTTGATTTTCTTAAGGTAGAAAAAAAAATAATAATTTTTTGTGTAAAGAAATTTTTCATTTCTCTGTTGTACCGAAATTTCAGGCATTGTCTCTTGTTATAAGCCACAATTTCATTTTTCTCGCGCATTTTTCACATTAATTTTACATTAAAAACATCAACTAATTTGATTATAATTTCTGTGGCTTCTTTAATGACGTCATTTTTTGTGTTTTTTTTGCGGTCATCATTTTTGATTTGTTGATCTTTGCTTTCTCCCGTGTCTGGATTGACAGAAATTAGTCGGAAATTAGCGTGTGAAAAAATTATTCAAATTTATCATTATTTTGAAAATAAAAATTAAAAAAGTCACAAGAACGCCTGCAGTTTCTCACTAATGGCTCATTTTTCTACCTTTATGCCTTCAACATAAACAACATTCACCCTCGACTGTACACGAAAATAAAAAGTGAAATTCTAATTAAAATTCATCGTCCCTCGTATTTTCATTTCATTTTAAAGTCAACGTGAAGAAAAAAGTTGAAATGTCCTGGTGTTTCTGTTGGACTTGAGCGCATTTCAGCCCATAATTAACGGTTATTTGAAATTTGAATCTACAACGACTTTGGAGAATTCAAATTGTTTTTTAGAATTGTATGAAAATACTGTCAAAATTTCTTTTAGGAAATTAACGGTCAAAATTTTTTTGAAATTTAACGGTCAAAAAATATTTAAACTTTTGACGAGGGGAAGTTTTTGAGATACTTTCTCAAGATTTTGTAAATAAATTGAAAAGTTCATAGAAAAATCATTAATTAAAGCATTTAGAGATAGTTTTAAGCTACCAAACCAAGTGATAAGCCAGAAACTCGATAAGAAGAAGCAAATGCTTCAGATCCAAGGTCTCTAGGATGTCTAGTTGTTGAGATTTCGAGCCACATCCAGTCAGCCGACCAAAATGACTTTAAAATCATCAATTTTTACTTCAAAAATGCACTAAAAAGTCACAAAGTTCCGTGCAACCCCAAAAAAAATGCAAGAATATAAAGTCGGTAAGTAATGAAATGTGACTCAACATGTAGATAGATATATAGAAAAAAATATAACAATTTTTAATAACAAAACGAAGGCCATATGTAGAAAGAAAAATTTCCCACGCCTTTACAACCATTCACCTTCCATATCAACATCGCGTATTCGAATGAAAAAATATAAAAATGTTGCTTTTTTTATGTAAAAAATTATGCACCTGCACAGTAAAAATGAGAAAACTGTGAATGTGTATGCATGTATAACATGAATATAATGCGCGTATTTCATGCAGTAAGTTGCACGGTTTGTGTGCTGTTTATATGCGATAAATTTACGGATTCTATATGTAATGTGCATTAAGATATAGAGGAGCAATAACAGAAACAGAAAGAAATATACGTTGCGAAAGAGATGGATGAAATGGAAGTATGAAGGAGATAACTGACAAAAAAAAATTACATAAATTCGATGAGGCATTTCAAGGCTGGGAAATTTTTCTTGCTTTTTTTGCATATTATGAGGTTGACAGGAAAAATATTAAAAAATTATTATTGCTAGCTGTTTATGGCTGGATATTAGATTAATATTTTATTAAGTGATTTAGATCAGTGTTGTCCAAACTGTGCTGCGCTATGGCTCAACTAAGTGGTAAGCCTCGATCAAAACCGTACTCGATATTAGGTTCTTGCCATTTCTAAACGGGACATAGCTTGGACAGCACTGATTTAGACCAAAAAAATATTGAAATCAGGCATAAAAAGATCAAAAAGGGACGTACAATTTAAAAATCGAAAATTTTTGAAATTTTTCAATTATTTCATAAGATTCGAACTTGGACTTTGATGAGATTTTTACCTACATCACTAATTTCTGTTTACTAATCCACATCTTTTCTAATCCACATTCGTCAAACTCACTAGAACAAGGAAACTGCCTTCATGTCTGCCCTTACTTAACAACCCCCAAAGCTACTCAAAGCCAATATTCATAAACCATCTATCCTCACACTTCCCAGCATCAGTTCATTTCTCCTCACACTTCCCAGCCACAGTTCATTCAAAATATCAATAAACCAAAAAGGAAAATACAGCAATTTACGATACCATAAACCTGTTGTAAATGCCCTTCAAAACAAGAGCAAAATATAATCACAAACAGATGTTTTGAGTCAATTTTTTTCGCGAAAACTGAAAATTATTTTAATGCTTTAAGGGAAGAGAATGGTGAAAGGAACTAAAGTACTGACATGATGGAATTAAAACAGTTAGAGTATGTAAAATACATAAAAATATTTTTGATGCTTGGCTGACTTCATTTCGCAATTGGTCATATTTTAGATGGCTTATTGTGTTAGTTTGAGAACTAAGGCATTAAAATTGAAATCAAACTTAAAATCATAAAAAATATGTAGATTGATTGATGATGGGGTTTTTGGGTAGAGAGCGCATTTGATGTTGAGCATTGGCAGGGACGTAGACTGGTAGATTGGGGGACTTGGGAAGGCGAAGGCATTGAAGTGGAGACCGAGTTATGTGCCACAATAAGTACATTGAAGGATATAACAAAAGCCTCTATAAAGCACCTTGTCTGAGGGGTGGCAGCCCCACAATCAAGCTAGGGATGATAAGGCTTACAACCGACCATAGCACACTTCTCTCAAAATAAGAAATGTCCCCGTTCAGTCAAGGAAGTTACTTACTAAGGTGTTCAATGAGATTCCCATAAGTAAATCCAACAAAACGACCACATTATCGACTAAACTCAAAACTTTATGCCACTTTATGCAATTAAATGTTACTTTTTAATTAAGCGACTCTTTACTTTGGCATTTTTTTCTTAATGGCCGACATTCATACATGCAAATAAACATTAGCTAAAAATGATTAAAAAAAAAGAAGTGGAAGCTATAAATTTAAATTTTACAATATTTTTTTTTATAGCACCTCCGCACACCAATAAAGGCCGCCCTTGTCATTTATTGCTTTGATGTGACTCCTTTTGTCACATTTACACATTTAAAATGATGATGATAAATCGTATGTACGAATGACTATATATGTGACACATTAGAACCTCGTGTGATCATCAAAGTGTTAAATGTCTCAGTCCCGCAATAATGCTCACCTGATCGTAATAAGTAACCATAAAGAAGGAATTACATAAAAAATTAATTAATTTATCATCACAGACAAATCTCTATAAAGTGACTTGAACCTTCTTTTTTTCATTTAATTCGATTGTTATACGAAAAATTTTTCATTTTAATTCTTAATGTCCATTGTTTTCGTAGCTCGGTTCAAGCAAGTAGGATAGAACAAAAGAATTGTAAAAAAAATCGCATTTTGCGTTTAAAATTAATTAATATTTCTTTTTAATGAAACATCATACATCAAAAGGCAATATACATGTATATATATGCGGAATGAGTATGTAGATACATACAATATTACATTTTATGTTAATTAATATAAATAAAAAACTATAAAGTGAATATAATAAGAAGAAGGAATGAAACGGTTGAGACATAAATTTTACTAGTAATTTAGCTAGTAAGTTTATTTTATGTAAATTAATGTCATCATGTAGAATAAAAAGAAAGCTTCAATCGGGTTCTCAAAGTCAGTGAATTTTGATAGAAGTTGGGGTTATGATTAGTCAATTTTTAATTTTAGCAAAAAAAAAATTGTTTTAATTTATCTAAGTTTGACGCAAAAAAAAACCACGGTCTATAATACCTATCAATAAATTTAGTGATTTTCTGGGATTCGAACCTTCATATGGAAGCTAAAATCTTCCGTTTAATTATTGAACTGCTGAGAAAAATCGGACAAAAATACTACTTTAATCTGTAAATTCATAAACTAGCATTCCCGAGCTACACAAATGAAGAGACCTACGCTACGGAGCTTTTAGGGCTCATTTAAATGCAAAGCTGAAAGTCGACTTGGATTTTGTATAAAAAAGTCAACTCAAGTCGACTTGACTTCATATCAAATTTGAGTCAATTTAGTGGTCAGTTCAAAGCTCTTTAATTAGCATCAAATAAAAGGCGCCAATTTTTGGCAGCCATAAGTGCGCCAAACAGAGACATTTATCATTTGGCATTAATTAAAGAAGTTTAGCGGAGCCTTTAAAGTACTGTGGACGAGCCATCTTCATTTGTGTCGCTCAGAAACACCAATCGACAGTCGCCTCTCTATTGCGCATCCATACAGCTGCCATATGACATCCATGACAAACCCTTCTTGATTCATGTTGCTCGGGACATTTGCAAATATCAAACTTCAAAATCCAACCTTCATTAGCATTACAATTGCATTAAATCGTCCAAATGCATCACATTAAAGCAAATAATCATTGCGATTAATGCCATCAAGATTATTATTTCATAAAGTATAAAAAAATATTCATAAAAGAATTAAAAAATATTATAATTAATGTACTCATTTTAAATGTCCATAAACAATTTTTTTCTATATGTGTATTTATTGTTATAAATGCTGAATAAGCGATATATTGTTGCCTATATGCCTCTTTTAAGTTCTGTATTTCGGCCACATTAGGCACTGATGCGAATATCCGGTCCATCAGAAATGTCGAAAAAAAAATAATATTAAAGAAAAATTGTGTATATAAAAATTTATATGATACGAATCAAAATGAAGAAGTGAGAAAGGTTCAATATACATATAGTATTTTTGAAAACATCCATAAACCATCTTGCGAATGTGTCGAGAATTTCGGAATAAGAGTTTGAAAAAAAGAGGTAATAAAGTCATCGCGTAAGAGGAGAAGGCTTTTGTTTAATATGCTCGTAATATTGGATGGTATTTATGGGATGTTGTGGATGAGGATTGGTGTTTTGAGGATGGTTTGACTGGCTGTAGAGGAAGCTGAAGGATTGAAGACATTGTGGTCATTTATAATGAGATTTGAGGTTATATGAGTCGAAGTGGGTCGGTAGCGTAATGGTTTGGTCATTTGGAATTTGATTTTCAACCACACCGACCTAGCGAACCAAGGTTCGAGACTCGGCATGAGCACATTTTCACTTGTTCCTTTTTCAAATCAAATTTTCAAAAGTAGCTTAAAAGTCTTCAAGGGATTATGTCCACTATGACTGGAAAGCCTAGTTTTGAGTACGATGACTTGGTCCTTTGAATATCGTCATGAACCATTCCCAAAAATCATCAATAAATGCACATTAACCTAACTGCATCAGCAATAACTTTTATGCTGGATTTATTGATCGTCTAAATATCAATTTCCGTTCAGTTTCTTTCTCGCATTTGCAAGCAGCAGCAGAAGCACGAAAAAAACTCTTTTTCTCTTTGTACATTTCTTTCTTTCCTTTCTTTCCCCCCTTGCATACGCCACGCGACTTTTTTCTCATCATACTTTTTTTTTTCCATATATATATTTTGGTCCATAAAAACAGTCTGCAGCAGAGATTGTTACAGGAGGTATAAAAAAAAAACCAGATTCGCGGACGACTTCTTATTACTTCTTATTTTTTTCTTCACTGCTGCGTTCTCAGTCACTTTATATATTTTTTTTAATATTTTTTTTTTCTTCTCCATCATCTCACCTTCTTCTTATTATCTTTCTGTACTTGCTTACTTCAGGCATGAATTGTTACTTATTTTTATTATTATTAACCAAACCAATTACTGTATTTAAATTGAAGGTGAACGAGAATAATCCTCATTCATGATTTTTTTTTTTACTTCTTATTCTTATTATTATTTATTTCTGTTTCCACAATTCATTTCATTCTTGATACTCAACGATTGAGAATTGAGTAGTTCACTTACTACTTAAAGGCTAGTTAGTTAATAGATCCACATGGCAGGTGGAACGAGAGCAAGTTTACAACTTTTTTTTTTTACTTTTCTTGCTGTTGCTGTTTTTTGATGTTCGAAAAAAAAAGTAACGACGTACATGGAATGTGAATGAAGGGATTAAACGAACACTGTTCGTTGAGGTTTTACATCCTCTGTGATATTGTTATTTTATTTCACGACGACGATGTTGAGCGTTAGCGCCACATCCTATGTTGATGTTGTAATTGATTTACTTTTTATGTTCGGAAGAAAACCGCAAGCTGGTTCTTGAAATGACATTTAAGATGTTTGTTTGGTTGAGGCTGGTTGAATGTTATGCAACATTCTAATGAGTTGGGTTAGCAAGTAGAAGAAGCTCTGATTGAGTATCTGGTTATGCGCGTGACTTGAGGATTTAAAGGCTAATATTGAAGTCTGTAGACTAGTTTAGTAAAATTGGAGAGGTTAAGGATATACTAAAGGTGGGCAACCTGTGTGACGCGACACATTGGTGTACTTGGTGAGCAACCTGTGTACCACGGTACATTGGTACGCCGTGAAATGTCTCAGGTGAGCTAAGACCCAAAAAAGGTTGCCCACCAATGTCTTAAATCATTTGAATCTTCTGAATCTCCCGAAATGATTGCCTTATCAGAACCTTAATCTTTAATTCTATCATGCTTCTAACTTTATTCTAATTAGCCTTTCCCCTACTCAAACACTAAATATACACATAAAATCATCAAAAAGATATTGATCAAAAATATTGGCATGAGATTGCTGTAAACTTGTATGTAGTCACAACAGCAACAGAAGCAAAAAGAGAAAGAGCTTATAGATTGAAAAAATTTAAATCATAATATAAAAACGAGAAAATGATAAAGTTCGACGTCTTAATAATGAAACAAAATAAGAAGGAACAGAAAAATCAACTCTTGGGAGTTAAAGGCTGCATGGTTAGATTCGTGTGGTGTGTACGCGTCTGTCTGTTTGTGTATCCACAAAAGTCATAAATATCAATATCCATCCGCCATTTAAAATAAATTTCATTCATGAAAAATATTTTTTTGCTTTCGTACCTTTGTAAAAATTTGAATGAAATGAGTTAATGAATGGATGAAAGATGGAAGTTGAATTGTTTATTGGATTTTGAGGTATAGGGCGCATTTATGTGGAATATTGAACTAAAATTGTAGTTAGGATATTGGGTGGTTGAGAGCTGCTTATTTCTATCTTGTACTAAGTGGTCTAAAATTATGCCGATATTGAAACTCGGTCCCGCCCCAGAGTTATGAGAGTCCTTTCCTCTTTTTCTGTCCGCTTCTATCTCAAGCAACACGACGTTGAACAGTAATGCGAAAATGTCAATTAGATGCGAGAACAGAGTTGATTTGTGCAAGCTTTGTAAAATTGTCAGCAAAAGAGTTAATTGAAAGTAACTCAGACTTAAAGTCTGTATAGTTCCAGTAAGTAATCAAATGCTGTCAAATTCAGCATTCTCGATCAATATCAGCTAAGAAGACAGACATCAACTTCAAATGATACAAATTCTACATTTTTACTGCTCTAGCATCAAGCCATTCATAAAAAAATCCTGCCCAATCTAACAATCAAATCAGAATATCGCGCCAAAAAAGCCAACAGAGAGAAATTGACGATTTAAACAAAGTGGATTTTAAAATCATTAGAATAAATAATTCATTACAATTCAAATGCAAATTCCGTCCATCTCTCCGCATATTCTGTTTTTTTATTCTTTATCCCTCATCCCAACCTTCTATTGAGATCAGCGAATGTGTCTATTTTATTTATTTGTTTTCGCATCATCTTCATTAGCATGAAGAGAATAATTTTACATCTCTGTATCATTTATCTAGCTAATACAATCGGATTTTTATGTTATAGAAACTCAATCTATGCGATATTCTTATATTTTCGTTATCGAATATCACCAATTTTTGTGTAGGCTGGTAATTGATTGGCATAATAATAAAGTTTATCTTGATAAAAGATCTCTTGTTAGTTCAGCAACAAATGAATTGGATGGACTATTAAATGATCAATGAATATTGTTGTCTGGAACTATTTTGTTCAATCAAGTCTTTCGTTTCTAGTGCCATCTCGTGGCGAGAATCAGAATTACTTAGTGATTCTTGAAGGAATAAATCTCTGATTTATACAGATTGCATAACCTTCAAGGGGCAACCATCCATTAATGCCTATTTTCATTAAAATAATTAAAAGCATCTAAATGAAATTGCATTAATCCTCAACAGTCGAGTTAAATTCAATTGTAGATATCTTTTAATTGAAATGAACTTAGCAATTAAAGACCTTGAAAATTATGAAAACTTTTTTTTATATAAATGCATGTAAATGTTCTTAAAATCTCTTATCCACTCAATAGCATGTCGTTAATGCTCTTTTTATTGTCTCTTGCTTTTGTCTTTTAATCTTCTCATCGATTAAGACTGTTTGTCGATGCTTTTTGTTCGAGCTGAATTTTCTGTATTGAAGTGCAACGGTTTGGGATTTCAGTTTGAAATAATAGGCAGCGATAGAAGCAGCTAAAGAAACAATTGGACTCACTACTATGACTTGTTAAAGAATGAACTCACAATTCCTTGTTAGTTAATTATTAAAGAAGATCTTAATTGTTTGAAAATTGTAAACAAACTGAATATTTACAAGAAAGGGTCAACAACTATGTGCAAGGGGAAAATCAACTAATTGAAGTTGGATACAATTTGAATTTAAAATGACAGTTTGAAGTTAAATTTAGCCGAAAATTAAGCAAAAAAAATCCTTTTGGATGTAATTGAACATGATTCAATCCAAAAAAAAGAAAAATCGACTATCCAAGCATCACAATCCCCTTAAAATGCGCTAAAGTCATTACAAATATAAAAATAGTCATATTAATTCCTCTTCTTCTTAAATCTCATCATTCGTTGAAGACGGCTTACAACTTACAATGTAGACATGATGAATGAAATGAGACTTTAATATGATTTCATTCACATAATCATAATTCTAGAAAATTGTGGATTGACTTGACTTAAAACAAAAACAAAAAAGAGAGACTAAAAACCTTAATAAACGAGTGCATTTTATAAGTTACGGAAAATTAATAATTAATGATCTATTAATGTTGGACCCTCATCAAACAAAGTTTTGGATGTTTGTAAATACATTCGTGATACAATTTTTGGACATAATATCATTATAAATGGCCATTTGACCAGTATTAGTGGAATGTTATTGTCTTTTAAAATGAGAGATAAATTCTCACATGAGCTTACATGTTGCTTACATGTTGTATGCTATAAAACATAATTGATGATCATAAATTAATCTGACATTTCATTCACAATTCTTTCTTTTTTATATCTTAATTATATCCAACAAAACTGAAAGAAATGTTCAATTAAAAACAATAGATTAACATAGCGGTACTCACCACATGATTCTTCAGATAAATCTGATAAGCTGGGAACTTTTTGGATACATCTTGGTCCATCATCTGGCTCCTCTTTGAGAAGCATTGGTGGCTCGCCATCATATCCCTGGAATCAAGTAAAAAATATATTAATTTAAATTTTAATCACGTGTACTTAACGTATCTTGACGTATAGATGTACACAGGAAGCTAATTTGCATGGTAATTGAAGAGGCTAGGGACAATTTTATATTCAAAGTAGACATTCACATTTCTGATGGATACGAATCGATGAGTTTTTGTAGTTAATGCATTTTTTTAGTGACTGAGTATGATGCATTTGAGTAGATATGCAGGAATGACTCCATGTGCAGTGGTTTGACAAGTTTGCAATCGAATTGGGTCGTACACATATTACGTAAGGCTCTTAGAGAGGAGGAGGGTTGGGTTCGTGATTTTGAACCTCATCAAGCAATCATGCACGACTTTAGGGAAAAAGCAATAACAATATTCAAAGTCAATCCCTAAAAGTTCTTATTAGAAACTCCACAAACTGACCCATACAGTCACACATCCACAGATTTATAAATATCATCAGAGGGTGAGCACAACGAGACAGAACAATAAAAGTTAATTGCCTTCAAAATTATTATAATATTAGCAGGTAGATACAGTAGATTATGTATATTTTTTGGGCACATGACAAATTACCTGTGCATATTTATGGAAGTAAAATCCCCTCAATTGTGATTTTCTATGAAATTGTAAAAAGACCATTTCGGAACTGATGTGGAACTGCTGTCAGCAGGAAGTTTAAAGACCCCTTTTGCATAGTCATAGGAATCATGCAAAGGTTCACTTGATCGTCAGTCATGCACCACCATCGAAATTGCCACCAAAGGTTTAATTAAGGAGTTCTTTACTCCATGAAATGTGATATTATTAACATACAGACATGATTTAAACAATGCATGAAGGTTTTTTTTTATGATGGCATCGACCACCGCGAGAATGCTTTAATTTTTCAGTAAATTCTTATGAGAACCCGCAAAAAAAATATTGAAAATTTTTGGAAGAAATTTATTATCATCAATCAGCACTGATGTCATTTGATCTCGTGAATATTTATTATATTTTTCTTGAAAAAAAAAATCACTGAATGGGAAAAATGAAGCAACCGAAAAAATTATTTTCTCTTCGAAAAAGTGTCAAGTGTCGCGTCTGAAATATTTCAGATTGAAGCAGACTGTAGGAAAAAAATATTGAGAAATTAGTTGTGGAAGATAGATCATTTTTTTGCTAAGGGATTAAATTTTCATAAATGGGGGTCGAGTGCTTATGATGTCACGTGATTTGAGAGAATTGGAGGTCTGATCGACGTGGAGCTAACTATCTAAATCACGTGGTTGATTGAGGAACTCAATCGAATAGCATAAGTCGGTCTATCAATCCAAAGTCCGGTACCAAACCAACGTGATTCTGATTCCAGATTTAAATCGAATCTGACATCAAGCCAGAGTCACGTCGATTGCTGATCGATCCACCGATTAAGCTCAAAAAGGCAAAACATGTAAATGGACATCATTTATGAACAATCCCTCAAATTCCGACTTTTTCAAAGAATAATTATTTATTGAGGCAGGAACTATTCATTCCCCAAAAAAAAACTAAAGATTAATAGGGCATTGAAAGAATACATTTTAAAAAAATATTCAGGTCTGTTCATTTGATTCTTAGGATTCTCAACAATTTTCTATGTAATTTAAGAATAACATATTGTAAAAAGTCAAGGTTTCATGCACGAAAAAGAAGTAGCAAACTGAGAAACTAAAGAAAGTGAAACTGAAAGAAAATGAAAGAATTTACAGAAAAAACGTGGCTAGTCTTTTTGGGAAACATTTGACTATGAAAGACTAGAACTTGTCTGTTTATGGTCGAGACTTTACATGGATCATGGCATGTTTCTGTGGATTTTTGAGTCTAAAGGTTTAAATTAATAGCTCAGAATCAAGAATGTAAAGTCATTATTGAAAATATGTCAACTGTCATTTAATATTCAAATTATATTTGCAACAATAATGAGTTGATTTTCCCCTTTTATAGTTGTTGACCCCTTCATATAAATATTTTAGATTAATTCTAATCTCTGAAGAATAAACATCGTTGTTATTGAATTAAATTCATAAAAAGTCATCAATTAAACTTATTAATAACCAAGCATTGTTGCTTTATATTCCAACAGCAATTCATTAACCAAAAAATTCCCTAAATCCAGCACAATATTTCATTTTTAAGAATTTAATCTCAAATAAAATGATAAATTTCATCTCATTGCGATTATTAAGCCTCAGTGTACTAAAATTGAGATCATAAATTTGCAAGATTAAAACTCATCATCTGTTACTTCTGCCAGATACACGAAAAAAAAAGATATTCTGAATGTTGAAAGTAAATTCTCGTGTATTGCAATTTCTGCGTTGAGTGAATTTGTCAAAATATTTATGGCATCAATGCTTGTTTCATGTTCATGAATGCCAGAATTATTCACTCTCACTTATTATACATTATTGTTTACAAATAAGAAATATGAAGCTACACACGGGACAGTATAACAGATTAAAAGAAAATATACAGTATGTCAAATATTTAAGCGCACGATGAGTATGCAAAAGTCTGAGTTTGTCAAATAAAATTAATAATTAAAAATATGAATAAATATATCATATGGTCCAGCCAGAACAGAGTGGCGATAATGAATACAAATTACGTTTATTTTTTTTCGCAAAACATCTTCGCTTGTAATTGCTTGTCAAAATTAATATCTTCGCTTTTGCAAACCCGAGAACTGTCATGATATAGTTAAAAGTTAATACATTTTGCGGCTGTATCGCATCATCATGAACAATTCTAATGGAATCTCAAATTCGTGTTAATAATTTTCATTTAATTTAAAGAATAAGTCATATTTACATTCATCGGCACTCGTTTAATGTAATGATGAATAAGAGAAAGTAAATATAAAGATCTAAATGTATTAAGAAGGGGCATAACTAGGGGTACTTAGAATTGGGTTCAATGATCTAAAAGTACCGAATCAGTTTCAACAAGCGTCAATATGCAGAAATTGTCATTATGTGCCAAAATCAGGAGATATGTTGCCTTAGATCAGCGTTGTACAGCCTTTCAACGCCACAATCACCATGAGGGTATGTCACGATCTAAATCGCATATGGCCTTCGGTTCATTGTTCACACTTGCGTGTCGCGGCACACAGGTTGACCACCACTGCCCATTGTCACATTGTTATATTGATTTTGTTGATCATTTTCATTAAAATGACCAGTTTAACACCCTTGTTCAAGAAACGACTTGAAGAACTCCCAAAGCCCATCCCAAACCAGTCTCTAAGATCTCCAAAAACCTATCCCCAAGATCCCTTCACCGCCCCTGCTACTCCAGAACAACACACATTCTACGACAAAAAATCTACAACAAATTTTTCTTTGGAAGTCATTGTCGCAAATGAGACGTGAAATAGCAAAACATGTGCAAATATAAATGCGCGGCCTTTTTTTTCATCATCACGTTGGATGAGTCGAGTGTTGTTGATTCTAAACGCAAAATACAAGCAGAAAAAAAAAACATTAATGCGAAGAATGAAGAAAAAATTGAAAAATCCCCACGAGCTGAGATTTCCATGAATGAATATCATAATCGTACATTCGTGTTCTCTCTCTCGTTTTTGACGTAAATTCTAAGTAAGCTAACATCTACAAATGATGGAAATGAGTGTACAATGTATATATTTATGGAAACACGAGTTGGATAGCATATATTATGGAATCAACTGCTGTTTTACAACTGAGAATTTGATAATGAAATTGAGTGTTTAGTTTCTAAGGTGATGGACAAGGGAAAGTGATTTTTTGAAGAGTTAATGTTTGGAAACTTGAGTAGCATAAGTGAAGGAGGGTAAGGCACTCTGTTTGGTAGTTGCATGGATGTTCCTTGGCCACAAGGATGTCACACTAGCTCAATTTGGATGTCAAACGAAAGCGGCTTTAGCAGAGCCTTAAAATCTACCGGGGACCTTCTTTATACGTGTTTCTGGGTTGGTAACTAGACTGATTATCAAACTCTGACCTGCCCGTGCCAATAACATTCAGAACAACACTTTTTGGATCCATTAAATCACAAAATCTTGCTAAAAAAAAGCCGCAAGACATAAATTCTTCAAAAATATAAAGATAAAGTTCGTCTTTCACATTTAGAGCACATTTGCGTATGTGCAAATAAAGTAAAAAAACCAGATAATAATAATAACAACATATGACTGTTTTGAGGGAGATGAAGATTAAAGTCAAAGTGACATTTATTTTTCATATTTTTGTGCCTTTCTTCTTCAATTTCTTTATAAATTTAAAAATACTGAATTATTAAAACTCTTTTTTGCAGCATCACACATGTTTGCATCCTCATAAATGCCATTTAAAATTAATTGTCGCCGATGCATTTTTCTTGTGTATATGCATTGTGTGTATGTTTTATATTATAATGCATCTGTATCATTTATTTCTTTAAATCCCCCTCCATCTTTCCTCCTCTATAACTTTTCCATAAAACAGAGCAAAAATTTATTTTGAAATAAATTGCAGTTCCTTTGGAATATTTTGTCAGATTCTGTTGACCCATCATCATAGTTACGGTGCTTTCTTGAATAGCCAAAGTCGGGTAATCGATCAAATATCCGACCCCAGGTCAACGTGAATGACTTGGGTCCGGATTCTGTTTAAATCCAGCACCGTCCCAAAGTCCTTAATATTCCGAACTTACAGAAGTTCTTGACGAATAGAGTCGGCTTTACGGACGTTCTTTCCACACGGCAATGGGTCTTTATGCGCCCCGTCCAAGGAATAGGAACTAAAACCGTGCCAGAGTTGCTCCAGGGTCAGATTATGGATCAATACACCGACTTGTGCTATTCGGGTTTGCTCCATAATTTGCTCCATCGGATTTTGGGCGGAAAGGACGATTCAATTCGCCATCAAGCTCTGGACCTTTATTTAAAAAATGACCGAAAATGCCAAACCCTTAGAGACCGTTCACTAGTGAAACACAAAATAAGGACTTTTTTGACCCTTCTCCCCGTTAATACTTTATAAGTGAAGCAAATCACCAGGTCAACAACCCAATTTAACTCATTCTTTCCATCCAATTTACATCCAATAAAATGAATAAACTCATCATAAGGATCATTGGGACATCTCGTACGTTGCAAAATGTTCAGTTTCTTTTCTTCGAATTTGTCATACACACTTGACATGAGCATTCTGCATTTTGTAATATCCATTCAGGATGTTTAGTATTTTCAGTATGTATAGTATGTCAGCGGAGGAAAATTTTTGCATCATGTTAAGTGTCAATTGGTGTTATGACATTGTACAGCAAATAATCTCATTTACGATGAATGAAAAGTGAATTTTAATGAATGAGTTTCACATTCTATTCGTCATAAGCTTAAGCTTCTAGTGAATTATTGAAGATAAAGAAATGAAGATAAAGACCGGAAAATGATTTTTTTTTTGTTTTTAATTTCAGCTTTTTCTGGGAAGTGATTTAATTTATGATACAAGTCAAAATTTCATTTGTGAAATGATAATGACTTTTGCGAGTTAATCGACGCTGCCTCAAAATTTATCAATGAATATAATCTAGAAAAATTTCAAGGAAAAAGTCAATTAAACCGGTTTTGTTGCTGAATGAGCTTAAGTGGATATAATAAAATTATTGAAATTTGAACCGATTTAATTTTAGTAAGTGGTAATATAGCTCGTGGCGTCCTGTACAATTTCTAATGAAAAATGAAAATTGAAAAAAAGTTATCAAAAGTTCCAAAGTTCGTCGAAGAACGGACGATTTTGTAGAAAGACTTGAAAGCGTCAAGTACTCATTGAACAAGATTACATCAGTCAAAGTTATTTAATTCAGTACTTTAATTGCCGTAAAGATATGTGAGAGCTACTCTAAGCTGTTTCAAGTGATATTCTAAAGATTGAATAGTACAAGTCGGGTGATGGATCCAGAATCCGGCACCAGACTGGCATAACGTGAGCATCTAAGTCGAATCTGGTATATAGTCATATTCATGTCTGGGGTCGAATTTTAATCTTACTTGCTTACTTCACTGACCATACAGATCATCTGTGATCCATGGCCTTTCTCAGCTAGCATCTAAAACTGGCTCTATAGCTGCTTGCCCTTTGCCAATTACTAATACTACGAACAGGAAAAGAGACTGATTTTGGGTACCGTTGTTGTATTTCTAGAGTACCAAATGTTTCAATGTCTCTATCAACAGCTTGAGTCTGTTCAAGAGTTCTTTGGTCACCCTCGTGCTCTTTTGCCATTTAAAAAATATGTGAATTTTGATCGATTAACCAACTTGTACGCCAAAGAACTCTAGGAAGGAATTGTAGATATAGAGAGTATCGCACTTGTTGTTTGAAATTGGCAGACGAGAGCCAGCTTTAGACGCCATGTGAGGAAGGCCATGGATCACAATTGATATGTACGGCTAGCGAATTAAGTCAGTAAATAACCGATTTGTGCTATTCGGGTGAATGCAGGGATGATTAAGAAAAAGCCTGCGATATACAATGTAAAGCAGAACTAGATGTTGACTTAAATTGTATGCAATAATGAGTCGAGCCTTATTTATGCAAAAACCTTAACTCAATAAGTTAATAAACGACTTTCAACATCCAAAATCCATTCACAAATATTGCATTAAGTACACCATAAAAAGTATCCCATTAACCATCAAGTCAATGTGCTGCAATGTAAAAATTTAATATTAATTCCAACATCAGTAATTATCTCGCATGCAAGAAAATTTAATTAGCAGGACTCTCTTTGCAATGGATATCTTTAATTAACTTCCAATTGGTAATGATACCATCTTATCGTTCGAATATATATTTTAAGGCAGCCAATGTGACATTCCATTGAATCAACACATTACCCGTTTCCCCCCTTTCCATTTCATTTACTACGATGTATAAGACCTTTATCAGCCTGACTTTATTTTTGCAAAATGTAAGAATATTCCGATAATAACCGGAAATTTTCCATCACCAATTCATTCACTAGCTTCGATTCCATTCATAAAAATAAAGTTGAAAATCGCTTTTCATTCATAAAAAAAAAAGTTTTTTTTTTGCGTTGTTTCTTTTTTACGACAAGAATTTCTCAAGAGCACCTCATATCAGTCCGTTGTTATCTCAACGAAAAGGAAAGAAAATACAACAAAAAAAAAAATTGTTTTCGTGTTTCAACCTTTTTGTGTACGTCTTATCATTATGTAAAGAAGTCTTTCGCTTTTTTTTCGGTCAATTAATAGTCACCGAAAAAAAGTGAGTTGAATACAAATACAATAAAAGAACTTTGTCTTTATCTTATCATATCCATATCGTTCGATGTGTGTCTTGAACGAAAATTTATATTTTTTTTTAATCAATTAAGAATTATTTATTGGCCCATTAATGATTGGCAATTGCAGAAAAAGAAAAAATTTTTGGAGGTGAAGTGTCTCGTTGAGTCAACTTCACATATGATGTGTTGTTTCTAATGTAATTTATGGTATTAAGCCTTGAAACGTACGCCAATTTTTTGGGAATTTTTGAAATTCTATGTTTCATACCCTAACAGGCAAAGAGCATGCTGCCATTGCACAGAAATATCACTACAGTACATAAAAGCCTGTTAGGGATATTAGAACAGAGATGGGAACTAAATGAGGTTCTACAGAGTATGTAAGGAATTCTGACTAAACCATTTCATTTGTAGCAATTTATTGATTTTTGAGGTAGAGTCCGAGCCTCAAAAGTAAGCTGCTAGCTCATTGGCAAAGCTGTTGAACCAAGTTGCACAGTTAAGTCGATATAGTGCCAATAGTCGTCATGTTGACAGTCAGAAATGACTTGTTAGTGGACTCGAGACCGAGAATAAGAATTCCTAGCCTAGATCTCGATATTTGTTGCAGAATTCTATTGTAATATCAGTCTTGATCTAGGCCTCAATCTTGATCCAGGTCTCGGTATCAGTTTCGGTCTTGATCTCGATAATTTGACGAAACCGAGAATTCATGAAATTTTAGTGATTTAATGGCAACGTGAAGGCTGTTTTATGTCCATTTAAATTGTGAAAGCATGAAATTTGACTCATCGTGCTGATCGGGTAACTCCCTCAATACCCTCAACCCTTTCTGATCAAAACCCAAAGTCAACTCGAATTGCATATGAAGTCGAATCGACTTGAGTAGACATTCCCATACCAAATTGAAATTGCCCAAAAATTCATTAAACGACTTCAATTACCTTTAGTATCTCTAGCAAAATCACATGTCAAACTGACACTTTCCAGTACAAACCCACATTTACTGACCACTAATTAGATACCAAATCATTACAAAAATATCCATACTTAACGTGACTCTAGTCAAACTGGAGTCAAGCGTTAATTCTCATAAGTAAGTAAACTTCACATTTAAATGATATCCTTTACGTGATCCAATTTAAGGTCACATGCATAAAATCGACTAAAGTAAGTCAAAATTCACAAATTTAAAAATGAGAGTGCATCAAGGTTGATACAGCCTCAACAAACAATATGTTTGTCGATAAATCAGACACGTTTTTTTTTGTGCTTGCCTCATTTCAGTTTTGCTGACTTGAAGTGCATTTCAAGTTGTCCGGTCTTTACAAAAAAACGTGAAAATTTCTCACGTAAATTTCTTTCGACGAACATGTGTCGAGCCAGACGAAAAAAAAAATGAGGATTGATGTGAGGCATTAAGTGCAATTGTAAATTATGTCAATTTTTAATAGTCAATGAAAATTGTTGTTGTACAAAAATATTAGAATTATAACAGTATAAGGCTTCTTTTTAGTTTCACACGTTAATTGCTCATAAAATATGGAAACGAGCATTAATTGTAATTTAATGACAGCATTTACAAAATTATTGAATTGTTTATGACTTGCTTGATTGCTTATTGCAGTTGTGGACAAATTGCTAATTGCACAAAAGCTGAAATAATTTATGAAGTGATTTTAATTGTCGATTTGCATATTTTAATGGCACTTATGGATGAGCTACATCTTCAAACCACAAAATGTATGTATGTAAATTGATCAGACTTTCCGGTAATTTTTAGTGCATTTTTATTGTGCCTTAAACTGGTCGCTTTTTATGGCAGCTTGTCTTTTTTGATAAATCGTCCATAATTGGCAAATCTAAGCAGCTATATAATCTCAAATTACTTTCAATGACTTCTTGCCATTCAGATGATAAGTTATCAATAAAGATTAATTCGCAACTTATTATTATTTTCAAGTTTGAGGCAGAAAAATTTTTCAAGTGGGAACAAAAATGGCGGAATCGAAATTTGAAATTTTTTTGACGGTTAGGAATATTTTGGAATTAAAATGCTTCAAAAATCATTTTCAAATTTGCAAGTTCCAATGAGATTATTAACTTGCTATGTATTATGATACTCATGACCACTTCCTTTCCAATATGCACACGAAAATATATATAGCAAAAAAATTGAAGATAATTTACTAAAAAAACATCTTCAAAAGGAACCGAAAAGATCATATCAGCAGATTCACTACATTTTCAATTAAAAAACATTCCAAATTCCCAGAAATCCCTGAAAATTGATCAAGCAACAAGAAATTGGAAATGACAATAATGTTCATTTCTTTGTCATGATAAGACATCCTTGTAATGTAATTAATTCACTAAAAAAAAATAGTCGTCATAAATTACGATTCTCTTTGACAAAAAAATAATGGTTGACTCTTTTTACTGATATAAATGAAGCTTTTGTTTTTTTCTTATCAAACATACACATGCGAGATATCGTCAGTACAAAACTGTAAACACATATTTGTGATATTTTCTCGAGAAATATGGAATTTTTAGGGATAAATATTGCGTTGTAAATTAATTAAATAAATCTTTTAAGAATTGTAATGACGTCGAGCATTGCTCGGAATTCATGTCTTATCCACATCACGCTACATCACATGTCGAAGTCGACTCGGAAATTGAATGGAGTCAAGTCGACTTGACTCGACGTTTCAATACAAAATATGAGTCGAATTCTAGCTCTTTTCTTCGTTCTGCAGCAAAAATTGTTGGTTAGCCTTGATCAGAACCGCTCAATTCGTACAATAGTATACCGCAGCACACAAAATGCTCACCATTGTTCTATATAATAATTGAGAGATCGTTTTCTGGTGGAAATCGAACCTCTATTGCTCTATTGGGAAACAGACTCACAAAAGTGTAATACTGTTTTCCGGTCTGGATGTTGCTTATTCACTCGACCACAAAAGCCTTTCTCTCGCACTGGCAGATTCATCTATATATGACTCAATATCCGAGATTCCACTTTGCTTAGACATCAACAAAATCAAAATAAATTGACGCGTAACCATGCGGGTTTAATACAGGGTTGTTCATAAATGATGTCATTTTGGAAATTAGATTTTAAACTCTGATCTTAAAATTTATCCAAATCTACTAGGAAAATCCAGGGATTGAAAGACAGCTCCCAACCCTCTTACACCCCAAACTCCTCATACATTGAACATCATCACCCCATAACCTCCCTCAAAAACTTAATTCCATTTATTCAATAAATCATAATACATTTCAATTCTCTTTATCGCAAAATAAAAAAGACACACAATGAGTAACAGGCTTTGATATAAACACATGACGGCTGATAGGCTAGCTGTGACAACAACAACAAAAATTATGAGTGATATAATTTTTTTCAAACACACTTGTAAGTCACCCGAGACATAACGATAAACATATAGCATTTTTATAGCAAAAAGATTAGTGAACTCAAATGAAAAAAATTGGGTTTTATATCCATAACAATGTCAAATCCGTTGATTGACGCTTTTAAGTTTTTTAATTATTTTGTTGGCGTGGCTTTTGTCAATTTGGTATTCAAAAGACATTACGCAAAAATTACTTCACTTTTTGGCTGAAGAAAGGATTTACGAGTGACGGCAATTACCGGCGACACTTTCAATTGATTTATGAACTTAAAGAGTCTCTTTTTCTTCTCTTTTATTTGAATGGAATGTCTCGCATCTGTCTGCATGAGTTCATTTATTCTAAAGCATGCATGCATTTTTAATGTAAAGGATTTTACGTTTTTCTTTTTGATCTTTTTTTTTTTTTTGAATAAAAATGTGAAAAATTTGAGCTGTTTTAAATGTGAAAATTTATATAAAAGTTTGAAATTCTTACGGGAAATGTTTTGAATTCTTGGTATGATTTATGTATGGAATTTGATTTATATGAATTTGGCACAGAAAGATGCCGTTTAGATACTTTGTAAACTTAGAATCAAAATTTTTGTTTGTAAATTGTCTTCAAAGCATGCTTAAATATGACAAGCCGGTTAATCGATCCAAAATCTTTAACCATGCCGGCGTGTCTTTGACATGGTGCTGGATTTATTTTAAATCCGGCGACCATATTCAGTTTGAATCTGGTAACCGGATTCGATTTGAATCTAGCTATTCGGTTCAAATCCGTTGAAAAGAATCGATTCAAATCCGGTGACTGGATTTAGTTCAAAATTACGGTAACCGACACCATGCCAAAGCCACATCGGCATTAAGCTGAATTTTAGACCGATTTACCAACTTTTGCTATTCGAGTTAATAACCTTGAAGAAATTAAAAAATTAAATGAATAAGAAATGAAATAAAACCCGGTATAAAACGACCTCAAAGAAGGAGCTTGCAATTTAATCCTCAAAGTAATTAAATGATCGGTGAATGTTTGCCATTCAACGTGAGATAAGAGCATTGATATCGCAGTTCTTTGTAAATTCATTTTTTTGAAAAATCCCAATTCGTGAATCAAGTTATATCTAGTTGCTAGTGCCATTTACAGAGTTAGTTGTTATCTTTATTCTATATTTTGAGGGAGCCTCTTTTTGGAGGACATTCGTAAGTTACGAAATGATAAGAATGGTAGTTAGATTCCTAGAATTTGTGCTACGAAACAATATTGTAACTGTATTGCTACATTTCGTGCGTTCTAGATACATGGACCTGCAGTTTTTGACTGTGGCTTACTTGGTGTCTAAGCCTGCAGACCTGCGTTTGTTTTCGAAATTTCGTAATTTCCGATAATTCACTAAGCAATTTCACTCAAAATTCATAATTACAGAGCACAAAGTTGACTCAAATTTTATATGGATCCGAGTCGATTTGAGTCAATTCCATTTAAAACCCAAGTCTAATACAAGCTCTGCATCTTCCAATAAATTCATACAACTAATGAAGCATCCAGTTGTATTTTTACCCTATTTATTTACATTCTATTAAATTAATTCATAAATCCAAAATTGCCAGTGCATTAAAAATTGTTTTTATTCATCCATTCATACTCAAATATTCATTCATAAATTTTTTCATTCCCCAAAAAATCACGTTCAGCATATTCAATAATTGAAATATGAAAAAAAAAAAATCTTTTTTATGCAATAAATTTCTCAATTTTACTGCCACTGTACTAGAATCTTGAATTTGATTTTGTCTAAAAATACAAAAACTGATCAAAAAAATCACTGCCTGAATGTTAATAACCGCATAATTTATATTCAAATGAAATTTTTATTAATGCAAAGTTGCGCAATTTTATTCATAAATATTGAGTATTTCAATGCACAAACACTATATTATGAATGAAAAATAACAAAAACAGCGTCAACACATTTCTATAATAGCAAATGATTCAGACTTAGTGACTGCCGTTTTTACATTTTTTTTTCTATATTTATTCTTATCAGTTTTGGAATTGTAAGTATGTATAAATATACAGAATGAAATATGACTTGTCAATCAATTTGAACTTCTAAGTAGTTTTGTAATTTAATTCCTGGGTTTTGAGCTTGTTGCTATTTTATATGAATAATTTAATATATTACTTTTCTAGAGCTTGATTTTGCAATTATGGAAATTGAACTTTATTACTTTATTTCAGTGCCAATTCAAAAATAGTGCAAGGATTCATAAACTTACTTAAATATAGTAGACTTTCGATAGAAACGAGAAGCTGTTGATAGAAATAGCATAGAATTTGGTATTGTAAATTGGCGGACGGAAGCCAGGAATAGAGCCAGCTTAAGAAGACATCTAAGGAAAGTCATGGAACACAGTTGATCTGTACGACAAGCGAAGTAAGTTGAAAGAAACTGAAACTTGGTATTGGCAATTGGCAAAGGACAACCAGCGATAGAGCCAGTTTTAGTCAACTGAGAGAGGCTATAGTTCACAGCTGATATTTAGGTCAGCGAAGTAAGAAAACCTCGAAGTCGACAAGGATTTTGTATGAAAAAGTCGACTCAGGTCGATTTCGAGCTCAAGAAGTAAGTAAGTATTCAAATAAAGTCACCAAAATTGATCACCTTCCTAATTTTCCATTCAAAAAAAAGCCCGGTAGAAACCAAAAAATACATTTCAGAATTACAATGAATCAAAATTCAAATTCAATCAGATTCTTCAGTATTCCTTGTTCTTCTTCTTTTCATTCATTCATTCATTCTATTCTGACGTGATCTATTGAATGTAAGAGAGAATTAATAAATTTACATAATAATGACATCGTCTACATATAAAAAACGAGGAATGAGAATAACTTTATATACATATATAAGATTGAGATGTTTATTATGCGTTTACAGAAATAGAAGGAGAAGAAAAAGAGCTGTTGATAAAAAAGTGTGTACTGCATTTATACTAACGACAATATTATTAAAATTGGGATTGTTTACTATTGTTAAAAGATGGATGATTGAGATGATATTGTGGCTTAGTGTCTTAATTGGTCTAAATGAGATTTGAGTGAGAATTCTAAAACAGTGTTGTCCAAACTGTGTGCCAGATTATTCTAGTGTGAGGTAGAAATTTTTCGGGAATGTCTTGAACCTCATGCCGTGTGCTGCTTTGATTGTGGTTATTCACAACCTCAAGATGTGTAATGACACAAAGAAGTTCAGAAAACACTGGTTTAGATCGATTCAAATGGAAATGGACTCAGCATTAATTCGTGTGACATTGGGCTCATTTAAGGATTTATTTGGAAACAAAATGGACTTGGGGGGTTTAATTGGGATCTATATTATGGAGGCAAGCTCGAGACTTGAGTTAATCCCGACTTGGTGCTACTTAGAGACCGTTCACTTATTGCATAACGCTTTAAGGGGGAAGTCGGGTCGGTTTGACCAAACTCTAGCTCCCCTCGTCCCTTGAACATGTCCCTGTCTTCAATCTCCATTGTCCCACTCGGGTTAGTTATAGCTAGCCACTTACTAGACACTAACTGAACATTACCTAATCTTCAACTAATCATAACGCATTTTTGTCCACTCAGCAACACTATAAAACATTCCTAACTCGTTTTCAAATCTCACCTTTCTTCAACTCTTTATCTAGCCACCTAACAACATCAGTAGAGAAGAAAGAAGAAGTGAAAAAAAGGTAGTGCGAAGAATAGAAAAACAACAAATTTTTTGATTCATAAAATTTCAATTCATTATTTTTGTACCGCGTTTCAATGCGGACGATTAATTCATTCAGTCTTTTTATATATTCATTTCTCTTCGTTTTCTTCTTTTGTTTCGTTTAAGAATTTATTGGACGGATAACATGTCTAGTTGCTGGCTTCTATAATCTTTTTTTTTTTACATGCTAGACATTTTGATGACTTTTTTACGCTTCCAATGAATTTTTATAGCTTTTCATATTAAAAAAAATGAATTTTTTTAAAATCTCCTTTTTTCACTTCTTTATGTGCATATGAATGTGCCTGATTTCTTATCGTGAGAACTTGATGATGTTATAAAATTTCATCAGAAATTAATTCAATCCCGAAAAGGATTTCTGAAGGTTGACATTAGGTTTAATAATTCAATTCACGCGATGTAACATATTTTGTGTGACATTTAATATATTCAGTGACTTATCAATCCTTTCTTGAAATATGTCAAATAACTTTCAATTTTAATGCTCTCTGTGTGACTTATGAAGCAATTTGTTTTTATTGTTTGTTTTCAAATTATTGGAATTAATTTTTTTTTTTTATTTTTATGAATGAAATAAAAATTTGCTCAAGTTCGTGATTTGATTGGATTTGTTTTGGATGAGATTAACATGGATAGACTTTGAATGTTTTGGAATGAGTGTAGCTGAAGCGCATTTTGGAGAATACGAAATGGAAACTTGCTTTGTGCTTCTTGGGTGTACCTCGGTGTGTACCTAGAATAATACTAGTCGACTATTCGATTCAAAATCCGACCCGAGGTTGACATGACTCTGACTTGATGCTGAATTCAAACCGAGTCCGGCACAATATCAGAGCCACGCCAGTCTCATAGCGATCCTAATTATTTTTAAGCTTTTCTATGGCTGAATTCTAAATCAGTTTAAATTCGGTTTTAAATAGAGATCATGCCAGGGTAATGCTAGCCTGATACCAGATTTTGGATCGATTGATTGACTTGTGTTGCGAATTGGCAAGTGGAAGCTAGCGATAGAGTCAATTTCAGACACCATTTCTGGGAGGTCTTAGAACACAATTTGTATGACCAGAAAAGTAACTGACTTGGACTTAAGATTGTATTTTGCGAAATTTTAAAATATATTCTTGCTCTAATACTAAGGCACTCAGGCGTGTACCTTAAGTCCGTGGTGGGAACCCTGAGTAGCGTGACAGACTAATTTTTTGGGAATGTCAAGGACAGCATGCTGTTTGTAGTTTCAATCATGTGACGTGATACGAAAATATTGCCTGTCTTAGGTTGCCTGCCTTAGATTATAAATAAAATCCAGCCATAGAAGATGCTACAAGATATTTAGAACCGGTTTGATCTAAATCCATTATTTTATCACAAAACTTGATATAAAATCTATTGAAAAACTTCTGTATCATAGCTATCAAATAGTCCCGTATAGTAAGCTACAAGACTTAAATCACTCCCTACCAGCATTTTGCAGAAAATTTCGCTAAAAAAAAATAATTTAATGTGCCTTTTATGCAAATGATATTAATAAAAAATATAAAAAAAAAACTAAAAATATAAATAAAATTTTATCATGAAATACTGAAAAGGAAACGCGCAAGTTTTATAGAATAAATATTAATGATGGGTGCCTTTAAGAATTTCATTGTCTTGAGGCCAAAGAGCCAAAATATTCAACATACACACTAACGTGTGCATATCTACATATTTCTTTCATTTCTTTCTCTCTTTATATAGCATACTAATATCCAGACATACACTCACGCTATAAATCAATGAAAAATGAAGAAAAAAAAATGTTGAAATTTCATTCATAAAAGAATTCTACACTGTTAATGCATTTCTAATTAAGATTAAGAAGAAGTAAGTAATTCCTTCATTTCATTCAATAACAAGATACAGTGAGGAGAGAGAAGTAAACACACGATTGGAATATTAAGTTTGAAATGGAATTGAATTCTTTTTGGACTTTGCGAAATGCTTTAATAAATGAGTTTGTTGCGAATCACATGGTCGGGTAGCAGAATCGAGTTAGTATCAGGGGATCGGTAAGTCGCAGGGCTGTCGGGGAGAGATGAGGGTGCCCTGACATCGACATGATTGCGTGACGTGGGATGAGTAGTTTGTGTCTCTCATTTTGTAAGTAAATTGATGAAATTCTAAAAGTAGCGACAAAGCAGCAATGACTAGAGGTTAGAATGTCAGACTACTGACCCTAATGACCCGGGTTCGATCCCACGGAAAGTCAAGTCGGATTCGGGTTCACTTGCTTTTTCACTGTTTCTAGTCAAACCAACTCGATCTGTGTATTCCCGACACAAAATTGTGGCTAGGCACATTACAAAGCCTGATGCAAAAGATTCTACTTAAAAGTGCAAATGCGCTTTATGTCACTTCCCATAGTGACTTTCATACTCGAATTTCTCATCGATTCTTCGTATTTTTCTCTTCAACAACTACCAAGCAATTCAAATGTTACAATTAAAGACATAAATGAGAAATAAGACTCACCTGAACATAAGTTAAGAACTTGACCGATTTTTTCTTTTTACCTTTACCGGTATTGAGAATCGGTTGTAAAATTGGAAAGGTTGATGGTGATGTAAATGTTCCGGAATGGCCATTTTGAGATGCTAATGTACTATTCAATAACTGACTTGCCATTTGAAGTTCCTCAAATGTTGGCTTTGTTTCATAAAATGTTTGTTCTTGTAGCGCAATGTCCGCTAAATTTGCTTCATAGGTTTCTAATTCCATGACACGAAGTGCAAAACTAAAGCTAATTTATAATTTTTATGACATCTAGTGTCAAAATCTTTATGTCCTAAAAAGCACTACACAAATATTTCACTTAGATCCAATATATTAATCCTCGATGAATGTGAATAATCTGTAAAGAAAATAAGAAAAAAGAAAATGAATAAATTTTATAAAATTGTGACTGATTTGTATACAGAACAACTTCAGTTATTAAAACGTGACAGAAGTTGAAAACATATGCAAACATGTGTCGAATAAACTATCGTTAAGATGCTTTCTCGATACTTTTATGAAAGTTTTTCACCTAAAATGACTTAATTTGTTTGCTGAATTAAGTCGAGTACTTAGTTATAATTTAAAATAAGTTTGCTGTCAGGTTCAGTGACTAAATTTGAATGATGATTGAGATTATTTTGGGAAAAATCTGTTTAAACTGATTTTAAATGATTTAATTTGATTTGATTCAAAAGTCAAAGTCGACTGAGATTATTTTTGAATTTTGCTAATCTGAATTGAAAATGATACTTGTAACGGTCAATTTAAATTCAAAATTGTTCATTCACAGCCAACTTCAGCTATATATCTGAGTTCAATTTTTAATTCGCAGCCAACTTCAGGTATGTTTATAAATGAAATTAAAATCACTAATCATCGAATTTAGGAATAATTTCAAGATTTAAGATTATCTGATGCGCCAATAGCTCAATAGAACTGATCTAACAAAGCTTATTTGAATTCTCTACGATGTCTAGCCGAACGACCAAACAAATTGTTTTATTAACCTGCCATTTTTCAGAAACGCACTAAAAACTCAAATCAAGCGTCTACTAAAATCCAAACATTTATTCAACCTCAAGCTCTGACTACTCAGATTTCTGCAGCGATAACAAAAAAACTCCATGTCCATAATCGACAGTTACTCACATAAACCTCACTTATAAGTTCATAAAAAGTGCACAAGAATCAATATTTATTTGCACAAATTGGCTACAATGCAATTGTCTCCAATGCCAATAAACTAAACGATGGTTCTTTTGTTGTCGGTCTTAAAGAAGCATACACATAAAAGACAAATGATTTACAACACCTACAACAAACATAAGAGAAGTAAAAAGTAAAGAAAAGAAGGCGAACAACAAAAAAAAGCAGAGAAAATTCAGCATTCAGCATGCAGGATGTGCACATATAAAAATCATCATTGTCACCCATCAGCCATGAGAGAAACAAACATCTTCAATCAAGAACTACAACATGTTTCCCATCAAACTAAAATATCGACAGGCAGAAGAAAAGAAACGGTTCTTAAGGATTCTTTTTTGTTGTTGTTGTCGATGATGAAACTTGATCCATTTTTTTCATCTTCGTCTTGTACACATAGTCAATTCACATGCATGGTGCATCTTTAAACATCTCATAAAATTGCTCAAAGATAACCAGACAGACGAATCCTTGAGAAAATAAAACAAAAGATCAACAAGAAAAAACGTCTCAAAAAATATATATTTGAACGGCATTATGAATCCTTTTTGAGAGGAAGATTGGATACGAACTGGTTTCATATTTAACAGAACAGTAAGGAAGTTATGGTGGATGTTGAGGAATAAGGTGCATGTTGAAGAAATATTGAAGTTTGTCTGTTTTGGAATAAGTTTGAATTCTACTTAATATCCAGCAATTCATTTAACATTGTCCGAGCAGTAAAGCATGTTTGCTAGGGAACTGCTTAGTCGCCTTATTAACTGTAAGTCGCGATGTTGCCCTGGCAGCACAAGACATATGTCTGAACGACACAATTATTCAATGGCCAATCAATTGGCTGTCATATTGCCTCCAACTGGCCGCTATGTAGGCTCCAACTTGGACTTATGTAGGCAAATGTCTGTTATTAACTGCCAACTTGGATTCCATGAAGAACTTGTGCCAATCAAACTGATTTCGATCTATTTTTACAACAGATTTTCAATCTCCGCATTGTGCTGCTCGGGTAGAATCACCCAATCCCAAGACATTCGACCCCTATTCATAATATTCAAGCTATAAACATGATCCTCAAAACAATCTTTCATCACAACAAGTTCTTTTTGTGCTAATGGCACTCGAAATATTTAGAAAATATTTCCAATCAATATTGTGCAACTAATTCAAGAAATGCACATGTGTTATGCACAAAAAATATCGGCTCAACAATTAGTTCCAAAGAAAGATCTAAAAAATTATGAAAAATGATAATTCTTTTTTGTAGAAAAAGAATAAGAAACTCAGAAAAAAGTCAATTAATTTTCAAGCGATTTTGCAGCTTTTGTGTGAAATATTTAAAGATATTGCATCTTTGCTTGAAATTGTAGATGCTTAAGTCTATGCAGATAATTAATTGACTCTCTTTTTCTTAGGAATAACATCTGGTTGGAGAATCAAGTGAGAATGAGAATTTTTGCTTAAATATTTCACTGAGATTAATCATTAAATTTAATATTATAGGATTAAAAGAGATGTTGAGTAGTTATTTAGAGTTTGGATGCAAAATGATGTTTAAGAATTGGGTATAATAAAGGTTTTAAGCTGGATATTTCAGAATATTGTTGAAAATATTCAAACGGTCATTTTGTATTCAAACTTTATGCAACTAAAAGTAGTTGATTTCCTCTTTGATGGTTGTTAGTCCCCTTCATATAAATATTCAGTTTGTTTACAATCTTCAAACAATTAAGATCAATCATTTGTTAATTTAATTCCGTATTCTTATTATTTGTACGGCAGAGACTGATAAGTTCCTTCATTTACAAGTTATAGCCGTGATATTAACTATTCTATTTGCGTATAGAATGCTTAAAACATCCAAAACTTCAATTTAATGAAAACTGTAATTAAGGAATTGTTTTGAATCGTAAATTAGGAATTTTGATTGGAATTCCTAAGCTCAGCCATATCATTTCCAATAAATCTATGAAACTGATCCTTCAAAATCAGCTTGGTTCCACTAAATGATGTAAAAACTTTACGATCCAAACTCAAGTTCATAATCTCAATTAACCCAGCAATCGGCGGATTTAAAAAGTACCCTTAATGATCTCATACTGAATTTCAGCCATAATTCACCGATTCTAAAAATCATAAAGAAGCTTAAAAAACGACATAAATTTTGTCCTCCTCTTCGCAAACGAGTAGTTATAGCTGTTATTAATATTTCTCGATAGACACAACACATTAAAATTTTTAATTAAGCACAGCCTCGAATATGAATCAAAACAGGCATAAAAAATTGAGAAACGTGAGAAAAATATTGGATGGTAGACAAAATTTTGGCTAATTCCAAGTATTTATTTTTTACAAGATTTAACTTTAAAGCCTCACACTGTCGATTCCGAAATCTAGTTTTTATTACTTTTTAATTTCGTGTCATATTTTAAACAATTTTTAATGTTTCCTTTGATTCTTTTATTATCAATTGAAAATCATAAATTATTGTGTTAATTTCGTTGATAGCAAGTATGCGGATTATGGATGAAAATTGGCTTATGCTCACCTCAGTGGTTTATGGCTCTTAAACTTCGATAATATTAATTTGGTTTTATAATATTTTTTGAGTAGATTGGAAATTTGAGACTATGTCTACAGGAGTCGTCTTATGGATATTTTTGGTGTATATTTTATGAATCGAGGACTGCATGGAGATTAATATTATAGGTTAACATGACTTACATAGCTGAGTTTAGTATTGAAGAATATGAATCAAATTTTGAAGAGATTTAATGGAATATTGATTTTGAATGCCCGAGCGGCACAATCCTGTGAACCGCAGTTTTCGCTTAAATGAGTCAAAGTCAGCTGAATATCAAGTATAAGCTATAGCTGAATTCTACTTGACTATTATCAGGTAGGGTTTCTGAAAAACCGGAGCCGGTTTTTCAGAATGTTTTGGCAAAGACGGATTTTACCCCAGAATCTTTCCCTTTTTTTTAGATTCAGTTCCAAATTGGTTGATAAAATATGTGCTCTGTCTACAAACGATTCTCGAGAACGAGATCAGGACTTAAGACTTTCCAGTGCGGTTTTTCATTCAAAACCGTCAAGACCGAGACTCTAAAGAACTTTCTTGTAGTCTCAGTCTCGGTCTCTACAAATCGAAGGATAGAGCCGACTTTAGACGCGACAATGGGCCCATGTGCGCCCCAGTCAAGGAAGTAAGTGAGCAAGTTCCAAAATTCCAAATTTTTTATGAACCCCAGAGACGAGACACTCATCAGATTCCATCAGATTTGCCATAAAAAACTTCCAAAATCCTTAATGATCTTCCCGTCCAAAAACTGGCAAAATCCCAAAAGTACTTCCAATAAAAAAAGATTACCAGTCTATGATTTTTTAACCAATTACAACAACAACAACAGGTATCAAAAACTGTTAAGTAGCATCAATAAAAAGTGGAGACAATGGCAATAACAAGGTAAAATGCAAAAGTCTGCATCTGAAAGTTGTAAAAAGTGTAACTGCCATAAATACATCTCCTTGCTGTAACTTTCTACGTTTCCTGTTCGTTCGTTTAGATCCTTTTGAAGGATTCACATTTACTTCCCAATTTATGGCACATTTTTATGGCTGTTTTTCGTCTCTTGCTCATGTTTTTGCTTGAATTTTATTCACAATTTATCAATGGACACAAAAATACTTAATATCAAGTTTATTTTTATATACCTGAGCAGTTTCTGTAAAAGTACAAAAATTGTCATAAAAGTTTTTATTGGACAGTAATAAAACCACTGGCATCAATTTTCATTTCTTGGCTGTTCCATCGAGAATATACACAAGATATCCCATCAATTATGAGATAATTTGACTCAAGTGTACTTCATATTTTGCAGTTTATTTAGTTGGGGATTGTTCAGTTGTTATGTAAGGTAAATTAGGGGGATTCTTTGAAAATGACACTGAAGGATGGAGCAGCAGAATGTAGATCACAATGCCTTTTCGTCTTCGATGGACCATAACCTAAGGAGGAAAGGGGAGGGGTCGAGATTTGTGGTTTGTTACGCATTAAGAATGAATAAGAGGTAGTGAACCTTAATAGATCAATAAATCTAGTGACGTAACAAGTGAACGACCCCCAAATTCTCAAATTCTCATGACATATCGCAAAACATTTATTGTGTCACTAAGCTTTGAGTTGATAAAAGATTAATATTTGTGAATATTTTTAGCACAAATTTGATAATGGAAGCGATGTTTTTCTTTAATCTTATTGGATTTGGAAGTAAGCTATTTAAAGACGCAAAATTAAGTCTCATTTTTAATTTAATTAGGATTTTGAACTTTCAGACGAGAGGGAATTAATGAGTATAATCGGATAAGGGGTTACACTACAAACTGGATTGGAGCTACATTTGGACTAGAGTATGCAGCAGGGATGTAGTCAGGGAGACGATGTCATGGCCAAAACTCGTAACGCACTTAGATTTTGTTTTTGTTAGAGGCGGAAGGGTGTGGGGGTTCAAAAGTGTCGTAATCAGCTCCAAATCCCTCGTATATGCCCCATTCATGCCACGACAAAATTTCTCAGCCAGCCCTTGCTTACCAGACTTTTGAAAAAAATAAATTCACAGACGACCTGCATGCCTTTACATACATAAATTAATCAAAAGACATTCTTTATTAGCAAAATAAAGAGAAAAAAAAAACAGAAAGGAACGCGACAGATTCTTATAGAACCAACAAACCACCTACACGAGAAAATGATGCGACTTAATTCATTCGCTTGGGATTATGTGTAGACTCAATAGTAATAAATATGTGCACACACAGTCTGATGATTTCCAATACTTTGCTAAAGATATTCTGTCTCGTTTCATTAATAATCCAATGGACGATTTATGAGGAGCTTATCGAGTTATAGCAAGCCAGTAATAGTCGAAAATGAAGTTGATAGATTTATGGAATTGCTGCATGGTGCACATTTTGCTTTCAAGACTCGTGAACTTGAAATGAGAAAAAAGTATCTCGCAGATTAAGTATTGCATTCATTTAATTTAAAAAAAGAGGCAATTGATGATGTAAAAATAAAATCATATGTATTCATATTTGTGTCATACATCTATCTAATTTACATTTATGTCAATTTGAGTCACTTTATTTGCTTGATCTATCTTCACTCCCCCACTCACTGCCGAGTGCAATTTCTCTTTTTCTCAATTTATACGTACATAATATTTTTTTAGCTTTTTTTACTGAATTGACGTTTTTGAGAAAGAGGAGGTATTGCAGAGGGCACTTTGGGGTCTGTTAGGGGTTTTGCCATGCCATGGATGTGGACAAAGAGGGATTCTTGAGGTTAAAATTTTATTAATAAAAAATTAATTAAGTTTTTGAGAAAAGTAATTATTTCAAAATTTCATCGAGTTTTCTCAGAAAACATACAATTTTTGTAACGGTAAGAATTTTGCTTCATTTCGATAAATTTAACTCCCTGTTTGTTTAATTTTGATTAAATAATGAAAAAGGCAATCTGATTCCAAAATTTCCTTCATTTTTGACTCAAAAAATAACAATTTTTGAATTAACGGTTTTTTCATATTTGAATTTTGCTTCATTTCGCTTCGATAAATTTAACGAAAGTTGTTTTTACCCTAAGTTTTAAAGTTTACATTTTGTGTTGCAAAAAATGACTCGGTTAATATTTATCAAAAGTGAGTTTTTAATTAATTTAAAGGCAAATAAGGAACAGCAATAATTGATGACATGCTTGATTCGAATTGTAATTATTAATAATTATGGATATTTTTAGGAAATTAATAACGACAAGTTAAGAAATATTGCACATCGAAATTTTTCATATTGCTCTGGACTCTAATAAAGATAAAGGATTTTGAATTCAGGTAAGTAAAGTGTCATATTTGACTAATATTCATTGAAAAACAAAAATTTTGAATCACATTGGCTCTGTCAAACAGCCTTAAACTGAATTGTGAATGATCTACATACGTGACATTAGAAAACGACCCTTAAGTTCAAGTGTATAGATAAAAAAAAGATAATTTTGATGATCTTGAACTCTATGCATCTACTTACATAATATTTTTAGAAAAATACACTGGAAATTCAACAAAATTATATTCACAAATTTAAGTGAGAACTGCACACTAACGATCCACCCACACAAAACTTTCCTACTTGCTTCTTGCAACGTACAACTATGAAGGCAATTTATTTCAATTCAAAACGATCTAACAATTTAATAAATTCTTTAAAATATTTATCACAGTGAAATAATAATAATAATATTTTATTATGAATGAATAGTTGGAACCTATCCTAAGGCAGAATGTATTTTCTCAAGCATCGAAATGAACAAAAAAATTTTCTTTAAAATTTTTTATAAATCTTCTATTTTTCTTTCCTTCTTTTCTCCTTTACATCTATATATTTTTGTGTGTACTTTTGACTTTAAATAAATAATAAACATGCTTGCACGTCTCTAAAAATAAGATCATATTGCTCACGAGATTTTTTTTTCTTAAAGAGCGTCGATGAAGATGATTCATGAAAATTCTTATATACACAAAATTATATTTTTTGTGTAAATTATTCGAGAACTAATGTATGAATGACTTTTTGGCTGTTAATATAGATTTTTTTTTTGTTTTCTGGGTGTCAGACAGTCAAGCATGAACAATAATCATTAAATTGATCACTTCGACTTTACGCTTATCAATTTATATATTCTAAACTAATACGTTCGAGTAGATTCTTGTCTGCACATTGGAGCATGACCCTCTTTAATTCATTGAAATCATTTTAAAGAATCATTATACTGGCAATTTGATTATTATTAGCTATAGCTTGCAGATGTTGTATGATGGGAATTAGTGTTTATATAATTATATCAATTGGTGTCTGTTGTGCTTAATTAAACTAGTTATTGGATTGAGTAACCAGAATCAGTATTCAGAGGAGTTTCACATCCCTTTTTGGGAATAATTAGCCATACTCCCACATAATCCCAAATTACCATCATGTAAGAACATTGTCAAGATGGGGTTTTGATCCTTATCGACGTCTTTAATGGCATGTTACTAAAAAATCAGGGAAAAAATCTTAACATTGGCATTTTAGGGAACGTTTGGAAAATACGTAATGATTAGGTTTGTAGGAGAGGCTTGGAAGTGAGATGGTCCCTTATAATGGAACCATCACAAAGTTGATCAATTCTAGCTCAATTAAAACAAAGAATATCATTGTCCAAATCCAAAATTCCCTCCATACCTAACCACACCAAATCTCTAGATTCACAAACAGTCTAAAAAGAATTGTATAAACAACGTTCTTTTTTTTGCTATTTTTTTTTTCTTCTCGCTCTTAACGACGTTGAATGTTTTTTTGAGAGTACTAAAGTTAATTATTAACATAATTCGTAAAGTATTGGTCAATATTTACGTCTGTTTTGCGGAGTAATTGAACTTTTGAAGAATTTATTGAGTGTAAATATAAAATATTTTAGAAAATTCGTGGAATATTTTCTAGGAGATTGATAATAATAAATAGAGGAAAAATGCAGTGGGTTAAGGGGGCTCGTTTGGTTATCATATTAGGGAAGATAGTAGTTTTTAAGACTTTCTCTCGAAGTTTTGGAATTAACATTGTCTGACAAAAATATTGACTTGATTAAAAAATCACTTAAATGCGTACATAATGAAGGAATCAGTGTTTTCAATTTTGGTATCGATCTCGGGACTCAGTACTCGGTATTGAAAATTCTGGATCCGATCAGTACATATGCAATGTATTGGCGCGAGCTAGACAGCAGTATTCTAAGCATTCGATGGCTGCTGTTTGACAGAAATGATATAAAATTGACCACCAAAATAAATTTGGCGTCTTTGCACCATTGATGGCAGAATTTGAATATATGCTGTTCGGGCAATTTTCGTGAATCAGACAATACGTATGAAAATATCCAGTGTATTCCCAATTTGTATGAGATCCATGAATTTGTAGCATTTGTGCAATGTTTTGTTTATTCTTGAGATGAAAAATATTTTAATTTTTCCAAAAAAATCTCGAATTTTTAAAAAATAAATTGTTTATTTACGTGAGTCAAGCTTTAAAGCAGCTCTTGCGGAGCATCTCTACCCTTTGATAAGTATCTCAACATTAAGAGATCTCCGGATGGAATCGAGAATTTGTCCCCGAACACACAAAGAGCATGTTCATGAGTATGCAAAATTATGTTATTTGAATCTAGTAGTGAGCACAGTCATTTAATAGTAGTGAGTATACTCATTGCCTGTTAGGAGTTAACCTGAATCCACAATGTGTTCAATCAATTCATATTTTCATATCAAAATCAAATTAAATTTGAGAATTCCAAAAATGTTCTAAAATCTCAATCTAATTTACTCTACAGCCAACAATTCATAATACAATAATAATCAATAATTTACTAGAAGTAGAAATGAGAAATGAAGCTGATAACTCCAAACATTGTAATAAAATATAATTTTGCTAATAAAACTTAAACTGAATGTAAAAATAAATGAGAGATACTCAATATTTCAACGACATGTGAGAACATTCGACAAATCTTTACGAGCTCTTGACATTATCTGGATTAATATTTTTTGGCAGTTTTTTTCTCAGTTCTTCTTCTTCTTTTAACTTTTCAATCTTCAAATCATTTCTACTTTTTCATCTCATCGACACATTTGTATGGTTGTGTTCGGTTTTGGCTCCTTATTTATGGTCCTTGTTTATGGTCCTGTGACGAGAATTTGTCAGAATTTTATGGGCGGCAATTTTATTAAGTCTGCTGTCTTCAAGATTCCTTTAAGGAACTCATCAGAATTCAACCAGGAATCAACATTATTGATTATAAAGCCCAGAAATCTGACGAAATCCATCTAAGGACATTGAATCTATACGGATGATTTTTATATTTTTCAAAAAATATTAAGGCTTCCACTCAGGTACACAAAATAAAAACTGATTTTTGTTCTATAAAAAAGTATAATTTTTTTAATATTTATGTGTAAACATGTGGTGGAACAGACATAGATATCTGCCTTAAATTTTTTTGAGAATCATCACATAAGATACGTAAAAATGTGTTAGATAGATTCTCTTCTAAATTGTACCTGCTGTCTGTATTTTGATCATAAAAATTTGTTAAATGTGACATTGCATTCCCTTTTGTCTCCTTTAATGTGCGATCGCATCAAAATGAAATGGGATTCATAATTTGACATGGCATGTACTTTCTATTCTATTCATAGCAGAAAATGTTGTTAAAGTATCAATTACATATTGAATATGAATGCTGAGATGGAAATTTGTCAGGATTTTTATTTTTTTTTGTCGCACCGACTGGTTTGAACACTTGTCTGCTGTGAATAGAAGTGGGAATTATTCATGTGTGACGTCGGGTTGGTGACTTGGTTCTAGGATCTAAGTTAAATGATGCTCTTTAAGAATCATGTCTAGTTATGTATGATCCCTTGTAAAACATGGATTAGAAATTTTGGATTTATGCTGTGGACCAATACTAACGATAAGAGCTGTGAAATGAACACTGGATAGAGAAAAAGGTTTAAGTGTACTTTATGTCACGCTCATTAACAACATCCCTGTAGCTCAGTAGGTAAGAGCACTTGTTATGTAACTACGAGGACATGGGTTCGAGTCTCATTCTGGCTATATTGTGAGGACGTTTGCCTTTTCATCTATAACCTTAGAAGTAGGGCGTCGTCCAAAATTGCAGGTCATGCAGCCATGGACAAACTATATGCTACATCCGAGAACTTGACCGAACCCTTCTTAGAAGTAGTAAGATTCCGAACAGATTCTCAAAGTAGCAATTGATTACAATAATAATCCATCAAAGTCAGCAAATAGCCATTCATCTCCAATGAACTAACTTTAGTCGCTTCACACCAAATTTTAAACTCTACATTCCCTCTTCCATCAACTGCATAAGTATTCTAAAAATGTCAAGTCCATTTTTTGCTCATTTAGCTTCCAAATCCCCATCCAACTATGCCGAAACAATCAATCTCATTACCACTAACGAGAACACTTGCAAATTAAAAATCTTTCCAAATTATTTCTGGTTCCTTAATTGAATGTATGTAGAAAAAAAAAAGTTTAATTCATTTCCAATTCCATGAAGCAACGGGTTTTGCTTTACTTAAATTATTCAAATTTAATCCTCATTTGTGAATTTTTTTTTTCGTTCTCGTTTGGAAATAAAAATCACTTAAAAAATTGAAGAGAACTCGAGCTAAAAAGTATGTGTGAATGTTCTGATGATCATCTGTTGGAATTAACGAGTCAATGATCCATGAAATCCTCTTTCTCACTCCATTCAAATAACATTTTTTTTTTCAGTCAGTCTTCGACATTATTATGTACTTAATTTTCGTCTTATTCTCCTTTCACATACATAATAATCATAATATGCATGCTTAACATTACGTCAAATGATATTCCGAAGGAGTATATAGCTATGGATGAAAGAAGGTTTCATTTGTGGTATAACTGAGGATTTCTCTTTTGCACGTGTTTTTTTCTTTGTTGTTGTTCCTTATTTAGGATTTATTTTTGGGATATATTAAGGATTTTAAGATGCGGATATTTTGAAGTTTTTGAAAGGACTTGAGATGCAGAGTTGGTTGCAGCAATTGAACAGCACAATGTATTCGCTAAGGCACAGTGCACTGCAATGTCGCTGAGTTAACAGTCAGATACAGAGTTGTCATGACGTGACGGTCGAGACGAAATCACGAACACCATGAAATATAGTATGGCGCATAGTGCTGTTCTGAACATTTGACCGGATGGCAAAAACACATCTACAAAAACTACAAGTACTACAAAACAAATTCTGAGAATTGTTCAACAAAACAAGATACGAAAGGATATCAGATCTATGAAGCAAAAATACCTCTATTGTACGTCGGAAAGTTGCAAACGAATTTCAACACTCGTCTTGCGTCGCGAAACACCGAATAAACCACAACATAAATTAAAGCAAAACAATTTCAAAATAAAATCAAAACTAAGTGATTGAATGCGATAGTCAGAATCCTTAAAAATTTAAATACAAATAAAATGTATCCAAACTTTGTACATAATTAAGTTATCGCTAAGGCACAGTGCACTGCAATGTCGCTGAGTTAACAGTCAGATACAGAGTTGTCATGACGTGACGGTCGAGACGAAATCACGAACACCATGAAATATAGTATGGCGCATAGTGCTGTTCTGAACAGTGATCATTACATTATGGCTGTTATGATCAACGGCAGCAATTGTCTTACAACTGATGACTACATGCTGTTCCCTAACAGGCAAAGAGCATGTTCTCTAAAGCACTAGTTAAGTTAAACATGCTTATGAACGTGTTGTCAGTTTGGTCTGTTCTTGAGAGCTCATACTTTGCCTGCTAGGGAATGTTAAGTACTGACAATGTCAGTTACAATCTACAAGAATCTCCCAAATTCCCATTAGAAATCCCAAAATGTCCAAACTATCTCCAAATCATCAAAATCCAGATAAATTACAAAATTCATCACAATCCCTAACCATGATCATCCACATGCCTTAAAATTACATTTCACGCTTTGGTTCCCAATAACCCAAAATTATTAAACAGAAATGGGAGAAATAATAATGAATATTCTCTAAGCTTCTTCATAATCCTTCATCATAAAGGGCACAAGTGTACGCAATTTATGCTCTGAACTCTGAACAACAAGACAGAGACAGAGAGATAAGAAATTAATATTATTAACAGCACTCAATCAAAACTAATTTTCAAATTTTCAAGGCACATCAAGTTCATTTATGAATATGTGTATCAAGACACAGCATAGCGAGTATATGTTCATATATGATGGAGAGATTGAGATCAGTAGAAACAATAAATGAGAATAGAAATGAAAATAAAAGAATGAACAAAAAGAAGATTGGAAGTGGAAGGAAAGAAGAGAAAAAAAGGGAAAAAAATTGAGAAACAAGTTCATCAGTATTGCCGCATAAATTCAATCACCTGCTGCGTTCTCAATACTATATCTGGCAATACGAGAAAATAACAACAACAAGGCAAAAAAAAGTATGTATATCCGAAAATAAAGTTTTTTGGTGGATGGTGAAAGATGAAAGAGAAAGAGAGAGAAGAGATAAGATGATTTGGGATATTCTTGCTGTAGTTCTCGTGCATTTCTGTGAATTACGTAGTCAGATTGGTTATTTTCTTCATCACATGCTTGGAAAAGATTGTTTGAATTACGTCAGGATTTGGTTTTTAGTTGCAAAATGATTTTAGGATGAAATGAGTTTTGCGTACGTAATTTGAAAGTCTACGTTATTTTACGTACGTATTTTTGAAAGCTGTGCTATTTTACGTACGTATTTGTGATAGTCCATGTTATTTTACGTACGTATTTAGGATAATCTACGTTATTTTACGTACGTATTTTTGAAAGTCTACGTTACTTTACGTACGTTTTTTGTCTTTGTCTATGTTATTTTACGTACGTATTTTTGATAGCCTACGTTATATTACGTACGTATTGTCTTTGAAATTTAATTTAAATTGAATTTTAACACACATATTTTAAAATTTGGAAAGCCGTTTGATGTATTCCGTTCAAAAGAAACATAATTAGCAGAAAATCATCAATTTTGTAGACTCGACATCAAAAATAATCCTAAAAATATTACTAAAATGCACTTTAGACTTCCACCCACACAGACTTTCTTAGTCAATATAATAATTTTTGCCGTTCCTATACAAACATAAATCTTACGATCCCTTACAAACACATTTAAAGCTACAAAAAAAGTTCCTAAATAAGATTTTTTGTAGTTATTCAATTTCGTTATGTTGTGTCTTGTTGATTCCAATTTTTAGATCATGTGGATCTTCTTCACGCTTATTATGACCTAAACATCAACGCACATATACATCGATGTTGATGGATAATTTTTCTTTCTGGAGGCTTGAGAACATTTTTTTAAGGTTTCACATGTTAAAATCATTCCTTATTTTATGTCTTGTGTATGCAGAGAGAACATATGGTTTTTTTATGCTGCTCAACTGTAAACATAACAAAAGAGAATAAGAAGAAGTTTTTTGAAGGATGAGATTTTTTCATTGCAAGCTATTGATATTGATTTAATTTTTTTAAGAGTCCATGGGAACTAATATTGAAATTTAATGCCTTTTTTTGTGCCTCCTTATTGCTTATGGTCAGTTCTTTTATTCTCTTTTCGTTGATTAATTTTAATTTAATTTGATTTGGTTGAAAAAACTTTTCTTCTTTTTTTTGCCAAGTTCATGTGATGATCTTCAAGACTAATTCTTTAAGGCTGTGTATGTGAACATGAAGAAAAGGGCACAAACAATTGATTAAGTTACTGTCTTCATGTGTGTTCAATTTTATGAATATTTTTATTAATTTTTATCTTCTGTGTCATTTGATAGCTTTATTGTTGAAAAGGATACGTTTTTTTGGGGTAACTGATTTTTTTTCTGTGGGTGATCATTGTCACAGGAAATTCCATTGTGAATCCGTACAAAAATTCATTCATAAAATTATTATGTGACAATAAAAAAGAAATTTTTAATCCTTTTATAAAATTATGCGGTTGGACGTATGGGAAAAGGTGCATTTTGAGGAAGATATAAGGAAGATGCAGAAGTCAGATACATGAAAATGGCATGAAATTAAATGAAATTGATGTTCTTTTGAAAATACAGCAATAAGAAGAATTGAATGGATATTAAAAGGCATGAGAAAGTAAACAGCTGAAATATGCTGAATTTAATGAATAAAATTAGGATTCGTCCACAATTGCGTTCTTGGAGAGCAATTATGAAGGCTTATATGTAGCTTTGGACGAACTTTAAAGTACAGCTGAAAATTGCAAGCCTTACCATCAAAAATGCAGGTCTGCTTATCTTAAGAATTAGCGCATTTGATCAAAATTGAAGCATAATTTGAAGCAATTTTATCCGTTAAAAAAGATTTAAAAAAACTTTAAAATTCAAATCCTTGTTTTCAATTTGAAATTTTATTGATTTTTTAAAAATTGAGCCTTTATGAACATGACTGCTTGTCATATTATCGATCTTTTGTAATTATATAGCTCAAAATTATGTTTAAAATCTTGTACAAGTTTGTAAAATGTCCTGAAAGTGCTTAAATTTGCAATTTTTAAATTTATACTTGTTGAGAATATGCCAACGGTTTTTTAAAATTTAAATTGTATGCAACTTCAAATAATTGATCTCCCCTTTTATGGTTATTACTCCCCTTCATGTAAACATTTAGTCTAATTTTGAATTTCAAAGAATAAACATCTCATTTACCAAATCCGTAAGGAAGTTCTTCTTATTATGCTTATCAATAAATAAGCATTGTGATTTACACTTCAACAATACTAAAAGAATACCCGTTAAGTCTTCAAAACAATTGTAATTCATCAAACTGACCACAACTCTTAATTACACGAAAGTTACGCAACCATAATTAAATTACGAATTTCAAGACAATAAGAACATCAAAAACAGTCAAAACAACACGTAGGCGAAGTACATAAAACTTGAACCTCAAGAAACTTGTCGTTAAACTTTCATTCATTGATTTATTGTCAATAAAATCAAAAAAATTTACATAATAAATCAGCTACTAAATAAAATCTAGTAAAATAAATCAAACTATATGTCCATCTCGAGTCGTTTAAGGCACTGTAAATGTATTTTTTATATAAAAGCTTTATTTATCATTTCTCATAAACGCACACAACCATGAACAGAAATGACATTATTTTTATGAGTAAGAAGTCAAAAAGTTTTAAACTAATCTCTGGATACGTCAATAAGTTCTTTGTCTTACTCGGCATTTTGACTTGAAATTAAACATTTTTAAAGCCCTTTTATAGCCCTAAGTATGGAACGTCTTTTTTTTATTTTTATTTAAACATCAAATTTGATTTTAATCAGCTGCTGTATAGCTTCTTCTTACTTTTTTTTATTTCATTTCTTGTTTTTACTTCTTTCACTGTCATGAACGTACTTGTGTGCTGCTTTTTATCATATTTGATATATTACTCGTTTCTTATTTTAGCCATTAAACAATTTCTCAGATAAGAGACATTATCGGTGCGTTCAGAAAGAATTGTGATAAGGAAATACACCTATAGCGATGGTTAAATTGAGTGAGAATAGGATGGCTTTTTTTTTTGGGTGGGTTTATCCCGTCCCAAGGTTGCAATTTGGCGGTCACTGTCTGAGTGATTGTAAAAATGGCGCGTACTTAAGACTGAGCACGCTACTAAGCACAAACTAAGCATGCTCAAAATCAAGTGGATTTGTTCAATGCTCAATAAAGTGAATTTGCTTACTTCGAAAAGTACGGGCATCAGGCTATGATGGAACATGCTGCGATTAGTCAGCCGTTTATTAAGTTATAAATTTGGCGTTCTATGGCAAGTTCCATAAATGTCAAATTATTTACTAGACATAAGAAAGACTAATCCCAGTCTGTTTCACTTAAGAGGACAAGGGAGAGTCGTAACCTGCTTAGTAATAGTTTGAGAATGTTCTAGGAATGCTCTATGTCCGAATAAACAAAAATAAGTTATAATTAATGAATGACAAGTTAATGTCCAGCTGATGTCTAGTTCCAACATATTTTTATCCACTCGGAATGTCTTTTCGGGTTTGGAATTAATTACGAATTGGATCTTGGGTCGTTCGGGAGATTGTAAATTCACTTCCTTACTTCCGTGGTCGTACTTGTCAATTGTGAATCATAACCAGTTGATCAAGTAAATTTGAAGTTATTCTCAAAGAAGATAGAATCTGATGCCTTGTGACGATACGAGATACTCTATAGCTGTTTAACATTTGATATTTAGTGGGGAAAATACGTTAGAACTGGAACTTGAATTAAGTATTTGCAACTTAGAAAATCAAGGTTGTTTGCCCCAAAAGCATTACAATTTGAGCATCCAATTTTATTTCTAAACGTCACTTCCTCAAGACCCAATACAAGAGATGATGCAAAAAAAAAATAACAAAAAAGCATCCAGCTTATGATTGTAAAAATAACAACAAATTGGAGACAATTTTGTTAAAGTCTTTCTGTTCCTTTGTTTTTATATTGAGGGTTTGGCTTTCTAATTATCCCAGCCAGATTAGAATGGTACCGCTTTCTCAGTTTCCATTCATAAATTTGTCTGTTGTATTTTTTTTGTTCCTCTTTTTTTGTCATCTCGTTTTTCTCATGAATGAAATTTTTTTTTTGCCTTCTTCACTTTACAGTTCTGTCTCTGTATATCATCTACATTATAATATGTATACATACATATTGTTAAGAGTCGAATAAGAAGTAGAATTTATTTCGTGTGTCGAGAAGAGTTCTGGAGCCCCATTGATATACACACGTTTATATTTCAATGAATGAATGGATGGAAAGAGTTGATGAATGGAGTGAGATGGAACGTTAATTATTATTTATTGTATTTCTTGATTTTCGCTCGTAAAAAATTAAGAGAATGTAAAGGAGAATTGAAGAAATGATATATGGGGTCAATTTGGGAATGATGTTCACTATATAGTGACTCTGTCTTAGGTCTATTGATTCCTATTCCTATATCTACGGAGCCCATTATGCCAAATAACACCATGGTCTGGATGTATCAAGCTTTACTTCATAGTCAATACTCAACACTGGAATCAATGGTTCCGAAAAGACAAAATGCACATTCAGATAAGAGATGGGTGCCATCAGGGTACCATGTGGGTGTGCTCAATATATGCGACTATGCTCGTTATATGCGACTATGCTCATTGGATGCGACTATGCTCATTGTATGCGACTATGCTGATTGCATGTGTATACTCATGTAGTGCGTTCATATATTTCAAGTTGTGTACACCCTGATGGATACCCACCCATCACGTGTCTGTGCTCATTGTTTGGACATGGTGTCCTTATGGTACCCACGTTTCATGAGAGTGCGTTCATAGTATTTTCGGAAGTTTTATACAATATGCTCGATAATCAATAGACGAGGAACTAATAATGGAACAGCATATAATTTACTCTGTCGAAATCAACCGACACCGTTAAGTGCCATCAGGGCAACCTCGCGTCTTGTTGTGGATACATCGAAGTAGTGCTGCCCAAGTGAACACATTGTGCTGTTCGAACAAGTAATTGAAGACAGTCCAAATATCATTCTCTTCCCCAAACTTCTCATACCCATCAAAAATTCCCATTAATCATAAACATCACTTATGAACAATCCCCATCCAACCGAAATCGAGAATCATTAATATTCCTTTATATTTCAAGTTTTCTTACTTAACGTCTTCTGTCGATACAGATTGAAATTGTAATTCCCAGAATAAAATTCCATTTTCTTTGAAATCCTTTTGGCACGATCATGTGTGTATTAATGCGATCGTAAGCAAATTTAGACGTGATTTATGTGACATAAATGAAATGAATGAAAAAAAAGTTAATTTAATTTGGTGATAAGCCTATACATCCATACATTAACAAATTCCCCGACTAATCAAAATCTTATTAATCTTTCAATTTTTTTCTAATATTAAAGCAGCTGAGCTGATTATAAGGCACGTTTACGCTCGTATGCCGATAAAAGATGAGAGATTCTTATTATTTTTTGGAAGTAAATTGTAATTTCGCGCATCTTTTGAACATTTTTTAAAGAATCAGTTTTGTTTATTTTTGTTAGTCTAAAGAGTGAACTTTGTTTCGGTGCCTCATAATTCCGGTGAGCATGTATGCAAAAATAATAATAATAATTTGTGGAGTGTGCGTCTGTATTTCTATTTATCTTTATCGTATGATGTAAGATTGTTGATACAAACGTAAGAATTGAATTAAGGTATGGAATTGGGTTCATATAACCCTAACATACAAAGAGCATGCTCACATTAATGAGCATACTCAAAGCATGCTTTTTTCATACAAATGTGCATGCTCACAAAAGTGAATATGTTTAGAGTATGCTCTTTGCCGGTTAGAGTAAGTAACAGTAATTAAGACCAATTTCGGGGTATTGTAGGGAAGCTGTTGACAAAGACAGTATTGGATTGGGTATTGCAAATTGGAATGCTATAGTCAGCGAAAGAGCCAGATTCAGGCGATATCTGAGATAGGCTATGGATTTCAATTGATTGGAACGGCTAGCAAAGTAAGTCAGTAATTTCGGGATACAGATCATGTTTGTAGAAAGCAAGCAGTTTTGGTCTATAATCGGTTATTTTGTATTTCCGAAAAGGAGCTGCCACTTGGATCTTGTTATATGTACTTTTATCAATGTGTTATAGGAGTAGCATTTAGATTGTGCTAAATGACTTACTGCCAACTTAAGCTTCAATCTTGAGAAGCCAGAAATAAGATTAGACATTAAGTAATCCATCAATTCTTATTTAATGATAGAATCCACCAAAAAACTAACAAACAAAAAACGTGCTCTGAGGATTAGAGTTAGCAGATTTTCGTGAAGCTTCCGCAAGGAAAATGGGTGTGGTTGAAATGTCTCCAAAAAAGTGTGAAGACACTCGAATAATATTGCCCTGCCAACTTTACTCTGAGAATTGTCACTTTTGCATATACAAATTTTGGGACTTGGCTAAGCATATGTGTGCATGATCAATTGAGGTAATGACCAAATATACAAGATTATGACTAAGTTCACATGATTGTGATCCACCTGGACAACACAAGGCTCTAATTGGCAACCATTTGGAAGACCATATTGCGTCCAAACTCTATTAAGACTCTTAATAAACTCCTTCAATTTATGTCGCTTGGGCCAAACCGAACAGGTTGATATTTAAAAGCAGAAAAATCGTTGAAATTCAAAAATATTAAATTTGTTAATTCAAAAGTCTAGAAACCGTTAAATTTAAGAAAGCCAGTTCCAGTGATCCTAAGAAAATAATCCCCGATCCCAAAAGTCATTCTTTAAAACTCAATACCGAAAAGATCAAACAAACAGCTGAACATTCTTGCCAAAAAAACATGCTTCAAAAAATATACACCCAAGAAAGAGAAAGAGAGCATAACGAACCTTGAAAGCCAACTGATAACGTATGCCGAAAAAAAGGATAATTTACATAATGTTCGAAAGACAACGGTCAACGTGTGTAGAATGGAAAGAAGAAATTAGCAACAAAAATACCATATTTATGGCCATAAGCAATCAAAAACGTAAGTTTAAGTTGCATAAAATATGTGATGGAAAAAGACTTTCATAATTGAAATACTCAGGCAGGTCATTTAGCTTCCATTTCGATTCTAGACATTCAGAATGTATTTACATTTCTTTAATTCCATTTTCATTTTCAATTTTTTTCTTTCTTTACTTTATTTATATATATATATATTCTTTCTTTCTTATTCTGTCTTCTCTTTATCTTCAACAAATATTATTATTTGAGTTTCTACAGTTGATTTTTTTGCTGCCGCACCACAATTATTATTTAATATAACATTTTAAACTGAAACGAATGAATGGAGTTGTACGATAATAAGCATTGGGTATGAATGAAGGCATCGTAAACACTCTCTGGTGTGGTATCAGGGGTGGAGGTAGGGAAGTCTAAAAGGGAATTTGCATTTTCGAATTAAAGTGCGTTTGGATTAGGGTTCGGATTAGGGTTCGGATTAAACTTTTGGGAAGTCCTCTTTTGGATAAAAAAATACATAGTGTCGTATCTGGGTTGTGGGCAGGGAAGTCTAAAAGGATATTTGAATTTTCGGCTAAAGTGCGTTCGGATTAGGTTCGCCTTAGAGTTCGGATAATATTCTTAACTATCTAGTGTTGTATCAAGATTGCGAAAAGAAGCTTAATGATTTTTGAATTTTAGAATGAAGTGCGTTCGGATTAGAATTCGAAACACTCTCTAGTGCGATATCAGGGACGTAGGCGTTCGGATTAGAGTTCGGACAACATTTTCGGTATACTTTCTAGTGTATTAAGAGTGGAAACAGAAAGTCTAAAGGAATATTTGAATTTTGGATTAAAGTGCATTCGGATTAGAGTTCGGATAAGTGTTCGGATTAAACGAATTTTAGGATTTTTGACTATGTTTAGTTTGCGCTTGATGAGGAACACCTATAAAGCATCAAAAAAGACAACAATTGTCAATTAGATTCAAATCCAATCTCAAAAAATCTTCAAATTCACAAATTCCCCCCTAGCTCCACCCCTGCTGTACATCCATTATGATCCACAAATATATATTTTAAATGAAAGATTCTTAAGAATAAATTATGGCAAAATGATGTAATGATATTCCATCTCATCATTACAGCCCATTATTTTTATGTATAGCAAATATCTGGAATGAGAATAACACAGATGTACTTAACCTTACAATCCGATAGTGTTAATGAGCAAGAATATATGTTATTTTTTTTAGAAATAAAATGCCTTTTCAACAATTTCGTTCAGGTGATTGCACAACCTTCCTATCGCATAAATTCTCGATCTTTATATTTTTGCCTCATGATCCAGTACCTAGAATCGCTGCTTTTTATTTTTTGTTTGTGAGGCAATGAGATGAAAATTTGAATTTCAAAAATATTAATCTACATATGAACAAAACATATAGTCGAGGAAATTTTTGGTTCCAGAGATGAATTGAATATCTCAATTGTAAAGGAATTGAGCATCAAGATTGTATAGGTCAAATTTGAATTTTAAGTTATGTTTTTAGCACTTAATTCAGGAATATTCTCTGTGACTGTTGATTGACTGTTTTCTTTTGGTGCTGGATATGAGGAAATCTTGGCTGTTTATAGTCGCAAGCCCTTAAACTTCACATTTATATTAAGTGTTTTTAAGTATAAAGGATCGTCCATAAATGACGTCAATCTGAACATTCAGACAATATCAAGGAACTGCCTCAAATATCAATAGCCTGACAGTCATCACAACTGATCATCCCCAACAAGAACTACTGAATTAAATTCGAGAATATTTTAATAAATTTGAGGCCGATATTGATACTTCAAGTTGAATTTATTGAATGTTTATAAGCTGGATATTTAACTTTTTGTATGGGAAGGGTTATTTTAAATGTACAATTTGGGTCAGAGAAATTCAAGAAATTTTGCAATCAATAAATTATACAAATATAAAGGTGATATCTGTTTATGTTATTACATGTATTATCGCATTTAAGGAGTTCTAGAAAGGTTGTTGGATGATTTTTGGGGAATGTTAGGAAATTAGGTAACATTACAACAAATTTGTCTGAGCTCGGAGTCGATATGATTTATATATTTCAGTTATAATGTCAATAATATGAAGTTAACATGGAGTTGAAGATCGATCTTTACAATTCAACGGAAATTTAAAATTTGAATAAACGGACGTTTAAAATTCAAAATACTGAGATGGCTAATTTTACTTCTGAGATGACTAAATTAGCTAATTAAAACGGTTAAAATTCAAAATTATAGAACAGTTTGAAATTCAAAAGCAGAAAAACCGTTGAAATTCAAAATAATCAAATTCGTTAATTCAAAAGTATAGAAACCGTTAAATTTTAGAACCATTAAAATTGTTGATATTTGAAATCATCAAAATCGTTAAATTTCAAAATCAGTTAATATTCAAAAATTCAAAACTGTTAAAATTCAGAATTCTCAAATCCGTTCAAAAGTTTTAAAACCGGTATTCCAAAACATAAAACCGTTTAAATTCAAAATTCAAAGTCGTTAAAATTCAAAAGTATCAAAGATGGCAAAATTCAAAATTGTCAGGACCGTTAAAATTCAAGTTTTAAAACCGGTTGAATTCAAAAACGCAAAAACTTTTAAATTCAAATATTTCATAGCCATTAAAATGTAAAATCACAAAAACCTTTAAAACTCAAAGTTGAAGAATAACAAGATTCTCTATTTACATCTTCAAAAAGCAATAATCAAGAAAGTATAGAAACATTTCAAGTTCAATCCAAAAAGAACTAAAAGAACAATCATCGCCAGAGCATATTTTAAAATTAGAATAGAAGTGAAATTAAGCATTTAGTAGCTGCATCATCAATAGAGTTAGATTATTAATAACTTCATAAAAAAGAAAAGAGAAGAGAAAAGTTCTGTAGTCTGTCCATATACAGGAACACATATTCAATTGAAAAACAAATCTTACCTTTTAATTTCTAATATTCCTTATTGATCCGTAAATGAGATATAAGAAGATGAAGAAGAAGCTTTGATCAGCAATCACACACAGTAAAAGAAACACAAGAACTGAATTGTTAATCCACGAAATAAGATAAAAGAGAAATTCTCAAAAAAAAAGTAAGAACTTCTAAATTTAAAATTGTATTATTCTTTATGCTGATCCACGAGATTTTTTTTTATATATTTTTTTTGTGTAACTCTTTTTCATTCATAAACTCACAAATACACTGCTATGTCGCGACTTTATATATATAAACTTTTTTTTTTTGTGTATAGCTTCTAATTTTAATTTTTTTTTTATATTTTAATCACATGTGTAGCAATAACTTTTTTTTTTTGTTCTATGTCACTCAATATATATGCTCACGTCTTTATGTCTCACTTCACTATGACCGCAATCAATTAATAATTACAAAAATAAACAAATTAATTTAATTTAATTTCATTCATAAAAAAAAATTCACAAATTTTGTTGTTATTGTTATTGTTCGCACTTAATCGGAACTGTATATGCCTTAATGTGCATTAAAAGTGCATGCAGAATTACTGTTGAAATTGTTCAGCACACGATTATTAATTTTCACTATTTATTTATTTATTTACTTTATGTCTGAATGTCTCGAAAAAGTTTCTTACTTAATTCGGTGATCAGTTTCTTCAGGAAGGAGAAGAAGGCAGAAATAAAGAATAAAAAAATAAAAAAAATAAAACTTTTTTTGTTGTACGTTTTGCCTTGGCAGTCAGTATAAGAATGAAATGAAAATCTGTTTTTACGAAATAAATGAAGTATGTAGAATAAGAGAGCGAGAAAAAAAAAAGTGCCGAAGAATGTATGTTGGTGTGTGGATGTCTGTTGATAAACGTACATTTTAAAGTTAATATGTGATCAGTTATGGATTCAGCACTATGATGTGTGTATATATATACAGTTGAGAGGCACATCATGACTTCTTAATAAATGTGGACAATTTTTTTTCTTTTCGTCATTGATTGAACACAGATGCATCGACTGATAATGAAATTTACTAATGTTATCATCAGGTAGATGAGAAGTTTTTGTATTTACTGCAAAGTTTGATGTTTGTCAATAAATGTGGATTTATATTTTGATTTGATTTATTTATGTATGGAAGTTGGGATTCAGGATATCGTTTAATAGATTGTAATTCAGAGCTCGAAGTCAACTCAAATTGACCCTTCAATATTAAATTCGAGTCAACTTCGAGCTTTGGATGCTATCGAGGATTGAGGATAACAGAACCTTCGGTAGATCGCATCGAGTATCTCTTACTTCACATCAGGGACTTAGGTATAATATCTAGCATATTATGCTAGGTTGTCAAACCTAAAATTTCTGGTATTGGCTATTTGAAATCCTAGTCCAGTGGTGGAAACGTGTACGAATCGTCACACTAAAGTGCCGCAAATTTTCGGAAATATCATCTAATGACGATGCATCATCAATATGATCAATAAAAGTTTAGTTGGTCACCATACGGTCAAACACATATCGATTAAGGATTCGATTTCCGGAAAATCAAGTTGGATTCAGCAAAATAGAACCAAAGCAAAATTTGGATGAGTGTCACACAACTGACCTTAAAAACCCGACTCACTAATTGTGGATAAGCATCAAGAAACTGTTGTCCAAACTGTGCGGCGTGGCAAACTAGTACTTAGGAACATGTTTAGATGTGCCAAGGAAAAATTTTCCTACCAAAGTGTGCCGTGGTTCAGAAAAGATTGAACATCATGAATCTAAGTAGTTAGCCCTTTACTGGCGTAACTATTAATCCTGATTTAATCAAAATGGACCTTGATCGACACACATTGAAAGGTTACCAACACAGCCACGACGAGGCAATTTAGTTAGAACCAATTTAGTCGTCAATTAGCAAAACTATTGGCTGACATTTGGTTCTAGGTAAACTGACACCTTTTTGCTGTAGTGGTAACAATTCAATGTGATTCTGAATATTTGGAATTGAATAATGCATAAAAAAGATTCTCTCTTAATATGAAATTTAAGCCAGGCTTTAAAGTTAATTAATTTGAGAAATTTGCTAAAATTCTCTTCTTACTTGCTCTTATTAATAAATCGAGAGGATGTTAAAAACTTTTCAAAATTTCCATCATCTCAATTTTTGTGCTTCCTAATATAAAATGATCCTGCCTCTCCTCTCAATTTTCATGAATGAATTTTTCAAAACTTTACCTGACATTTATGAAATTTTGATTGATCTCTAAATGTAATTATAATAATTCAGGTGTTAAATTCTTTTTTGACATTCATCTTAAAGAGGTATTAACTGATTCAGGTATTAAAAAGTATAAATTTCATCTCAGAGTCCTTTGGAATTTACTCGGATTTCCGGAACAAAGAGAGTTTTTTTTTTGGGAGAGAATTGATGTAATTGTTATCAGTGTATGGACATATTGACAGTTAGTGTGACAGAAAGATTAGAGAGCATAACTAGTTATTTAGGAATAATTTGGATGAGAAGACATTCAACGTAAATTACGTAATTAATAACGTAATATTACTTTACGTACGTAATTAACATAGTTATTAATACGTAATTTACGTACGTATTTGAAAATCATACGTAATTTTACGTACGTTTGTGTTTATCTTACGTAGTTTTACGTGCTAGCTGATCTCACGTAATTTATACGTACGTAAGTAGTTAATCATGCATAATTTTGCATACGTATTATTTAATCATACGTAATTCACATATGTTTATGGAATGTTTCAGTATTTTGTGTAAATATTCGTCAATTATACGTACGTATTTTTTAAGTATACGTAATTTTACGTACGTATTTAAGAATCGTACGTAATTTTACGTACGTTTTTGTGAATGTTACGTTATTTTGCGTACGTATTCGTAATTTTACGTACGTGTTAGTTGTTCATATGCGAAACTTTCGTACGTATTTGATAATCACACTTAATTTTACGTACGTTTCCTTGAATCTCACGTTTTTTTACGTACGTATTTAAAATCTTACGTAACAATTTCCTTATATTTTCCCAGAAATTCATAATATTTTGCACTGCTACAAACAAAAAAAAAATCCTCAACCGCCTTCAGTCTGTTGATTCTCTCAATCGGCTTTTAAGCAAAAAAATACATAAACATCAACATTTTTTCATGTGCTGAAGTTCACAAGCTGATCAACATTGAATGTGTAGATGATTTCATTCACTCAGTTTTTTTTAAGAGTCAAAAACGAGTTGTAGTTTTTTTTTATGAATGAATTATAATTGTAGTGGTGATTGTGATTCGTTGATAAATATTGTATATAATATAATATGATTTTTATTGTGTTAACATGTCTCTATCATCCAAACAATTTAATTTCTTCTCTTTTTTCAGTTCTTTTCTTTCATTCTCATTCAGTTCTTATCATTAAATGATTGTTTTGTAGGAAACTGGATGCATTCTAACTTATTATGGACATGTGACTTTATTTGTAAATGGAAAGTTGATGTGAGAAAAAGAACGTAACAAGATCACTAGATCGATTTTATATTTCTTATCAATCCTCATTGAGCTACAAAAATGATGAAATCATCTGTTTTTGCTCTTGATTCATTTGAAAGATAGATAGGGAAAAAGTAGAATTTCTATATATAGAATATTGGCAATATCATGTCGCAGAAAAATGGAATTAGGCTGATTAGAATTAATGCTTGTGCTTCACTCTCTGTTTGCTATCAGTTGAGAGTGAAAATTAATTAATTTTCTCAAAATTAAGCATCAACAAACAATGATAATTTAATTATATGAAGGCATTCATATCGGATTTCCATTAAATGACTCGAGTAAATAAACGCCGGCTTCAACTGGGCGCTTCTTGTTTCATTATAAGCTGTGGTACTCTCGCTGATTCTCAAAACAGCACTGCCTCATATCCACTTTCTGATGTATCTGTTCGAACGAGATCATCTATCTGCTTTGTTTGGAGCTTCTTGGATAAAACCCAATAATTCTGGTAAAGACTAGCAATGTTAATCATATCACTTGATCAGCTGTATTATTCATATGCGAATGTATGCATCAGTATGCGTGTTTTTTTGTAGTCTCGCAATTTTGGCTAATTTGAGCTATTTATCCAAAACCCTTCAAATGTCGGAGATACTTCTTGTTCATTAAGTACAGAATTAAGATTCAATCCTTCAAAGTCAATCCCAAACAATCCATATTTTCCAACAACAAAAAAATAAAATAACGGTCATTAAAATTTTAAACATTTAAATTTTCAGCCGCCGCAAAGCTTCAAAATAAAGTCCAGCTTCAGTTTGTAAAGTCGCCTTCACATACCGAGAAAAACTTTGGTGGTTGGAAATTTTCGTTTCTGCACTTAATTCAGCTTTATCAGGTACTATAATTAAGTTAATATCACATGCAAAGTGTCCATACATATGACTACATTGACAGCTAGTCATCTGGTCAATTTATTTTGTCATAAATGACAAAAATCATTGAATAAATTTTTCTACATGTTACACAATCAATTTTTGCATGAAAATTAAATTTATTAAATCCAAAATATGTTTAATTAATTCCAGTAACAATGTTGTCTTCACAATTACTTGCTGGTGCTCGTAACTTGGGCCAAATCGCTCGTCGCAACTTCGGTATTGCTGCTCCAGCACTTCAGAAAGTCTCTGATCCAATTCAGCAGATGTTCCTTGATAAAATCCGTGAATACAAATCCAAGAGCGCGTAAGTTTTAATGGCAATGCTATAGTTAAGTTAAATCCTAACTGAATTTTGTATTTTTAGTGGCGGAAAGATGGTCGATGCAACACCTGAAATCCAGAGAGAACTTGCACAAGAATTAGATAAATTAGCCAAGCAATACGGTGGCGGTGAAGGAGTTGACATGACCAAATTCCCAGAGTTCAAATTCCAAGAACCAAAAATTGATCCAATCAATTCAGAGAACTAAATTTAACATCCAGAACAGCTTATAATAAGTAACAGATTAAAAAATTTCCCGATGTAAGGTTGCAAAAAGCGAATGTTTTGTGAAATATTAAGGAATACAAAAAAAGAAAATTGGTTTAGTTGAAGATTAAACAGGATGTTGTGACTTTTTATTTTGATTTAAATTACTTTAAAAATTACAAAAAAGTTAAATATTATTTAAAAGTGTGTCTGTATACTCTTTAAGAAGGACCATTGAGTAATTATCAGCGACATAATTGAAAGTCTTGAACAGCTTCTGGACTTCACTTGGATGAATTAATGTTTCGTAGTTTCCAGCACATTGACAATACTTCATCATATTATCTTGCTTAATTTCCTTACATCGCATACATTGCAGATCTTGTAGAGTATATGACATCAATTTACGATTTAGGACATCAATTAATCGACTTTCAATATCTTCAGTATCGTAACTGACGGAACATTGTGCACATAGCCATACTGGAATTCCATCCTTCATTGCTCGATGTTTATCCTTCAATAAATCCAAATCTCGACAATGATTGCATGCTTGACAAATAACTTCCGATAAAATGTACGATTTTCCCCTTTCCTGCCAAATCGCTTTGTCTGAGAACTCTCCAAGTCCAACAAGTCTCAGCATATTCTTTCTCAATTGATCTAGTTCCTCATTTACTGTTGGATCAATCTCTAATATCTTACAAAGAGCTTTAATAAATTCTGTCGCTGGACCGTCTTGTGATCTTCCAGTACTTTGATGCATTTTCATGACGATATCATAAGCATGATGAGACAGCATTTTCATAGCTTTTGAAGGTTCAATGCCATCTGCAAGCTGTTCAATGTACAATGTGAGGAAATTTTCTAACTTTTCTTGACAATTTTGCTCCTCAGGTAGCATCTCACAAATATTCCAGTTCATTTCTAGCGCTAGTTCCTCGTCATCATCATCGAGCTGTAAGGAAAGGTGGAATTAATATTTGACATACGTAAAATGACGTAACGTAACAAAACGTACGTAAAATGACTTAACGGAACAAAAACATACGTAAAGAGACGTAACGTAACATAAACGTACGTAAAGTGACGTAACGTAATAAAAACGTACGTAAAATGACTTAACGTAAAAAATACGTACGTAAAATATCGTAATCTATCAAAAAATTGGTAAGTACTTACAATTTCACTTTCAGTATCTCCAGTCAATTCTCTCGGCACTTTTCCTTTCAAGCCTGAGAAATTAAAACAATCCATCCATAACAAAAAGTTCCAACAATGCTGATAAGACAAGTGTACAGAATGGAACAATTCCTTATTTCTGATACTTTGACATATGTAGTCAGCATAGCTAATTCCATCAATGATTGATTTCTTTCCACTGTGAAGAATAATTTTAGTAAAATCAGCATAAATGACATCAACACCGAGAACTTTGAATTCAGCAATAATTTGAAGGAACAACTTCTTCATTAATGTATTTAAGGATCGTCTTAATGCTGGATCATAGAGTAATGAGCTTGATGAACGAATCCATCGATAGAAATGAACAATTTGGAAATCACTGTACACATTTCTGTTCATTGTGACTTCTCTCAACCATCCACCAACTAATGATCTCATGATACGAAATTGTGCTGAACATAAAGCAGTTTCATCGTAACTTGGAAGCATTTGAAGTACATTTGGATTTGTTATCATGTCATTAAGTGATGCCTGTGGAATATTGTCGAATGTTATAGCTGCATTTGCACCTTCCATTTCCTGAATACGATGACTTTGAAGTAAAGCAGACACTGCCAAACTGTCAATTGTTAACTCAACACAAACATTTGGATAGAATCCAGCTTTATTCTGCTGAATCAATCGATTATCGTCAAATTCACTGAGCAATGTATTATCATCAGTCTCAGAACCACCCAAATCAGGTCGATGACTTGCTGACCACCATAGCACAAAATTATGCTTTTGAAGATGTCGAGCATAAAACAAATCAGCACCAAATAGAACTGTATCTGAAGGCATATTTCCAATTGGCAAGTTAAAGTACCGACATTGTTCCAACATTAAATCAAATACTTGTAAATGATTAAGATAATGACGAACCATTGACTTGACACCATTTCTTTGCCATTCTAAACCAACAAGTAGCGATGCATCATCAATAATGTGAATTTGAGTTTGTGGGAAATCCAATAAAGATGGAATGTGTTGATTAAGGCTTGTTAGGGGAATTGCTGATTGGACACAAATGATTGTTGGACCTTTCTTTTCTTGCTGATATCCTGCTAATGCTCTTTGGATATGACGATAAACCTGTTGAATGGAGAAGTAAAATTTATAAATTTAACGGTTGATTCAAGTTTGAATGAATTTTTCAATTCGTTTAAATATCAAAAAGTCGTTATAAATAACCGATTCAAGATTTAAAATTGAAAAATACGTTACAAATTTAAATTTTGCTTACCTGTTTCAAGTCAATTTCAGTAAAGACTTCAAAATTAATATCATTTGGTGGAACTTTCTCATCATCAGGATCAGCATCGTTGCCAGTAATGTAAGCTTGCCGTTCAGTAACATACAAATTTTTCATCGTTGGAATCTGATTTGTTCGTACTGTGTCATGTACAATAATTATAGCTTTATTGATTGGTGTCAGGAACAATCCCCACATGCTCTTCTTTCCAGAAGGAATCGTGTGATGATATAGGAATATTTTCTTCAAATTTCCTCCATTTTTCAGATACGGAAGTTGAATTTGTTGCTTCTGTTCAAGCTGATTTAATGAAAAAGTATCACGCTGTGCAGTTGATGACATTGCAATTTTTCTAGCTTCTGCACGTTGAACAGCACATGTACATCCAAGAAGCATTAATGCTCTAAATTCTAAACTCATTTGTGTCTCGTAAATGCCCTCAATATCTGGAGCTGCCAAATCAACCAGCATTCCTAATCCATTATCACGAAAGACCTTTTCAGGAACAGTATATTGATATAGATGATAAGACGGCCTTGAACGAGGTAGAACTCGATGGACTTTCTTCCATGAAATTTTATCATTTTCATCTTCACAAGGTGGTGCCGGCGTTCGTTGATTGACATAAAAGATTCTTGGAATTTCAAGCTTAATTTTCTGTAATTCATCGCCAATAATTGCCCATAAATTGTAATGTCCATCTTGGTCAATTGGCACAATCTGTATAATCTGCCATGTCATTTCGATCAAGTTTCTCTGTGCTCGTCTCAGGAATCCACCCAAACTTTGAATTGGACCTTTCTGGACGCTTTCGACAAGAGGAACTTCATCATCATGCTTAGTTCTTTTATTACCATTATCACCACGTAACTTCTTTCTTTGTTCCAATTGATACTTCCACTTTTTCTTTTGGAACTTGATCCATTCCACAAGTTCGTCCTTAGTCGTACCCATACTAGGTGGAGCTCCTAAAGCTTCACGCCATGTTTTGTTTTGTGCTTCTGGACTTTCTTCAGGTCTTACTCTCTTTCTTGTAGTCACGACAGGAACACCAGCTGCTTGCGAGGAACTGCCAACAGAATCTTCAATATCACGAATCTCAGAAACTGGTTTTGGTGCTGACTTGAACATTTCATTGATTCTACGCTGCTTAAAGACATCATTTTTCTCGAGAATCTTTTTATGCAGCCAGTCTGGATGTTGAACACGAGGAACTGGATTTGAAACTCCTTGCAATGCAGCTGGAATTGTTATAATTTTCTGTATAGCACCGCCAATACGTTCAATGTAATAGTTCCAGTCGAGAATATCACGGATATCCACATCACCATCAATTGTAGAATCTTTAAGCCACTTACGGATGTGGAAACGACGAACAGCTGATTCCGATTGGAAAATTGCTAAAGGAATTGCTCGTTCTGTGACTGGAGCACCTTCAGGCTTTCTACTGATGATATATTTACATGCCAAACCTGCATCTTTGACCATTTGATCGCCCAAAAATTCTGCTAATCTCTTTGCAGTGGAAATGGATGTTGATTTCTGTGCTCCATACTCTTCAAGCTTCTTGGACATAGATCGATTCTCGGAAATGAGTTCGAAGAGTTCAGAATCAGGCATGTTTGCGCCTTTGCTGTACAAAACATCCAGCCAGTAATTAGCAACCTTTGCTACACATTGATAACATTTTTCTAGGGTATTTCCTTGCAAGAAGGCTTCAAAAACTTGTGACTGGAAGATTTTAATCAGCTGCAACTCTCCACGTCTCTTAATCTCAAATCCTTTCAATTCAGCTACAGATCCATCAAAGTTAAAGACAGCATAACGTTTCTTCAACTTTTTACCTTCTTCCTTTGCTGCTGGAAGTACCATAGCAAGATAAGGTCCATCAACTTCAAAGAAAATTGAATTTTCAGAATTAATTGAATATTCTGGCGGTTGGCCATCAGCAGCTGGTTTTTCTAGAGTATGATATTGATCATTAGTAAAATGATCCTTAACCATAGTATTAAGAACAGCATTAGGATAGCTGACTGTGATTTTTGACTTTTTAGGCAAATTCGTTTGAATTTCAAAATCTTGTGGGAAAGTTCCAGGCAGAATACACCAAATACCATCAGTATCCAATTCTAAAGGACGTCCAACTTTCTCAATAACTTCTCGTGCTTTTGTGATGATATTGGAACCAGTAAGACATACAATACCTCCCATTTGCATGCTATGCCAACGAGCACCTTTTCTCATGACATATCCATAGAAGGAATTAAGAATACATTTGTGGGCTAACTGAAGTGAATCGTAAAGAACTTCACGGCCTTTTGCTGCCTTAATTTCACTTGCATCTCCTGATTTTAATGCTTTGGAGACTTCAGCTTTTGCTACTTTTGTTAATCCTTTATATTCATAACGACGATCACGAAAAGCTCTAACAGTGTCAACATAGAAGCTGTTCTCCATTTGACAAATTGTTGCTGTTCTTGTTTCAAGCTTTGTGATTTTAGTTTTCTTGTAAGCTTTACGGCAATAATCACTTAAACGCTTCTTCTCAATTGCTGCTCGATCTTCTCTGGACAGTTCGTGAAATGCACGATTTGGACCACCAGGAAATAGAGGTGGGAATTTCTCTGTCTCTAATTGCTGTTGGATACGTTGAAATTCACTGTGAAAAGAAAAACCGTTAAAAAGAATTTCAAATAATATTTTACAGTTTTGAAGTTTGAAAATCCGTTAAAAATAACCGATTCGTTTTGAATAATTTTACGTTAGAAAATTGAATTTTGTTAGAAATACCTTCTTGTTGCAGGTAGAATTTCTCCTCTCCACAACCAATCCATTTTTCTTTTACATTCAGCATCAGGCTTATTAAAGTCACAGGCTGCACAGTCTTGTTCAGTGACCATGGCAGACGGTTGAAGACGATTTGTCAGAATAATATTTGGGTACATAGCACCAACATCCAAGTGATAAATTACAGGTTTTTCGACTCGATTTGGTGTGTCATGAAGACTTTGTAAAATTCCTTGAATTTCCTTAACGACTTCATCGAAATTTTTGACTTCCGAAAGTGGAATTTTTTCTTCAACTTCTAGTGCATGTTTGAGCACGTGACCAACTTTATCCTTTAGTTCCTGTAACATACCACAGTCGAGTCGAAAACGATAAGGAATATCAGCACGAAATACGCCAGATTCGAGAGCTTCTACATGTCCACCAACATAAGTTTCTGTGTCAAGCACATGACCGTCATCTGTTAATTTGTTTAGTTCTGCTTGTTCCTTATTTGGAAAGATGATGTTTGCATGAAAAGCTTCCTTCATCAGCAACGATTCACAAAGTGTACCAGAACCTTTACGTAAAACTTCATCTGGTTCCATTGGAATAATTGTTGCCAAAGCAAATATGAAAGGATGGACATACTTCATGTATAAATAATAAGTAGCAACAGCATCTGAAACTGAGTAACTAGCTAGTTCTTGAGGAGATTCAACAGCCTTTTTACACATTTCTTCAGGATCAAGTTCGACTGGATTATAACGAAGTTTAGATTTAGCAACAGCTTTTAAGCCTTGCGAACCAACAGGCAAATAGGAATCACGTTTTACCCAGCATAGACAATCCATGTGCATGCTAGGTCTTGAGAGATAATTTCCATCACGATTCTTGCTATATCCAATTTCTCTTTTCATGTCTAAATCATAAAATGCAGCACGAGTCTCAACGAACGGCCAATCGAAAAAGTCACCGTTATAGCTGACAATAATATGTGGACGAACTTCCAAAATGTGATCGAAGAATCGCTGAATTAATGCCAATTCATTTGTTTCGTTAAAGACGATAAAAAGACCTTCAAATTCAGGCTTTGGAGTGTATTCAAAGTCATCGACATCTTTCGACACAATCTCACGGTTAGTGATCAAATATCCTTGTCCGTCAATCATATATGAAATCATCATTATTTGATCAGTTTGTGCATCTGGGAACTTTAAAGGTAATTTGGTTGTCTCAATATCGTAGGCTAAAACAATTAGATCTGGTCGTTCAAGAATATCAGGACGTTGAGTAATAACTGGTAATTCTGCACCTCCTTTACATTTAATATTGTACCATAATCCACAAAAAACATTTAAATCAATTGATACACGGACATGATAAGGAACGTCATGTTCTCGAATGTCCATTATAAAGTCTAGAAAATCTTGATTTGCTTCTGTTGATGCATTTCCAGTTAGTGACATTGACAGCATCTTCATGTAGAATGTATTGCTCTTCTCTCGTTCCTTATTCTTCTTTACAGAACGATTGATCTCTATACGAATTTTGTTCATGACTGTTGTGTTGTAAAATGACATTTTGATGACTTGATGCTTAATTCCAATTAAATGATTTGGCATGTCTAAGTCTTCTTTTTCAATTATTTCAATTTTTGCAGCATTACCACCGTACTTTCTTTGCAGGTATGTGAGAACTTCATGGATTTGTTGCTGTTGAGGCAGAACTAGGAAATATGGTTGATAGACTACAGACACTTTGAATCGTGATGCATCCATTGTGATAAAATACAGGTCTAATGCTGAAACTAAGCGACGATCATGATCGAGGATCTCTGTCTGTGGAAGTTAAGGAACTAATTTATACTCAACTTACAAAATATTAATAAATCAATCTTACAGAATGCATGTTAATTAAGTACCCTGTTCGCTCATTATAATCCTTGACACGATCAAATCCATATTTTGAGTCTATGTTGTCATTTTCTCTTGATGCTTTATAGCTCTGTTCTGCAGATTTTGTGCTCATATATTCATCATTATCCGCAATTCTGTTAAATTATTTTATAATGTTAATTTTCATGTTTCCATAAAATCTCGATTACTTACCCATAATTGTTTTGTTTGCCAGAATTTTCACCGAATTTACTGTACATTTTAATGAGTTAAATTAATTAAATAATATTTTGTTTATTTTTTATTCCGACGATTTTGGCGGGAATATTTTTGTGTAATTGACTTCGGATTGAGTAATAAATATAAATGATTCCTACGAATCTGTTGACTAAAATTCAGGTTTTATTGATTCATTTGATCAAAAACAATGCAATCTTGATGTAGTATTAAAATAATTAATGCAGGCAATCTAGAACTCAAAACAGCATAACGGTTAAATATTATTCAAATATTTCCCATTTTCGCATGGATATATTGCTGAAAAATTCAAATTCAAATTCGCTGAATTCAGTAAAAACGGAAATAGAATCGAACACGTGGTTGAAGCAGAACATGTGACAGAACTTGAATCGTTTAGAAAAACTTGCTGACTTTATGAAATGTTTTCTTTGGTATGTTAGACCAGCGTTGAAGTCTATACCAACAATCTTCAACTACGTATGCTATATGCATTGTGCACAGTTCCTTAACTACAGATTCACTTCAATCAAAGCTGTTTGCAATCAGATAAAAAATTGACCATACAAATATTTACTTTAATTTTTTTGAAGATACATAAGCTTTCCAGACAACAAATAGCTTTATTTGAGTACATCGAGAAAAATCCACAGTTTATGTTCTGCTTGCATTTTAATATTGAATGAATGAATGAGCAGAGATAAATCGCTTTTCAGTCGTTATCTCGCATGAAATTTTACGAGAGAAAGTTTACAAATCGTAAATTACCATTCATGTATGGTGAAACTAAGAAAATTAATATTTGTCAATAATTTTGGCCTGCGGTATACTTTTAAAAAAATTTTCATGGAGCATATCTTGGCAAATCAAAAAGGACTTCAATTTGATACAACGTATTGTTTCCCTTACATTAAAAAACGGACCCGTTAATGGCCGTATTTCAGAAAAAAACGAAAACGGCCGTTTTTTAAAAATGCCGTTTTTCAGAAACCCTACTTTTCAGTCGTTTTCATGAAATTTTACGAGAGAAAGTTTACAAATCGTAAATTACCATTCATGTATGGTGAAGGGAAAATTAATTTTTTTTATATTTTAAAAAAATCCTCAACAGCATTTTATTCTTTATCCTGACACATCCGCTGTTAATTATGCAACTTTTTTTTTGGCTCGTCCAGCGTTGTTTTCATTTTTAAACTGACTGGATGTGCTTGTAATGTAAACATTGAATTAATAATTGTCATATCTTGCAATACTTTATGTAAAGATAAGGAGATCGCATTTTGGTAGGAATCGAATCTCGCATCTAGGCTTTCGATAATGGCGGATAATGGAAAAGAGACCCCTCTTGAAGATTAGTTCCTATTGATCCATTTTAAATTGGAGGACTTTGATAAAGCGGTTGAATAAGTTAATGCTTTTGACTAAAACTGCTTTTTTAGTTAGTCTCTTTTTTTGCCTGTCTTCTCTTGCTTTTTTAAATCATGTAGAGCTGGGAAATCGCGAAAGCCTAGTCACATCCTCACAAAATAGATAATTACAGATTTCGTGTTATCTAACTATTCGTCCACAAAAGTCTTAATCTTACATTGGCATAGTTATTTACTTCTTGATACCTCGATTGCTTAAAAGCTCGATTCCCCAGATTTCATTCTACTCAGGCATCACAATGTTGTATTTGGTTAATCTGGGGTTAAGTGTTCAATGCTCCTGTTGATTCTTAATGTTTTTAAAGAAAAATTCAAAAAAAAAAATAAGGCATGAAGGCAATTTTTAGCACGAACGAGATACTCAGACATGAGTTGTCCTCATGACCATTGTTATGTCTCTATGATTTATCCCTCCTATAGACACATTGATGCCATAAGTATCATATATGCTTATACCCTTGAATACTTCAGAAAACAAACTTTGGCCATATTCAATACAATTGCGTAAATGAATACATTCCCGAGCAACACACCGTGTTGGTTAGGGCACCGCTTTGTCTTTATATTAAGAATAATACTAGAAGTCACCCTAACGGCACTGTGGTGGCTGTTTTTGATCCAATTTTACGGAGAAAAAGGCAGTTCGCTGCTGTATGCTGCTCGGGTTTATTCCTAGCAATTAAGATCAATTCTATTGAAAAAAGTATTTAACATTCATCGACTGTGACCAATCATAATTTTTTATCATCCATGCAAGTTCCACAAATGATCCTACACGAGACACAATGCAAAATAAAATTAAATGGAAGGAATATTGTGTGTTACATTTTTGCTGAATCTGTTTGTACAGGAGGAACAAAATAAAAAAAAAAAATAACATGGAGTAAAAATTATGTTCAGCTTCATTAGCATACGTGTACATATATATTTTTTTTCCTTCCACGGCTCTTGCAACTGAAACAATCACTTGTATGTTGAATAATAAATAAATTGTACGTGTTCAACGCTATTTTTTTTTCTCATTGTGCTCAACAAGAGCTTTTCTCGGGATTTTTCATGCATTATAGTTCTCCCTCACTCACGCTTTATTTTTTTTCTGTTCTGTCAAAGTGGCACTTGTTTGAGGCCAAAATTGAGTATACAGTTTATGGTAAATGAATAATACATGAAGCAGAGAATATGAACATCTGCAAAAGATTGTTTCACTTACAAGTTATCATTAATTTAAATTAATTATGATTGAATTTTTTTCTTTCTGTTCTGCATCCCTTTTGTGAGGCAGACTGCAGCTTTGTGTCGCGATGAATTGCTACTTACTTACCTTCATTGTATTGATGATAACTTAATTTTTATCAAGCTTTTGTGATGAAGTCACTCACTTTACAGGTGTATATTATTGAGTAGATGACATAGTTAGCTTTGATATGCAGATGGATGAAGTAAGGATGAGTGTACTTGGTGGCATGGGGAATCAAAGTTGTTCTGTTTTTCACTTAAATGTCGTTAGAAGGATGGCAGATGTATCGGATTACTTATGGTGGTTAAAGTAACGGAATTAAAAAAATGCAATACGTAGAAGCTTTCTTAGAAGGATTTTTGCTTAATTCTACGTATCCTGCCTACCATTTTCATGGACTTTCTAGGTAAACTACTAATAAACATGATATTTTTGTAGAAGAAGCAAAATAGCCTTAAGAGCTCAATTAATAATGTACGGGTCATGAAAGTTGGTGTTGAATTTCAGCTTCCAGGGTTAAGTCCCATCATCACCCTAGTAATTTTTTGGATGTTTATGTAGAGCAGAATTCAAAAGCTAAATTGATATTGCTAAGAAACGATTGATATTTGCATGAAATGTTATACTTCACAACTGAAAGCAGAAGAAAATTTCTTAAAAATTCCAAGCAAATTTTGATAGGTTTCCAACGAACCAGACTCAACTCAAGTAGACTCCGACAGTTGGATTAGATACTTCAGCTTTATGTCACAGTATAATAGTGGAACTAAGAATTAGACATCCGTTACATGCTAGAACGAGCTATGAAAGATGTAGTTAGATTAAAAATACATATGAGACTTTCAGCTTTAATGCAGAGCGGGTAGGACTTTGGATGTGCGGACTCTACTAATCCAAGTTCTGCCAATTCTGCTGTCAGTCAAAAGTTCTACTTCCTTAATCATTCTTTCGCACCTGTTGATTAAATTATGTAGAACAATTATTTTAAAGAGCACGTGGTTGAACTAAGAATTCTTGGAAGGAGACTGTCAATAGGGATAGGATTGCTCTTAGCATTGGGAATTGACACGTGGAAGACAGCGATTGAGTCAGTTAAAAGCAATTTCTATGAGAGGTAATGAATCACAATTGATATGTTGTCTTGGACAATCTGAATTCAAGAAGCACTCCAATCCATAAAATTGGCTATAAAAGAGCTTTTCATAATTTAGTTACCATTTCTCCCAATTTCTCCTACACAAAGCAATCGAAATAATTCCGCGCAGACACGGATTCTTTTGATACCCGTAAAATGCATTTCATTTCCTCTATTTTAGTATTGTTCACTCAAACTTTAATCCAATTATTATGTTGAGCTTTATACATGAAGCATGTACGCATATTCACACATTAAAATGTATATGACAAATAACTTGTCAACACTTTATATTTCATGAAATTAATGACAATCGATAAATGCAATATTGCACATTATAATCCACTATGTGTTTATTTTGACATGATGATGATTATATTGAATATTTCTATAGGTACAAGGCTCTATTTGCATTTTCATATTCATTCAACTGTGCATTGACACATGCATTGTTCCTCTTTTTTTATTGTTGTTGAAATTTCATTTAAAAATCCTTTTTTTTATTCCTTGTTTCCGCGTTTTTCCAAATTCTCCAATTTCCATAAAACAACATGCAATTAAGAGCTCGCTTTTTTATATGTTCAATATGTGCACAATCTAATATCCTTCCGCCCGTCATACACTGTTATCATGTATTGTGTGCATAATGCCATAATGATATTTTCATAATATCGTGCGCGAAACAATTTCTTATCTATAGCATTAAGCAAGCAAGAAAGTCACTGAGAGCCAAGCCATAAACTACATCCTGTTTTACTCATCATTAGAGAGTAATTATTAGATTGAAGATTATTGTGACAATAATTTAAAGTGAATTATGGGTGGACAATAATGTATATTTTCATATGCTTTACTCTAACCAGACGTTCGTGCTTTGGTTAGGTTGATAATTTTAGTAGGTGCTGTATTTGTTAATTTTAGCAAGTTCAAACTCTATTTTAGGTAAATATCCGATTTATTAGGATTCTATTGCGTCATAGATGGCGGAATAAGATGTAGTAAGTTTTAAAAGTCTGAGAAGATTCAATGTGTTTACCAAAGTAACCAAATCTCGATTTAGAATTCTAAAGCTTTGAAAATTACTATGAAAAGAAGGCTTTGTAGTTGAATAAATGTAGTTTAATTAAAACGGCTTCCTTGCGGATTAATAAATTCACAATAATGTTTATTCATCGGAGTTTAAATACAGACTGAAATTTTTATAAGAAAGGGGTAATGCTGTATATAATTTGAATTAAAAATGACCGTTATTATAGAAGGTATTTACCCCAACAGACAAAGTGACCGCTTTTAGGTACCGCAGTGCATCATGAAAGTGTATCATGCTCTTTGCATGTTAGGATAATGAGAAGCCAGAAACATTTCAAGGGAGCAGGAAAAAAGGGGTACACCTAGCATAATACGAGAGTAGACCTTAACAGATAAAGAGCATACTGTGAGTATCCATTTTTGTGAGTATGCTCATTTGTATGAAAAAAGCATCCTTTGCGTATGCTCATTAATATGGGCATGCTCTTTGTATATTAGGGAAAACTTCATCCAATTTAAATTAATTCCTGTTGCAGAATCCATACCCTTAAGTGAAATATTAATTGGTTGTAGAGTATAATATGTTAGTCTCCAACAGAAACCGACCAAAGCCAAAGAGAAGATTTAATACGAATGAGAATCCTTCCTGAAAAGTCTCTAGAAATTCAAAGTTATGCTTTTTTTAATAATCTGTGCATTTTATATTTAATAGAGCGTTGGTTGTACCAAAGAATTGCTCATTTATTGTCCAAAGTATTTAATAATACGATAAATTTCAACCCCCAAAGCGTCACATCTTGTTAAGGTTAAAAATGCATGAAGATTGCAGTATCATAAAGCCATAAGATTTTCTCCTTAAATTATTCTGCTTGTGCTATGAGACAGCAACAATTTAAATAAGAAAATTGAGATTTTTTGTTGTGCTTTTGTTAGGATGCTTTAATATTGCTCTGAGGTAATCGCAAATTTTTTCATCTATAGCTTGTGTACTTCCGGTAAGTTTACATTTTTATGAAATTTTTATGAGTCGCTTATTATCTACAGATTAGAAAACATTCTGGAAATACCTAATACTTTTTATTCTAAAACATTGTAGTTAAAAAGGAAAGATTGAACAATCCTATCTCCATGGTGCATCTTGCATTATTTTTGATACCTTTTTTTTGGGAACATGATATATATTTACAAGTAAGTGGAAAATATTTGGACTTTAAAATATTAAAAGAGATTCAATTACATTCAGCTTCCCATAGTAATTGTTTAAATCCTTGAGTAACGCCTTGAATTGCTTTAACATTTTGAGTTGCCATTTGGATCTTTGGAACATACAACAAATAAGAGTAGGGGGTAAGGATGGAATTGAATGAGAAGAGAATATAGAAAAGAAGTAACTCTCCTAATCCTGTTCATAGAACCATAGTCCTCATCAAGTCCTCATCAGGGGCATAGCTAGACATTTTGAGACCCCTAAAATATTTCCATCCCTCCTGAATACGTCCCATTCGCCATCATACCTTTAAATCAGTTATGTCCAATTTCATGTGTCACGGCACAAATTTAGTGATATGAACCGACCAAAACCATACACGGCTTGGTATTTCCAAAAAATTGTGTGCCACGGTAAATAGTTTGGACAGCACTGCTTAAAATTGTCTCGCAACTTTTTTTCAATACGAGAATTTAAAGTTCTGCATGATGGTCCATTATAATGGCAAATATACTGTGCCCTTGAAGATATTGAGCTATTTATAATAACTAACGAGTTTCAAACTACGTCTAACATTTGATGATTTCAAACTAAAACTGTGTAGGTTAGCATCCTACCTAAATATAAACAAAACTTCATCATTCATTTTCAAAGAAAAAGGCACATAAAAATATCAATTTTCAACGTAATGAAATTATCTCAATTTCCTCTTGTTATACGTGGGTCTTTTCTACATTGATAAAATAAAGGAATTTTCGAAAATAACGTCATGCTTAAAATAGCATTTTAAGAAAAATAGTGCTTGAACATTCAGCCTTATACCTCCACTTGAATGCTTTGGGACGAAATTATGAATCGATATTTGAACTTCGTAACAAAGTTGTGGTTCAGTGGAGCTCCATCCTCTTTCTCCACTAACCGTTACATAATTTCCGAACGTTCTCTAACTCGCTGGCTGTCTTAATGCAAATTTGTTTGTTTATTGGTTCTCCTTACATTGATAAAAATTCCCAACTTAGAAGAAATTAGAATATTTCATTTCAACACTACAGTGATGTGACCCGAGCGACACAAACCACTGAGCGTTTAAAGCTCCGCTTAAGCTCTACCTAAAAGGCCAATAACGTACTTTCACATAGAGGTACAGAAGTACGATCTTGAAAACTAAGATTGGTTGCTTTATCTGTTAGGCAGTCTATAACTAGGAGGGGACCTAAAAGAGTTCTATTACCAGCAGCCATATGACTGTCATATGAAGAAACTAGTAGAAGTAGATGTTCTGACCAGGAGCAGAAACCTGTTCAACTGCTTTATTAACGCCTCACGATTCACACTGGATCAATAGGAACTATTCATCATTTGACTGCCAAAATTTAGATAAAAGAGCTTTAAGGAAGCCGATAAAGCTTGGTGGCGGAACCTTCTTCATTTATGTCGTTCGGGATATTGAGGCATTTTAAGAAAAAATACAGTACCCAAGTCTTAACGTGATTAATATTAATAAGACCACTTGAAATATTTTGAAAAATCCTTAGAAATCCATCACAATTTTTATTTATTTAAGATTAATAACAAGAAAATCTTTTTAAGGTTCCATAAAAATTAATTTCACCTCCACTTACCTCAATCTTTATTTTAAGTGCTCACTCAACATATAAATTACGTCTCCATGACGTCATAAAAAATATTTTTCATTGTTTTTTTTTTGTAAAAAGGTCACTTTAGGTTGGCACAAAATAAAACAATTTAAAGCATGACACAAAATATTTTTATTCATTTATCGGAAGGAATCTTCCGTTGTAGTAACTTCCTCGTATTCAAAATACATAAAAGCAATACGAATATAAAAAAATTCCTTTTATTTCAGATGAAAATTTATGCTTTAGTCCAGTGATGGGCAACCTGTGTGCTGTGGTACACCTTGGTGGTGAGCCTCGACCGAAATTGCATACGCAATTTCAATACAGTTTATGGCATTTTCATTCTAGTGTGACGCGGCACTTAGGCTACTTTATTCCAATGTTGTCCTAACTGAGTGCTGCATCACCGATTTTTTTGGAAATGCGATTAATCGGATACAGCAGTGATGGTAAACATTTTATATTTCGCAGTATAGTTTAGTGGTAAGCCACACGGCAAGCTGTTCATGGTTTTGTGGGAGGTACATTAGTGCGTCGCATCACAGGTTGCCCACCACTGACATAACATGTGCGGTTTCGGTCAAAGCTTACAGCGGCAAGGTGTGCCGTGGTCAGATTTGGACAGCACTGCTTCATTCCATCTGAAACTTTTTGCTATCAACAGTCTCTTTTATGCTACCTTTGTACATAATTCACGTCTAAATCAAATGAAATAAATGTGTACAATTCTCAAAAGCATCCAGTCTACCACAAAACCTATTTAATGCTTGTCTCTAAGATCATTTACAGAAAGTGATGAGAATGAGAGAAGAGATATAGGAAGCAAAGAAAGGAATGAATGAAGCGAAGAAAAGCATTTTATTGTAAGTCATAAATTGAGCACTTAATGTAAGTTGAAACAATAAAATCTGTATCGGGCAATGGAATTACTTAAGCACAGAGAAGAAAAAAAAAGACTGAGAAGCATGAAGAGATGATGTGAAGTGGGAAATTGTGTAGATATACAAAAATCTGATTTCTTTTGGCATTTATTTCGGGTGGATAATTAATAGCATACTCATCAGTCGAGACTCATATAAATTATCTTTGCCGGCCCTTCATTGTGTATTTATTACTTTCACTCCTCCTTATTCACTACGTTTATTCTGTTTGTCTTGTAAGTGAACTTTATGTTCTTCCGGAATATTCAAACACAAAATTTAGTTGAATGGCCGAAAAAAAATATGCGTATTTAAAAGCACGTGTGTGGGCTGGATAAAAACAATGAAAATTTATTTTTAACGTGCGACAAAAAATGCGTGAAATTAATTGAATGGACTCACGCTAAGCTTGAGATGTTGAAGAGCACAGTTGTGGATGTTATGCTCATTAAGTCTCCCGAGTGATACATATGAAGAAAGCTCCGTCAAAGCTCTTTATTAGTTTCAAACGGAAGTCGATTCAGTATTACACGTCCCATGGTGATGCACGCGTTCTACATTTGTGTCGTTCGAGATCTGACCTAATTTTGATCAAACCAAAACTTTTTTCTGAATACTTAGAGTTCAGGAAGAGAAGGTTTGCTAGACTACCACATTTACTCCTAAATCTAGAAGTTGTACGATTCTCAACTTTGAGTTAGATTTCTGCTCAGAATGCTTGAGCTCAATTTTAGTACGTACAGTTCCAAAAAGTCACGAGCTTATAATAGTTCGTTACAATAATGAGCTGCAGATGTAATACACGATCGTTAAACCTGCCTGAATCAGCTTCTAGGTCTTGGAACACTTGTCTATTGTCAACTAACTTCTTTTACTTACCCGAGCAACACAACTGAAGGCCCCGAATCGTCCAAATGATTGCCAAACTTAGGCGACTTCCATTTAGTATTTAGTATAAAAAAGCATTTTAGTCCTTTTTCGTTAAGCCTTAGTCGTCGTTATTAGTTAAAGTCCGACTTAATCATTGGTTCTCTAATTTTGTGTTTATGGATGACGGTTGTGGGTGGCAAAAGATCACGTGGGCGTCCAAAGAATTTATTTAAAGAAGCTGTTGATCGAGGCAGTATTGTGCGTTGAATCTGGGCGAAATTGGCAAGCGATATCCAGTTCCTCATTTGTGTCGCTTGGATTAAAATAACAACTCTGCCAAAGAGTAGGTAGCCTAATCAGAATTCATAAGTCCAATTTATCTACTGAAATGTTGCTTTATAAACTTATATCTAAACAGATTAATATCAATCTTTCGGATATATCACAAAATATTTACTTACTTATTTATTTTCACATTTACTCACTGACTTTCTATAATGGACATTTACGTGAAATATGTATAATGACATCAATTTTCTCATCATTATTGGGAAGGAGACTGAGTTAATTGAAACTTTTTTCTACGTTGTCTTCTACCTCAGTTGATGATGAGATTAAAGATGATGGATGGATAATTGTATTATTTTAGTATTTCTGTTATTATTTCTTGTTCCTTTATTTGCCTGTTTATTGGTCTGAGGGTGAAAGCATACAGACTGAGAGCCAAATGAAGGAAAAGATCTTGAAAATCCAATTCCTCTTATTATTATACTTTTATTTTACTTTTTTCTCCTTGAAAATGTGATAACAAGAAGACTAAAAATGCAAAAGTTTTTATGTTTTGCGGTTAAGCGGCGTTGAAAGTTTTTCTTTTCATTTTATTTCCCTGTCTTCCATTTTTTCTTAGCTTAAAGAAAACAGAGAAAAGCTTTTTAGTCAGTTTTCTCGAATGAAATTTGCTTTTATTTCCGTTCTGACTTGTTGGTTGCATGACAAATTCATTTTTTTGGTATCAAATATTTTTCATATGAATTATTTCGTGAATTCGTGAATTTTGATCTCTTTAAAATGACAAGCATCATGAGAATATGGTTGCATTAAGCAACATGAAGATGAAATATGAGTCATGGGAATTTGGGTAGTTTGGAGGGATTTGTGGTGGTGTAGGAGGACTATGAATTTGGTAACTGACATAAATTATAATTTTTTCATTCAAATCGAATTGATTGTCACATGGTCCAAGTCAGATTTGTCAAGACTCTGGAATTCCGACTCCATTGTACTCCAAATTGACTCTAACGGAATTCGATTCCATTGCATCCGGACTTCACTTTTTCGGAGTTCGACTCCACTGAAGACAGGACTCCATTGGAGTCGGAATACAAAATAAAGTCTTGCCATCTATAATCCAAGATACACTATCCTTCCTAAATTGAGAATATTATTAGTTAATGGCCTATTAATATTTTCAATTTAGAGCCTTTGATCAGCTCATCAAATGGCCTATGACGTAGAAATGGTCGAAAATCTGACTTGAGACTGGATTTCATCGAATCTAGTCTGGGGTTTAAGTCACGATAGCTTGGATCTGAATTTTTGGATTTTACATCGTCCATGTTACGTTCATTTAAGATTTCGTTATTTCATGTTGAAAAAGTGACCGTTAACGTTCATTTGAGATTTGAATAATATTTCTTATACCTAGTTGAATACCCCTTTTTCATAAAATAACAATCAGTCTGTTTTTGAACTCCGAACAATAAACATCTCATCTATTTTTAAATTCATAAGAATGTAGTTTTAATTAAACTACAATAACCACAACTACAAAAGTGTGCTTTCTGGATTACAGCACATACTTCGATAATATTTCTCTAAAATTCGCTTCAATCCTTAATTTAATCTCTTGTCCAGCTTTCCCCAAAAAAGTTTTCTTCTTTTATTACATTCGTTTACTTTAGTAAGAAAGTTTTACTCGTTTTAGTTTGTTTGTCTTGTTCTTCAATTAATGTTTGCTGTTGTTTTCCTTTAGCTGAACTAAAAATATGATTGCATTTGTGGTTCTGGAACATAAGAGAGTGACGAAGTAAAAGGCAACAAACTTTTAAATGTAAAATTGAATTAAGCACTTAAGCTTATGATGCAAATATAAAAAAGTACCAAAAAAGAACTGCTCATTGCACTGCTGATAAATTGAATTTCATTCCAATATGTGAGATTTTGCTTTCTATCCATAAACTATTTGATGTCATTTTCGAAAATGGAAAAAAAAGAGAAAACTAGAAATTGTGATTCATTTGGGAAGCTCTAGATGTGATTTTATGTTCTTATACACCCATTTTTGCCTCCAATAAATTGCCATAAAACTATCGTCTCCTATTTTTACTTCAAACCATAGAGAAATAAAATTCATTTTATAGACTTTCACTAGAAATAATGTTATGTGTGATTCAATGCATAAATATCAATGAATATTTTACTACTTCGTAATGCTATTATGTTGTACGACGATAAAAGTAAAGGAAATTATGGTCTTTATGAGAATTGATTTAGTTCATTACAATTATCGTCACTAATATGAAGTCATTTTTATTAAAGTTTATTGAATCCATTTCAATTATAACATATTGAGACTGAAATTTCCATGTAATTCAATATGTTTGAGATTAATATAGTAAGGACCAGAAGCCAGATAAAGTAGAGATTTGGAACACATATTTAACTTTTGAGCACAATTTGTGAGCACATGAATGTAAGTAACATTTTGAAGGGGGGGATTCATGAAACATGCTTTGATGCACAACAAACTCTACATCTCCATAAAAAGGTATCATTTTGTGTTATTTGAATAATGCAAGCAAAAGCTTTTTCGTTAAAGTATGTAATAAAGGCTACATTTTGTGTCCTAAAATTTTATGAAAGGTAAATGAAAATGGGATGTACATATGTATGGATATTAAATGTAAGAAACAAGGATGTACAGTAATCAGCAATATCCGAAAAGTTGTGTTGTAATTTTTGTCAAAGAGAAAAGAAGATTAAGTGCTTTTCATGCCCTACTTTTTGTTATGCTCGATGCCATTTTTTGTAAAAAGGGATCGTTTGCAGACCATCCATAGTGCTTTTAATTTCTGAGCTTTTGATTTTTATTGTTTACTTTAATCGTACTTTTGGACATCGGTTAATGGATATCGAAAGACTTAAAGTTGTAAAAGGATGCAGGCATGAAACCATTCATATCATTTGATTAATCCAACTTAACATTTATTACAGGATGAACATTATACACAATAATAACATTTTGACAATGTTGAGTGCCCGAGAGACACAAGCCGTAAAAATGACAGAAAATCCTTGTCTCTTTTTGCAAGTCAAACTAAATGAAACCCATACTCAGTCCTTAGTCAAGACGCTCAGACGCTGAATTTTCAGCCAATTCTACTCAATGCTACTCTCGGGATGTCTAGCCTTACATTTGATTATTAAAATACCCTCTTACTTCACGTCTACTGAATTGCTGCTTGTTAAATACAGATAAATACATCTTCTATAGCTGATTATTTAATTAACGGTTAGTGAAACAATTAATTCTGTTATTCATCACCATTCCCATTATATTCGCACCAATTGAAAATTGTGTGAATCCGTATGAATATACATATTGTTTGTCTGGCTTTTGGAATGGGTTTATTGTAATGGTCTTTCAACGGTAAATCATTGGAAGTGCTGTAGTAAAGGGGATACAAAAGATATTGTATGATTTATTTATGACCTATCGCCAAATAGCCAAATAACCCCTGATTCCTCAGTGGACGGAGCATTAATTCGAAAAAAGCATGATGTGGGTTCCCATCGCTAAGAACTTCGTAACAAAATATAATAATTTCGGAATTGAAAACCCTAGTATTGAATGTTCTGTCATGGTTCCGTTAAGACAACTTTGCGTCTTATCAGTGGTTTGCGGTACCTTAACGAATAAGTTGTTGTTCGGAATTACAATATGATATTTGAGAAAACTTAGAAATTTGATGAATCAGAAATTAAAATGTCGAGAAATTTCTTTGAGGTTGGTGTCCTTAAATGCTTAGTCTGTCTCCTAATTTGCTAACGCTATATATTTGTTATTTAACGTAAAATCAAGTAAATTGCAACGCATTCTGTGAATATTCCTATAGAACATCATCCTCTTCATTACTAAACAGTTGTTTTAATCGTAATTGAAATAAAAGACAAGTGATGAGATATACTAATGATGTTAATGAAGATGTAGAAGCACTTAATCACCTCAATAAACGTCATAAATTATACATTATCAGCATAGTTATTCGAGTTGACAGAATTGCTGCTAATTGTTGTGGCTATTAATCCGAATTGAATTGAATGTGTATATATTTGAGTAAATTAAGGTTTAATAGTAAGTGAGTGCATTTTGGAATTTTGTCATTCATGGAGTCATTCATTAATGACAATCTTAATTTTTAGTGTTAGTTGTGTCAAACTATACCAACAGCACAACGTGTGTTCGTCATGGCATCGCTAAGATGTCATATCAGCGACAAGAAGTGATGTTGCCCTGACAGATGTTTTCCTCCCATATTTACGGGCAACAATGCAGATCGTCACATTGTGATACACGGGTTCTAATGCGAGGAAAGTCTATATCCCGAGTGGATCAATCAGATTCCCAAATTCATATCTCTAACCTGTCTTTATTCCTGAAAATCAATTTCTCAGAATAAACTCAAAATATTTTCCGAACAAACAAAGATCTCCCCCATCCAAGAACTCTTATGGATATGTATATATAGCCTAAACTATTAAGATCAATAATCTTCCATCTACATTATGATAATAACAAATGTCAGATAATATATGGGTAAGAATGGAAATGAAACAAAAAAACGGAGAAAAATTTTATGTCAACATAAAAGATGAATAGCTGAATTTATGAAAAAAGCTTTTAAAGTGAAAGCTCGTCATCTTTTTACTTTTTTTTTCGAAAACTTCTTATTTCCTCTCGTTCCTTCCTATATTATAGTTGTAGATAGTGAGTTTTATACAAGATGGCAATAATTTTTCATAATCATAAATATTCTATTTTTCTTTCTTTTCTCATTTTCTTCTTCTTCATCTCCTTAGCACCATTGCTGTTTGCTGTTCGTTACTCATAATATATATATTTTGTGTGTGTGTATGTGTGTGGGTGACAAACAAAACTATAATTCAAAAAATAGCAAACATCAACCTCAAAAGAGCGACGATGACATATAGAAATTTACCGCATCTTTTCCTACAATAAATATACATTTTTAGCACATGTTATGGGTGCTTGAATTTTGTTTATCTAATCAGTTTTGCTGACTGTCCTCGGATAAGGATGTAAAAATTTATGTCATTATGAAATTTAAGGGGAAACTTTTATATGTGGGATGGTGCCGTTTGGATACACATAAAAAACCGTTAGCTATTCAAGATCATTAAGATCCAGAGCTGTGCTAGGGCGTTTTGCAGCTAGTAATTGTTTTACAAGTGAGGGTATGGGACACTGAACTCAGTAGACTTACAGTTTATAGTGATTCTGATATCACAGTGGCAATTGTGAGCCGAATTCTACTTCATATAACTCGAAAAAGGACAAGAAAATTTTTGTCTCCAGAGTTTCGAATCCATGATGACGTCAGAGTCGACGTTGCTATAACTTGGATAAGGAATCATTGACAGAAATCAATAATATATAGAGGAAGGTGTCGACTTGAATTTTATACGTAAAAGTCGACTCTAATTGAATCTAAATAAAATTCGAATCAATTTCGAGCTCATTTTGTTAGTGAAGATCATGTTAAAGCTAGAGACCATTATTAGATTAAAGAACCATTATATTGCCACTGTGATCACACATCGATTAATTGATTAAAAATTCAGCCCCAGAGTGACGTGACTCTGACTAGGGACCGGATATGGTTTTAATTCGTCACCATGATCTGGTAGTCACTATGATCTGGAACCGGATTTTGAATTAACCGATTAATCGACTTGTGTTATTCCAGATTCAAATACCATAAAAGCATGTTCTTTGCCTGTTCTGAACCCCTTAAAATGTCAATAAATTCAAATTCGCTGCAAAATTCTGCATTTTCACGTGCTTAAATACTCAAACTTTCATTTCATCTTATTCAGAAGAAAGCAACATTCATACAGAAAAAACCAATGAAAAATAACAATTTAAATGACAGCATGATAGAGAGTCTTTTTTTCTTCATCTACACTTTACAAAAGAGAAGAAATCAAAATACAAACTGTTAAGGAACGAACATTCTCGGAAATGTTATTTTGGCATTTAAAAGTTTGTGGTTGTCGACAATGGATGAAATATAAATTAATTGCTTCAACTGTCCTCCTTCTTTTAATTTTCTTTTGAGTATGAAAGTTTTCTGTTCCTTTTATGGCTTACCTCCATAATCACTGTTTGAGCTTAAACAGTTGTTACAATTTTTCTTGTTCCTTGTTTTCTCCCCCTTACTACATATATGGAAATACAATTTGTCGATGATGATTATTCTATGAAATAATAGGAGGGTTTAATGGCCATTAAGAGTAGATAATTGCTACAAAAGCTTATGGCTTACATAACCTACCGGTGGTTGATAAAAGATGTTTACCTATCATATTGCTGTTTGTATATGTATGTACTTATCAATGTAAATAAACAACAATGTCTTTTGTTATCCAAATGGATAAACCATTTAACCAGAATAACATACGTGAGTTAATCGATCAAAAATGAATCAGGTCGGTATGATTCTGGAATGGGGTTCAGGATTCAAACTGAATCCGGCATTAAGTCAAAATCACGCTTGCCTGAGTTTGAGCTGAATCACAAGCTAGAGTCACGCTGGTTGAAGTTTGAACCGTATCAGGCATCAAGTCAAAGACATGCTGGTCTGTGTTTAAATCGAATCCAGTATCAAGTCACAGTCACGCTGACCTGGGTTCAAATCCAATGCAGTATCAAATCGTAATCAAGCTTTTCTGAGTTTAAACCAAATCCAACATCAAGTCACATTCATGCCGACCTGTGGCTGACTTTTAGTCGATTTAATCGATTTGTGCTATTCGGGAAGTAGACTAGATCGGGATATTTACAAGTGTTCGCCGTAAAACCATTTTCTATATTCCATATCCACACCTCCTCTTCCCTTACCGAATTTCAAGCTTGCTGTACTTTTTGATACAATCAACGACAAAACTAAATTTCATCAGCTTTTCAATACCATTTTTATATCCAAAAAATCATACAAAAACAGTAAATGATGAATGCATTCAACATACTTCCACGAATAACCCCTAAGGATTATCAGTGCCAAACAAACTTTCTATATACAAAACAATAATGTTCATTACTGCCTAGTATTTTCAAACAAGGATCAACAACAATCTCCATTGGAATCTATTCTCATTGTAGTCATAAGCTCTCGAAAACAGAAGTAAAAACAACAAAACCAGCAGTATCAAAAATGATAACAAATGTTTCATAGTTGCGCAAGTGTTTCATGTTTATTGTCAATGCTGTATGTTGAACATCAACAACTCCTTTGTGCTCAATGTTTAATTCAAGTTTGTGTCTAATTTGTCTCAATGATCCAATTTCTCTTTTTTTTGGCGCAAAAAACATCTTTGTTCTCTCACATCAGTTCTTTCATCATAATTTATGATGTTCAAAAACTTGAAAAATTCTTCCTTATCTCACTTTCTCTCTCCCTCTCTCTCTTTTTTTCTCGTGCTGTGGCTTGTTGAAAACTTTGACATGAGTTTTTCTTCGGTGCCTCTTATTGACGAGGCAAAAAAAAAAGTCGGTCGAAAGAAGAATAAAAAAAAAACTGAAAGTTTCAGCAGCTACACGCACCTCAACCACTGCTGTATATACTTTTTTTTTATGTAATCATCATCCTCATCATTGAGCAAAACTGAGGAGAAAAACATTTCATCATGCAATCTAATTCAAAACAGATAATTTGAAAACTTTTTGAACGTGAATCGAATTATCGATAAATGCTTTTCCTTTCTTTCGTTTTTCTTTCATGTTTCCAGGAAGAAAAGCAGGAGGAAAATTTCTTTCAGCGGTCTATTTTTACTTTTTTTTTTGGACGCTGTATATGTTGTCAAGTAAAAGACTTTTTGAGGTTGTCATATTTTCTCAGCATGCTGTCAGAATATAATAGAATCTGGAGTATTGAGCAATTTATAGGCGAATCTGTCTATGCGATTGTAAGAACTCTGTGGTCAATTGGTTAGGTAACTGATCGAATACTTGTATCACTAGAGTTCGAAGTCGACTCGAATTCTATATAAAGTCGAGTCGACTTGATTTGACTTTTCCATTCAAAATTTAAGACGACTACAAACTCTATGTATCATTCTTTTATTAGTGCGTTGGCTACCCACCAAAAACCGACCTCTCAGTCATTATATAGAGTGATATCGATGTGACAAAGATTCGGGCAATGCTCTTTCGACATTACATTAATGTACTTTAAATACCATAGATTACAATCCTGATGGAAATCATTTCATTTTGTTAATTAATTTTATTTTGTGTTGGAGTTTCCAAGTAAAGCCGAATCAATGGTAAAGATCTTGTGCACCTTCTAGAAAACCTGAAGAGCAGAATAAAAGTTTAAATTTGCATTATGGTAAGAACTTCAAAGAACCCCGATAGATTAGTGGTAAGAGCATACTTACTTACTTACTTTACTAGTTGTAAATCATACGACTGTAAATCATACGACGTGGGTTCGATTGCTGTTTCGGAATAAGATGTTGGAAAAGTTTTTTGCTTTCTGCTATACAGCCAAGACTAAAACTCAAGCCGATATGAATTTTGCATGGAATAGTCAACTAGAGCCGAAAAGACTCCTTATAAAATTTGAGTCAACGTCAAGCAGAGATGCAAAACAGGTGCCTGTGACAGGCAAAAACTGTACAAATTCTTGATAAATTTGAGTATTTGAATTATTTATATCAACTGACTTAAAATTCGAGAGTATAATTAAAGATTTTTTAGATCCTTAATTTACTAAGAATATTTTCAACCTCGGAAGATCATGAGTGTTGCCAGGAAGGTCTGATTAATCACAAATGCTTATCTCAAAGTCGTCAAGGTCATGATGTGTAAATAGAATTAAATTTGAGTTCTCTTAGAAGTTCTTTTTTGAGTTCATATCTCAGTAATGTCTATCTCCAAAACTGGTCCAAGCATTCGTATTGATGGATATTGACAATATTTCCTGATACTCATAAATATTATTATTGAACAATATTCGATATTGAATTGATCGCATTAAAAATCCATTTTTGTCACATTAACAATCATTGACTTTATTTACTTGTTTAACTTTCCGTCATCAGATGAAACTTTTCGCACGATACTTGGTAATATCTTTCTCACTTCTGAGGGGAGCTCGAATGAATATAAAAAACTTTTTTTTTTATTCTTTTATTGTAATCTCCTTTTTCCTTTGTCATATGCTTTTTTGATCGATTGACATTTTTTCTTCTATCCTCCATTGCTTCTTAATACTTTGTTTTGGGTCAATCATGTTTACAATGACGATAAAGTTTGTTTAAGTTGAAGTGTTTAAGTTCATTTTTGAATATATGAATACGGAATTTAAAGGTTGGGTACAGTAAGAAGCTTCTGGATGGAAATAGATATCGAGGTAGACAAAAGAGCTCACTGAATTACTGTATGAGCAATGATGCAAAAGTGCTGAGAATTAGAAACTGGCCGAAGTTATCTAAAGACAGATCCAGCTTCCGACGAACATTAAATGCGGCAATGAGCCTTCGTTCTCCATTTAACTTTGCAAGGAAGTAAGTATACTGAGAAGACCAAGAGAACATCAAAGCAAGACCAAAGAATTCCTGGACTGGATGTGCAGAAAAGGACGCTAAAGTCCTTAACATTCCGAATTGAAAGAAATTTCGAACGTCGCACGTTTTCTCCGTGCGACAATGGGCCAACATGCTTCATAGCCAAGGAAGTGTGTAAGTAAGTCTTCTACAAAGTTCACAAGACTCTAATGTGAAGATGGACTCCAATGGAGTTTGGACTTTCGGAGGTGACTCTATAGTGAAGGCGCCTTTTTGGACTTTTGGAGTCCGGACTCCCAAATTCCTGCAAACTCTGATCTTCTAATGCGCTTAGCTTGCATAATGATAAATGGACATAAACATTAAAATAATAATAAATTCAATGCTATTATTCCGAATCTAATAGACCACAAAATTTACAAACCAAAAGTCCAAAATCTACATTAATAACCACAATTTGTCATGATTAATTCATGAAATTCACACAAAAAAAGTTTATGCAAATAAATTGATTATTATTCCACATCAAGTAATTTCAAACGTGATAGCAATTGGTCGTAATATGCTTTTTTTTGGTACATTTTATTAATTTGCCTCATCGATTACAGCATTTTAATTAGTAACTAGCTTTTTTTTAGTGTGGCTATGTAAATCACATTAAAATTGAATTAATTTTATCCATTAATTTTTTGTAAGTCGATTAGTGTAATTGAAACTTTTATCCGGAAAATTACTGCATATTGATAGCAACTAATTAACATGACATATTACTGAAAAGTATTTATGTTCTTTTTTTGGCTTTATCATGTTGAGTTGTGGATTGTTATTCAATTTTGAAATTGTATCAATTGATTTGAGTGGGACAATTAAGTCATAAGTATTCATCAATTTGTACAAGGAACAATTTACAGTAAGGCTTCATGAAAAGGTTTAAATGCGTTGGTGGCAATGTGACGGTTGGTGGCAATGTGATCGAATGGACAACTTGTCATAATATCTAGTCTTTAACTTGACCAGTGCTGTCCAAAATTTTTGCTTCACGGCACACCTTGGAGGAAAGTTACGAAATAAAAACAGCACAATAATTCAAAATAATTTAAGCAGCACTTTAGTGCACCGCGGCACACAGGTTGCCAACCACTGAACTAGATCAACAGTAGACTAACGACACTTTTTTCGGATCGTTCCGTAAAGTATTTCATTAGTCGACCTTAGGTCTTGTTCAGTAGTGGGTTATCTGTGTGCTACGGCCTTTCGAAATGTCCTGAATCTTATTCCGCGTGCCATTTCGGTAAAGGCTTACAATCTGGTTGTGCCACAACAAAAAAGGTTGCCCACCACTGGTCTTGTTAGTAACTAGACTAAGTTGTCCACTCTTGATGGTAGTGGATTATCTCAATTGTATTGCTCAGAAGTGTGTAATGGGCAGTGAATGGAATATTAAATAGGGGAACTTCGTAAATTATGTAATTTTTAAGTGAAGAAAGGTGTTGTTCAAGTTTGTTACGGAGTCCATGCTTTGACTCATGTTTTTGTTAGCCTGAGTGGACAACAATACGTTAGAACTTACCATCAATCGGGTAGTATTAAAGTAGGGTAAGAGAGGGAAGGATAGTAATAACTTTACTAATTATAACGTATTATTGTCCAATCGGGTAGTATTAAAGTAGGGTAAGAGAGGGAAGGATAGTAATAACTGTTTTAAGCATTACATTGATTCCCTAGTCAATTATAAATCTTGTAGCTTTAACATCCAGAATGTCAATTTAAAACCTTTAAAAATTTAATACAATAGCAAACTATAATTATTGGGGAAGTCCACTAATATAATCTCCACATTAAAGTTTATAGCAACAAATCAAACCAAAATTAATAGATGCACGCTTCTGCATAATAATGCAATTTTCCACAATTCTATTTCCATTCAGATACAATAATGTTCTAGAATAATAAATCAACACATTATCATATGACATATTATTTGAGCCACTAATTTTGCGTATGGAACTTGAGGCTTATTTAACATAATTTGAAATTGTATTAATAACTCGGATATTTATAGGAATTAAAAAAATAAATTTAATTGTGCATTTTAAAGCTTACAATACATACAAAAAATATTCAACGTTTTTCAAAAATCAGGCAATATTCAGGTGGACTTAAGGCCAGTCCACAAATGCCCGATAAATCAAGCTCATCCTTATCCTGTCCCAATTTAATGTTAAAATTCAATAGAATATTTGCAGCAAATAGATTTAAGAACATTTTTGCCAATTCCTCACCGAGACACATCCTATATATAAAAGATAAAGAAGAATGTAGATGTAGATTGAGATAAAGGAAAATAGAATTTGATTATATATGTGTGTGAAGATAACAAGTTGCCAATGATTTTGCCTTTTTTTTTTTCTCTCTGTGTGCTATTGCTTCTTCTTTTCTCACCTTTTGCCTGTTTGAAATGGAATGAAATTTGGAGATGTAAAAAACTTGCCATCTTCATCAATAAATCGATTTGGATTGAAGGTTTGTGGTTGTGGCCATAAATTTTCATTCATGTGAATGGCATATTGTAGTGGTAAAATCTATACCCAAAAATAAAATTAAAAATTTGTATTAAAATTTTGTGAATAGAGCGCATTTCTCATATTAAGTGCATATCTCATACTTAGTGCCAATTGACACCCTAAATCAGGGGTAGATACACAATCTCAAAGAAATTGAATTAATGGATCAAGTAAAGGGCTCTTGAGACCAAGACTCGAGATCTTTTCTAGACCGAGACTTCGAAGACCTCCTTGTAGTCTCGGTCCAGTGTTGTACAAACTATATCTAGCGACTCACTAGTATGTCGTGTGCCAAATTTCGTGGGCGATATCGACTGTGGCTTTCCATCAAGATGTCTTATGGCACAATAAAGTTCAAACTACACTGGTCTATGTCTTGGTCTCGAAATTCCATTGGAACTGAGACTTCGGGAAACACTAGATCAAGTCCATCCACAATCATGTTTCAATGGATATTTCTCTAAGTTCCAATTTAAAAATCAAATGTTCCAATTCTCGATGAATGAACCCTTACTCCCAAAGGTTCCCCAGGCTACACCTCCTACCCTAAGCTTGTTAATCCATAACTCTTTGTCCCTACCCCTAACATACAAAGGGCATCCTTTAATAGTACAGAAATATCTCTACGGTACCTAAAAGCGGTCTCTTTGCCATGTTATGTTCGGAATTGACAGAATTTAAATCCAATCACATTTCACTTCCGAAATCTGACTTTAAATTATTCTCAGATATCACGTTAGTATGAGAATGATTAATTTAAATAATTTCAGAATGTATGTATGCCTGTATCATGTTACTTACCATACTATTTTTCGGTATAAAGTAACCATCAAGAGTGGTATGTTGATGCGTATTGCCATGTGGAATACCACACGGTACTACGGTTTTTAATCTCATTGATTCAGCAATTGATGCCTTCAAATATGGTAAGCTCTCAATATCATCCATTAAGTAACGTTCTCGTATTCCATAATTTTTCATTTCTTCATAAATTTTTTCTTGACATTCATGATGAATTGCAATAAGTAATAGGTACCATCGTAGTGTGCATAAAGTTGTGTCCAATGATGCTCCAAACATGTCAGCAAGTAGATGATTCAGTTGTTCACGCGAACAGTTCTTTGCTAATTCATCATGACTTTGTTCTCGGTCACGTTTCTCTAATAAAAATCTCTTCAGAATGCAATCGCGATATTCAGTAGAAGTGTCCAATGCTCTCTCGCAATTATCTACTATGGCATCGTAAAGTTTATGTGTTGCTGCTTTTCCAGTTAAAATGAATTCCATGTTACGTCGGTTACTCGGCAAGAATCTAGAAATTATTGTGAAGACATGTTTTGGGGTTGGAGGAAGGAGAGAATATTTTAAGAAAAAAATAAATATTGTAAATGGAATTGAAGAGAAATATGAAAGGAAGTAGAAGATTGTTTATAAGTAACGTAAAGCTTTTAGAAATAGGAAGAATGATGAAGCAATTTAAATTGATTTTGTATCAAGATTTTGTATCAAGATTTTGTGACCCGAGTGACATAAATGAAGAAGGCTTCTTTGTGAAGATGCAAAATTTGCAAAGTTTAGGATTGTTCATCTTTTCAAGTGAACGTGAGCTGGGCTTAGACCGTCGAAAAAGAAGCTAGCTATTCTGTACTGGTGGTTTTTATATTGTTGATATGGCATACCTGTGCATTACGAAAAGAACCACATGTACACAGCAATGACACAATTCTTGTCACATCGGATATTCACATGAAGCTACATTTGCCGGATTATGCCTGATTCTGCATTTCTTGCCATACAAATGAATACGGGTTAAACACTTCAAAAGTAAGGTACTGAACTTACTGCACTTTTTGAATTTATATGATTTATATTCAGAAGTACAGCAAGTAAAGTACTGAACATTATAGTGTCTGACTCTTGATATTGAATTTTATTCCGAAGTCGTGGCAAGTACGAGTATTACAATTAATATGGCGACGAAGCGGTGTCTTAGCGAACATTGTGTCCTGTTCCTGTTTGCCACGGAGTGATTAAAGCACCGCTAAACTTTTCCCTAACAAGCAATTAAGGTGTCGGTAAAGCTCTCTAATTACCACCAAATGGAAGTCACCTCCATGTGCACCCAAATGTCTTAAAAGCATTAAAATCTCCATGACAAAGCCTTCCTCATTTGAGTCACTCGGGCAAAAGGTGTCATAAACCTCATATTTTACAATGTACGTATATCAAATATCATTTGAGTGACACGCTACGAAAGTAAAGTTTTAAATTTCGACAGCTAAGCAAAAACATTGAATTTTAATCCATTAAACCTTGAAATGAGAGTTTTTTAAATTTTAAGCTGTGAATCGAATTTATTTAATAACCAAAACTTTATCAAGCTGTATGTCAGTCAATTAAAATAACAAAATAGAGCAACTCACCGTAAAATTGGCAAAAAATTCGCAGAAGCATGAATTCCAACAAGTTTCACACCTTCCTCTTGTAGGTGTTTTAGGTACTTCCATGTATCGGAGTTCCATTCATATTTCATGCCGAAAACAAAATCATTAACAATGTTTCCAACAGTGTCCATTAAAATATTAATAGGATTTATTTTTTGCGATTGAAGCTTTTGTATCTCCTGTATACATAAATCGATTCCCTCCATAATGCGATTTTGCATGTGCTCCCGTTTTGTACCAAACTTTATCATGCCCATGTCACGCAACCATTTGTGAACGAGACTTCGTTGATCCTTCCAAAATTCTCCTTCTGTACATATTAAGCCTGAATACACATAAAATTTGCACATGATTAACCTTTTTTTTTATTCTATTTTATATTTTAAAGCTCTACCATATCCATTGAATATTCCGTGAGTTACGTAAAGTGGCGCCCTTCCACTGAATTCATCACGTCTAAATGCCTCTCGAATAAGAGCAGCATCAGCAAGTATAACGGTGAAAATGGAACCCATCTGGAGGCAAAATATATTGCCGTATTTTTTCGACAATTCAAGTAACGTTTCATGTGGCTTTGCTGGATTCAAAAATGGCAAATAACCAATGAATGGAATGTAATTTCCCCATGGACCAGGAGGGTAGTTTTTATGTTCCCTTTTTATTTTAAAAAGGTAATATGTAAAGTAGAAAGCTAACAAGACTGTAATGATGAAGAGTAACGACCTGTGGGATATAATAACGTATAATTGTGATTTAAACAGTTGCTTTTTGAATGTAATCTGATCCTTTTATAACAAACAGCTGACCGTTTGCACACAACTTCTCGAGAATTATGTAAATATTGTCATTTTTTGTTTTCGCAAGTAATGTAAACAGTGAATTACATTTTGCTGAAACACTTTTATTTTATGGTAATTAAGTTCTGATGACACATTTAGCTTGGACCGTATTAATCTCTATCTGAATACATTTATTTACTTACATTTTAGATACGCAATATCCTGTATTTTCTAAAATATTCTTAAAATTCGATTTTATCACTTAAATTTAGAAGCTACCGAGCTTTAATCTGTTCTCATTGCCGGTCAATGAAGCACTGATTGTGATTAAACAAATTTATGTTTTTATTTTTTTCGTTCTCGCACTTAAATTTCAATTATTTATAAAGCTTGAGTTATTCATTTGAAATTTTAATGACAATTCTCATTTGATATTCTCTTTTACTCTTTTTCGTTCTTCTTTTTGTTCTGCTGATCGTTCTTAACATTGGAATGTTTTTGAAAAAATTAAGTCAGTTAATATTTTTTTCATGACCAGCTGGTCCTAACCGGATCAATATTATAATTATTTTCTCTTTGATTTTAATATCAGGAGTGTAGTCAGGGATGAGTGATGGGCCGCAAAGTATTTTAAATATCTTACAACAATCTCGATAATTAATGAATTTTATATTTCTGTACAAAATGTAAACAAACTTTTGCGGGAAAGTTTTGAAATTTTCAAATCCGTTAAAAAGTTTGAATTTCAGAAAACCGTTATTTCAAAATATTCTTAATATTTGAAAATTAATTGCTTGAATTGTTTCTTTGCTGGAATTTACTGGATTTTTTTAGGTCTAAAAGTGATCTGGATCTTGAATTTTAGGTCTAGAAATAACCTGGATCTTACTGGATCTTGTTTTTCGATCTGGAAGTGACCTGGATCTCGTTTTGTAGGTTGGGAAGTAACCTGGATCCTGGATAAGTACATTACAGGATAAATTAAAAGCCTATCCAAAGCACTTTGTCTAAAGAGTTTTAAGCTCACAGTCTGAAGGATGGTAAGGTTTACAACCGACCATTTTCGAAATCAACACGTACAAAGAAAGTGAAACAACTCAGCCTGGTAGTCTCACACTAGGAAGATTATTCCCGTCTCTGAACTCAAAAATGTGCAAAGACAGCAACAGTAAGCTTGTAAACTGAAGAATTATAACCAACTAGGAGGGTTGACCCCCTGTATGCTCTCCTGATTCAAATTCAATCATAGTTTTAAATAAAAAGTCAAATAATTCTCACACTTGACGTCCGAATTCAACATAAATTCCATTGTACAACTAGCAATAAATAATATTGATGCTGACAAAACTCAAAAATCATCACATCCATGGCATTGAACGATTAAATTTGTGAAATCTATCGTAAGATTGAAAATATTGAGGGTGAATATTAAGGCGAAATAATGAAAAAAACATGAAATGAGAGGAATGTCATCAACATCATGGAATGACTAGACAAAAAAAAGTAGAGATTCAATCGATGATGGTGTGCTGAGATGAATGAAAATGATGATGCTAGTAAAAATTTTATCCCTAAAGCAACAAGAATTTAATCAGAATGCAAACTAAGAAGAATTTCGTGTCATGAAACTCAAGCATCATGACTTTGTTGGTGGAGATGCTTGGAATGATTAAAATAGCATTATGAATGAGTTATTTTTGTTCTGTTTTGTCGCGAATAAATCAACGATCTTTTGATTTTTAAATTTTATTTGCAATAATAATAAGTTTCATAGTTGTAAGCCCTTTCATTAGTTTACTATATTTTCATAGTTGTAAGCCCCTTCTTTGTAATATTTGGTCTGTTTTCAATTGTCAAACAGTAAACATCTTTTACATTGTTAAGTAACTTATTTCCATAAAGCTGTAAAGCAATCAATTCGATTAATTCAAATGCAGCATTTGTGATTTACATTAAAGTTTTCCTAATATAATTATTACAAACGTGTTAGTGATTCCATAATAACTCAAACTTATTACTTTAATCTGTGAATTATCAAAATTACTACAGCACGAAAGTTCATCGATTGAATATTGAATATGGGATATTCCAAAAAATGGTTTCATTTTGAAAATCAAACAACAATTCTTCTTCAACTTAGTTGGTTTGAAATTTTTTCAGCCGTTAATTTTAACCAAAACTTTCAACCAAAAATTAATTTCGATTTATTTTTAGAAACATATTAATTAACATTTGTGACATATTAAAGTGATTTAAAGAAGTCAACTTGATTTTAAAGATTTAAATGCAAAGATCTTATAGAAAATATTTTGACTCATAACGGCTTTTAAAAATTTAAATGTAATTTGATCTACAACAATATTTTTCAAAGAGCTGATTAACTCGGTTAAAAATTTTGTCAAACATTTTTGCAATTTTAGAATAAATTAAGCGGATTTAGATGATACAAGGAAATTCAGTTGTAACTGTTAATTTAAATCATTTAATTACACTTCGAATGATCAGTGATAAATTCCATTAAAGTTTGGTCTGTTTTCAATTGTCAAACAGTAAACATCTTTTACATTGTTAAGTAACTTATTTCCATAAAGCTGTAAAGCAATCAATTCGATTACAACGGATACGCATGTTGTGATTTACATTGCATGAAGTTCTTCCTAATATGGATACATACAATAGTGTAAGTGATTCCATAATAACTCAAACTTATTACTTTAATCTGTGAATTATCAAAATTACTACAGCACGAAAGTTCATCGATTGAATATTGAATATCTGTTAAGCAAGACAAAAGTGATGCAAATAATTTTAATCTGTATAATCATCATCAATTGGTTTCCAATTACTGACAGAATAATTATGAGACATCAGATGAGAACAATCCATTTAATTATGCAAATTGTATTGGTACTACTTTCCATTGTATGTGTACAGCATGGAATGAGAATCAGCACGTGAGCAAAGTTTATTCCTTCCGTTCCGAAAATACCTTAAATATGCTTAATATGAAAGTTTTAAAATTCTTTTTAATTAATTTTTTTATACTACGAGAAAATATTCATCCCTCAATTAGTAATTAAATTCTTCCTTTCCTATACATATTTTCCGATACCCAAGGAAGATTCTTTTCACTTTTTATTCGTATTTTATTATATTATTTTACATTTTTGTTTGCTTTCCGATGAAGCATGCATAAATTGGTTATATAATGTCAGTCAGTTACTGATTGTTGCAACTAAAAGCACGCAACTGATTTTTGTAATTACTTTGTAACATTTGGTGCTACAATGTTTTATAACTTTATGGGCTTTATGATGAATGATTTTCCAATTTTATTATTCCATGACTGCCTGACGACAATGTGACGGCGCATTTCGACCTATTTTTACAAATGCCACTCAGGTACTACAATATGAAGCATAAGCAGTTACAACAATCTTCGGTTTTCCGTAACTCCGGTATTTGAATTTGTGTATATGATCCATGGATCCATTCAGTAAATCTAATTTGGATCGCCTATCTTTCTAGTCAATTAATCTAAATCATTTATGATCCGTTGCACCATCTTACGTTGTTCACTTCCAACTTTCGTTGCATTGGAAGCTTAAGGTAGGATTGTGGAACTCAGAAGTGCGAATTCAACGGAAAGTTGTGGGACCCTTACGTTACTAACTGAATTATCAAGGAACAAAGCTTCTTATATCGTGATTTCTAATTTAATTTTTAAAGGCAGGAATGGGAGCAGTAAAGAAGTCTTACTGGAGCTTAAATATCACATCTAGAGTTTATAGGTTTATGTGTTGCTCGTTAATTAGTCTTTAGGTACCGATAAGACAACTTCACGTCTTACCGTTAATACACCGACATAGTGATTGCCCTAGTATTGTGCTGTTCGTGTTAATTTCTTATTACATTCAACTGCGCTCTTTTATCAAAACTGATACTAAACTTTACAATCCTTCCTTTAAAATTGTTTTAATTGAATTTTACGCTTTTTCATAAAAATCCAAGAAATTTCAGAATAAAAAGCAGTTTCCCTTTTCTTGATAGCTCAACACGATTCAGATATTTGTTTACCATAAAGTTTCTAATATGAATTTTACAGAAGGTATTTACAGCTCTACTAAATGTAAAACAACATTCAAGAAATGATTCCGTCAAAATTGAAGGTTTAAGTTCCAATTTTTACAGAAATTATCGATACCCTTTAAAAATATCAAAATGAAAAGGAATTAAAAATTTAAAAATTGTTGAAATTTTAAGCATATCAATTAATTTTTTCTAAGTTCCGTTCATTTATCGGAAAGAATTAATAAAGATTTTCATTAGTTTCTGCTTTTAAAAGTTCTTATTTTTTTCCAAGGAACAGATGGAAAAAGTTTTTCAATTAACTTTCGTTCGAAAGGTTTTTACTTGTCTTAATTGATAACAGACGGCAATTTTAAAGAATGTAAGGTAAAATTGACACAAGATTGTTTCACTTCCTTGTATTTTTCATCAATTAAAATGGAATTATAAGAGATGTTGAGGAACATTTTTTGAAATTTAATTTAAGCTAAATCGATAAATAGTTAATTACGCTTTAGTTCTTGAGTCTATTGCTTGCTGTTGTGTATGAGTTGGATGGGGTGTCGAGCCATATATTGGCAGACCTGCCAGTGCAAGTGTAACCCTTCTATAGCCTAGAGGTAAGGCAACAGACCAGATATCTGTATCGCTCTTTTGGGAGGATCTGAGTTCAAATCCCACCAGAAATCGGATCCCTCAATTCCCAATCATCATGTAGCATTGCATCCGTAAATGGCCTTCTTCACGACTATCTCGTCGGATGAAGCTAAAAAACTCTCTAACTCGGGATGGATCGGTCACAATTTAAAGAAGCGTGAAACAGACATTGCGAGACAGGCATTGTTTTTAGAACGTAAAAGACAAAAGAAATGTTAATAGAAGGAAGGACGTACAACCGTAGAGAAGGAAGCCAAAGCACCAACACAAGAAACTATCAGAATTTGCCGTTCTGACCAGGAACAAAAACCTGTTCAACCGCTTTATTACAACACCCTATGATTCACAGTGGATCAATAGGAACTAATCATCATTAAGCAACCGTCCTTAAACCAAGGTCAACAGCTTATATTGGGATCCGAACCCACTCCTTTCTTGACAAAACTTCTTTCAGTCTAGTAGGGGAAGCTGTGAGTCTCGTTTCAAAAGCACATGATTCGAAAAAGGATATATGGTGTCAAAATTACCCAAGTCAATTCTTCAAACCATGAGCCACTACCGAAGCCACTACTTCACCGAGTCACTGTTTTCACCACAAACAGAATTGCTGCTTAAAGACATTAAAACCGAAGTAATTTTTCCAACATAATTCTTACACATTTTCATCCATTGTTTAGTTCTCATGATGCTTCCTCGTGTAAATAGAAATGTCTTAAGAATCTACAAATGAAATTATGAGAAAGACAAATTCTATTTAAGACAGTTCCAAGACACAAAAAAAAAACAAGACAGTATAGAGGAACTATATAGAAAAGGATCAGTATGAATTTATGAGAGCGGATCAAATGAAGCATTTCGGTAAGAATGAAAATTGTAAATCCTAATTTTATCCTAAACAAGCATCATAGAAGCATTGTAGTGAAGCACGTAAAGTTGTTTAGTTGATTAAATTCGTTACTTTTTTTTATCACCTGGAAATGAAGGCACATAAATTAAGTTATTTATGACGAAAATGTGACCGGATATAAAATTATAATGAAAAGCAATGATGCCATTGGAGATTATATGTTGTTGCTAATACCGTTCTTTTCACTTTTTTCACCTTCTACTTCCGTCGCTGATGATATTTGTGCTGTTGATTTTCTTTTTTTTGTACATTTAATCTAGCTCGGTTACTGAAATAATGGCATGGTATGAGGAAATAAGGCCGTGATTTTTTAAAGAAGCATCACAATACAAGCCAAACTTTTCATCTTTTTTTTGTTGTTGCCCATTTCCACCTTCTTCATCGTCCTTGTACCTCATGCAGATGATGGAAAACTCACGGATGATCTCTTTTCTCACGAAAATATGCAAATCGAATAACTTCAATAAATTTCCATCACCGAAATCAACGCACAGAGAGAAATAAAATTGAGGAAGAGGAAGAAAGGCATTGAAAATTCAGTCTGCAACATTTTTCATTTATCATGTTCTTTCGTCTTATTTCGCCCGAAATGAATTAATGACATCAATGGAATTTTTTTGTGGGTTTAGCAGTTTCCTGTATAGAAATCAAGTCTTATTTAAGAATCTGAAGTTCATTAGGATATAATCTTTAAGATTTGTGCTGTAAAAATAAGCAGAATTGAGGATTTAATCCATAAAAATAAAGTTTTTCTTTTTGAACAAAAATTTGTCACAAGGAAAAGAAGAAATAGAAAACTAAGCAATATTGAACATATGGTGTGCCTGATAATCTCTTTTTAATCTTTGGAAATTTGTCCATTTGATAAAAAATACAAGGCCTAGAAAAGTGAATTGAAGTGACTCGTTGGAGCAGTGGTTTCGTTCATCGGGATTTAACTATCCTACACCTTTCAGTGATCTTGGGTTAGAGACTAGGATTAATGTCTGAATAGCTCAAATTAATTAATTGATTAAAAATCCGATCCCAGGCGATCGAGTCCATGACTGACTTAAAGCCCTGAATTCTGGTTAAATCCGACACCATGTTAGAATCATCCAGACTTGGTACCGAATTTCCGATAGATTAATGCTGCAATGGGACCCGTACGCCCCATAAAGGAATATTGTAACAACTGAAATTGCAAAGTGATAAATTTGTCACTTCTTAGAGATATATGAAACCAGAGCTCATAGTTGTCTAAAATTTTAAACAGATTGAGACTAATTTTCTGTGTCGACTTCGAATTCTGTATGAAACTAATAACTTCCTAACCAACTAGATCATTGAGGTTATATTTTCTAATTTCATGTATTACAATTCCATTTTAAAACGTTGACATTGTAAAGCTACTCAAAGTGAACAGGCTTCGATGGGCAGGACATATGATAAGGAGACCCTCGGAAGCTTACAGTAAAAAAGTATTAAACGCGACTTCGTAGATTACAATAAGGTCGAGTGGACGACCAAAAGGCATAAATAAGTACAATTTAACAATTTATTAATTTTAATTTTTTTCGAATTTTTGTGAAGTTGTGTAAACACAAAAACGCTATGAAAAAATTCAAAATTTTCCCAAATTGGCAGAATTTAACTACTTTAAACCAGTTTTTGATTAACTTTTGAAATTTTGCAATGAGCCCCCGTGTGCCTCAGCCAAGGAAATAAGTAAGTAAGTACCTTAGAGGCTCATTATTCATAAAATTAAAAGCATTTTTGTAAAAACTGAATATTGATTTCGATGCGATGAACACGAAGATGGTTTTTGTCAAAAATGTTCGTTTTTTAGAACAACAAGATAGACTATTTATATATTAACCTAAATATCCAGGAAAAGAGAAAAAAGCCAATTACATCAAATGGGACAAGTTCTAAAGAATATTGATTTCGATGCGATGAACACGAAGATGGTTTTTGTCAAGATGAAAGTCTCAACAGTATTGAATTTAGTATTGGAAATGGGCAAGTTTCGAGCCTGAAATGTAGGATCAAATTACAATTTTTTAAATCAAGGTTTCGAATTAAATTTGGCTCTAGTTTCGGTGGCTATTAGCATATTATCGTCGATACTATTCGGGTTCGTTCTAAACATTCCAATCATTAGGTAATCTAGTAGTTCTCGAACTTTTTGTCTCTCGCTACACTTCAAGCGACCCGTTCTTTCGAGTTCCAACATGTCAGAATTTTAAATTAGGCTTGATTTCGTACATTAAGCAATCAAGGTATCTTAACTTCCCCTAAGAACAAATTTGGTGCCTTGGCTGAATTCAAACCGACGACTTTCGAAAAACCATACCAAATTTGAGTCAAGCGCCTTACTTTATAACCAGCAAGGTACTTAATTGCTTAATGATTGGGATATTTCATGCATATTTAGGATATATGAGGATAATATAGGATAATATGTTAATAGTTTCCACGCCTGACCTAAGTAGCTAGAAAGAATCAAATTCCAAAACACATTTTTAGGATGATTTATCATGATTTATTTTATCATTTTTTTCTTCTTCAAATATTCATTTTTTAATAAAATTGTTTTTGTTTCTTGTTACACTTCTGTGAGGATTAATACCTCAGAGTTAAATGAAGTTCTACTTTTTTATTTACAAATTGCGACAAAAATATTTCATTTTTTACCATTTTTTTTTTGTTTAGTATTACATTAAGGAAGAATTTGAAAGAGAAAGGAAATAAAAATTGTGATGTGAGCAATATATAATGTATTTTTAGTATATACTATATAATGATATAATGTACTATAAAGTTCTTTATGCACATCTATGAGAAATGCACATTAGTTGTGTCACATATAATTCCTGTATGCAAAGAAGAACGAAGAAGAATAAATGTCTTTAAATATCATGACACAACTAATGTACACTATAGACTTTTTAATGCATTTTTCATACATTTTTTTATCATACGAATTTTTTCTCAAGCAATTTTTTATCACAATTTTTCAATGAAAATTTTCATTTTTTTTTCATATTTTTTTTTTTCGCATCATTCATGCTCGCTCATTCACATTTTTGTATTCTTATTTTCATTTCCACCTCGCTTTTGCTTGTTTTGTCAAGGGTAGGTAATCAGTAATGCTGATGACATTTGTTGTGGATTTAGGAAGCTTTTGTATCATGCTTGCTACTGCTGACATTTATTGCCACCCCAAGTGGACAAATATACATTAGAACTGGTCATCAACTAGACATTCACATGTCGTTAACTAGTTTTAACGTATTATTGAAAATTCGGAATCATTTTAAGTGATCGATTGATGTTTTGAATACATCAAGCAGTAAGTTGAATGGAGAAAAAGCTAATCAGAAGTAAGGATCCCGAGTTAAACATAAGATGATCATGTTCGAGAGCGTTGCTCTCAGCTTATTCTGCTCTTGTAAACACGCTCTTTGTCTGCTAGCCAGGGAGACTACGATTATTCGATCGAATGTCTTGTTATGAAATTGACAATTGATATTGACATGTCTTGAAATTGACAAGTTTATATTTCGGCTTTCGATCGACTAATCGCAGCATGTTTCACTTGGAATGTACTAATCTTTATAAAACTGATTACATGAAGCTTGAGCTCGATTTAGAAACAGTATTAATTATCATAAACATTTCTATAAGTTTCTATAATGATCCATTCCATGATTGTTAATGAATTTAATGAATTAAATACAATGAATTATCCATATCCGAGCGACACAAATGAAAATATAATAATTCGGCGTTAATCAGAGCTCGGATAGTAAGGAATAATCAAATAGAGTTGCGAACTTAAATATCACAGAGTGAGAATCAGAACACGAAGCCGACTTGAGTTTTATATGCAAGTGTCGACTTTTCCATGCAAAATTCGTGTCGACTTCGAGTTCTGGTGAGATCAAAAATTTGGAAATTAATCGAATGATTGAGAAATGTTTCATAGGACTGGATGCTTCCAATGGAAGCCTAAATTTGTTCTAAAATCGTTAAAAATCATGGATGATCAGGATTTGGCTTTGAAGTCACTAACTTTTGTTGGATCATATTTTTTGCCCTAACAGACAATGACCATGCTTATCTGAATAAGCGGCCTCAATCAAATAACTGAGCATACTTAATTTTGGGAGAGTACTCATGAGGATGCTCCTTGCCTGTTCGGGTTAACTATTTAGAATTGATCTATAAGAAGCTTTTTTCAAGTTTCTAAGTAGAACTTAAACTAAAATTTATTCAATTTAAATTCGGAACTAGAAGTCGACTCGGATTTTTTATGAAAAGGCGATTCGACTTCATGAAGGCATCAAGCTCAATTTAAATACGCAAGCTTAATTACCGATTGCCTACCCTTGACTCATTAGAATATTTTTTAAGCTTTATTTTTTTGTCATAATCCCCGAAAGCAAAATTAATAATTGTCTTTTTTTTTTTTGTCTATTTTTATCTCAATGTATGCTAGTTTTTTAGATGAGAAATAAGGAAGAATAAGATGAAAAAATATATGAAATTTTTATTATCATTACAAAAAATATATGTTTTTTTATTTTATATACGGACGCACCATAAAGATGAGAATCATAAATCTAATTATTGAAGCAACATTCATTTTCTGTTTTTTTTTGTTGCTGTTCTCTCATTCATGTACTTTTAATGAGGTTTTTCACTTGCTGGCTGTTGTTGTTGTTCGTAAAAGGGATTTATGGCAAGGGGGCAAGAGGTGGAAGAAGAAACAAAAATAAATCTTTTTTATTTCCCTGATTTTTTTACATTTTATACAACTCAATAAAAATATCAGATTTAAAAAGTTACACAATCGAAATATTTGTTTTTTTCTTCCTTTTAAAATGCACATTTCAGATGAGTAAGTAGCGATATGCATGTGTATTTCCGTAAGATGAAGTCATGATTAAAAGCTGCTAAGTTCTGTCTTTAAAACTTATTTTTCATAGAAAGTATTAATTGATATAAAATTTGCAGTAGGTCGATGTCGACTTGAGGCTGCTACGGTTTGCTAAGAACCAGATATCGAAGTCGACTTCAATTTTGGATGGAGCCGAGTCCAATTGAGTCGACTTCTTCATACAAAATCCGAGTTGATCAATTGCAAAAAACCAATTAAAATTTGCATGGATTTTTTTTTCTGCTAACGCTTGTGAAGTATAACATTTCATACAATTCCCAATCGGTTCTTATCGAACTGTAACTAACTCAAATTGACTTCGACCCATGAAAATTCGTAATAAATGGAAAATTTGCTCCTTAAAGCTACAATAATGAGCAATTTATTAAAAATAAGCAGACATCATCTCATGATCATACACAGACATATCAATCGAAAAATATTACTGAAACATTGCAGTAATAATAAACCTACATGCCTTAAACTAATAGAATCTATATATATATAAAATATAAAAGATAAATTATAATAATAATAATTTGTTGCACATGTCTATGTCACTATCGACATAGTTTCCATTCATTCAGTCATTCAATCCACATTCAAATGGCGTCTAGTTATTTGACATTATAATAATCATAATAATTGTTTATAGTTTTATACTTTTTTCTTGTTTTCACACAATTTAAAAATTAAATAATAATAAAAAAAAACTCATCTACACTCCATTCGTGATGCAAGAAATTGTTAATCATAAAAGAGTCTCTCTACAAACAGCTTTTTTTTGTTGCTTTTTTTATCAATCATTCACTCCCTTGTGTCTTATAAATTATCTGGATGTTGACTTTGTTTACGTTTGCTATTTTTTGTGTTGGTATCTTTTGGATTATTTAAGTCTATAGAAGGTCTCCGCGGATTGCCAAGTGTAACAAGTGCACTTGCCACTGCTAATCCCGACGATTGCCCTGAAGGTGAATGTGGCAAACCGCCTGAGAAGAATAAAAGAAAAGAGAAAGAAAAAAGATGTAGATAAAGATAAATAATTACAGTCAGTATTATTCTTTCGTCGTTATGAATTATATTTTAGCGCAAATTTTACATAATCAGATGGACTCATGACTTTTTGGAGATACAGATTTGACTGGAGATTAATTCAAAATTAATTAAAGAATGTCAAATAGATGTTTGGAAGGATAATGCTGAGTGAACCGGTTTATGTCTAGCTAGATCAGTGTTGTCGAAACTTTTTTAAGCCACGATACATGCTTACTGTGGAATATTTTTCGCGGCTTATTTGAGCTTGTTGTACGACACATCAATATGTCGTGACACACAATCTTGTTCTTTGACACACCATGTGTCGTAACAGTTTGTACAACGGCTTATCAATGTGTCGTAGCACACTTTGGACAACGACACACCAATGTGTCGTACCACACAGTTTGGACAACGACACAACAATATGTTGTGTCACACAGTTTGAACAACAACACATTAATGTGTCGTAACACACAATTTGAACAACGACACACCAATGTGTCGTGTCACACAGTTTGGACAACACTGAGCTAGTAGTATGTCAAGTTCTGAGTATGACAATTCTCATCGTGACGACGAGGTAGATCTGGATTAAACAATAGAAATTCTGAGAATTCTAATGACCATTTCTAAGAATGATCTTAGAACAGTCTCTTAGTCGTCCTTAGAACAAGTCATTATCAGACGAGAACACTGAGATATTTGTGGATAATTCATATATTTAGTATATTCAAATATTTCCAGGATAGTCTATTCTAAATAGACCTAAAAGAGCGTTTAATGTTGTAAACGCAATCAATATATTGAAACATGTTCAATTTTAAGAGCATACTCTTAGATATGCTTCTTTTCTGCAAGGATACTCAAGCTTCTGGAACTAGTTCTCAACTACTGAAGACACTGTTAAAGCTTAATTCATTTGCAAAATTATTAAAAACACGAAATGAAAGACTTTACATCTATAACTATTAAGAACTAACTTAAAACAGGGATCAGTCATAAAAAAATCCTGGTTTAATTAGTTATTCCTCGTTATTCTGTATTTAACATGATCCATCCAGCGGTTAAGAACTACTCAAAAGGATTAAAATGTGACATTTACAGTCACTAACAACAGAAAAAGCTAGATTAAATATCTATAAACATAGAATAATGAGAACCATTTGTGACATTAATGCGCTTTGGTCACTTAGGTAACGGACATCAAAAAGATGACTTTTTTTTGAAAAGAACATTTCTTCATGAAAGAAATACAGATGATGAATAATTCATAATGAATTTGTTAATTGAAAATTAAATATTCATTGAAAAAGTTTATTCAAGTGAGAAAGAAATTGGCAGTGGATATAAAGAATTTTTTAAAACTTACCAGTTGGCATTCGCACAAGTAACGATAAGACTGCGGCTTTATTACCAGCACACGGTTCCAATGCAATTGGACTAGGTGAATCTTTCTTACGTTTCTTTGTTACAGTCGTACTTATTGTATTATTCGTATCTGCTACTGGTGTAATCTCATTATATTCACGATCCTTACTATCTATTTCAACCAGAACCTGTATTATTCATAATTTTTTTTTTGTTTTGAGCGAGTGATTGTGCACACACAAGAAATTAAGAGGGATGGAAGAGACGTAATAAGGAAAGATATATGTTGAATAATTAGATGAATTTTAAGATTAAGTAGGAACAAAAAATTGCTCATTTTTTTAAGACAAAAAAGAGATAATAAAAGTTTATGTACCTGTGAGAAAGGTCTTGAAGCCATTTGTTCCATCTCAACAAATAAGCGTTGTCGACGACGAAACATATCATATTTTTGCTTTATTTTCCATAAAATCGCTGCCATTAGAAGAAGCAGCAAGAAACATCTGTAACAAGAAGAGCATACACACGGTAAGATTAGTTTTGTTTTTTTAGGAAAATAAAAAGTTCGATGTACATTTTTGATAACATTCCGTAAATCAATCACTTAGAGGAAAGATAGATTATCTTATCGAAAAGAAGTAAGCCTATTCAAAAGTCAATGACTTTTCTCCTTGCTTTTCACACAAAATTATTGATATGTTGACATGAAATGTATAAGCATGGATTACAAACAAGGTCATTTGTGACTGAAATAAACGTGTTTTTGGCTTTTAGAAAACTCATCGAGGATTATGAAATTGACTTTAAAAATAACGGCCATAAATTATTTAAAAAAATAACTGTCATAAAATATTTGAAAAAACTGACAAAAAATTTCAAATATTTTTTTTAACGGTTATTTTCTTAAAATCAAATAAAGCAGTCAGATGTACGGAATGCTACCCATTTCGTTATTGAAATGCACATAAACAGGAAAAAATAAACTTTTGAAGCCATATTTCCTGTAGAAAAGCAGCAAAAAAATATACTTACGTTGAAAATGTCACGAAGAATTGTTGTAGATTTAGTTTAGGATATTGTGAGAATGCGATTTGTATCCATAAAGGAGGTTGAAAGTCATACACATATACATAAAAAGTAGTTGTTGTCTGATTATTTTCATAGCCAAATTGATATTCTGCTTTCGAAAATCGTTGTCTAAATGTTGTACAATTTATATTCATAAAAAGAGGCTTTTCTCGATCCTGCCCCAATGTCTTCATCGTTACATTCATTTTTGCTGGAACGCTACATGTTATTGTAAAATCAGCATCTATATCAGCCTTAACAGGTGAATTACGGAAATTAATTTGTGTATAATGTCGATCTTCCTTTTTCGACAAATTAAATGTAAATTGATAATCGATTGTGAGGTCATAGTAGCATGAACCTAATTTAGGATCACCATGATAATGATTTGTAGCATCACATTTCTCACAATGATCACCAGCGAGTCCTTTTGTACTACAAAAACATTTTCCTGTTTCAGGATGACATGAAGTCGCTTGATTATTACATTCACACAATTTACATTCACCACCATTAACTGGGCTACCCCAATAGCCAGGCTTACACTTTTCACAATTTGAACCAAATATATGAGCATCACATTGTCCACATGTTGAGCCATCCTTACATGTTGAATGTCCATTACATTGACAACTTGGACAATGAGTAAAATGCCAATGATTTGCTGGACATGACATGAGATCTTGTGGACCAGAATCGCCACCATCGAGACATTTCCCCAGACCTGTATTCGATCCATCATCACACCATCCACAAGCTATTTCTTCCCGACACTTTTCACATGTCTTATAGAATGAACACTGTGATAAGCCTGTAGTCGGTGCACGACATTTTCCTGGAAACGTTGTCCATTCACGACACTGACCGTAAGGAAAACTAGCTGTATATGCATTCTTATCAACGCATCGCTCCTCATTTTGACACCAAATACAATCTTCTTGTGTACAATTTGCACATGTTGTTAATGATGAGCATGCTGGAGGACATGGATAAGTTTCTTCATTTGAACGATTTCCATAAGACATACATTTATTATGATCAACACTCCAGAAGCAAACAGGATTAGACATACACGATTGACATTTATGTAGCTGTCCACATAATGGTTCGACTTCTTTTGGACATTTGTCGAATTGCTTGATAGGTGTCAATGAGAATTGTGAACGCTGTTTTGCGCCTGAAGGATCTGTACATTTTTCTAATACGCAAGTTCCGCGTCTAATGGATGGATTATTACAATAACTACATGATGAACTAGTCGAGACACATGCATGACATGAATGTTGATCTGAACATTGCTGTTGCTTTGCAATATGTTCTTGTGTCATTTCCATTCGACTACGCTTAATACATTTTTGAATATACTCATCGCCACGTTGAAATATTAATCCTTTTTGAAGCTCATTTATTGCCTTACATTTTGAGTCTTGATGATCCCATACACATTTAACACCTGGACGGGTATTTAGACATAAATCAATACGATCTAATGACTCACAATTTCCCGGTGTAAATCTCAATAAATCTGACAGCATTTGACCATCAAATCCTCCATAAATGTACAATTTCTTCTCAAAGACTTGCGATGAATGTCCAAATCTAGCTAAATCGGCTTGTAATTCACTCGGCATAGGTTGATGATGCCAACTGTCACAAAGAACATCATAAAGTAGAAGATCCATACTATAACATTTGGCACCAAAGCTATGACTTGTATCATTATGTGTATTTCCTCCAAATACCATCATTAAACCATCGGAAATGAAATTTGCTGTATGTAAGTATCGTGCCGTTGTTGATGATATTAATAATTTCCATTCATGTGTTTTCGGATCATAACTATAAAGTTTATTGCTTAATAGCTGTTGTGATTCCGATTCACTAATTATTCCACCGTAAACATAAATCTTTTCTGTTAATTCATCGTAACTTGAACTATGACCATATCCACCTTTTACAGGATATCCATGAGTTGAGACAACTTTCCATTCACGTGTTCCTAAATTATATTCCTGTACGGTATTGAGAAATCCAAAAATTGGTGAATGACCAAAAATCACAATCATATAATACTGTGTTTTGGCACCGTCATGTATTGGAACTATATTTGCTGAATGTCCAGCCGATTCTAATGGTAATGGACACATAACATTTGCTGTAACATTACAAGCTTCTGTTTTCACTGTTATATTCTCCCATGTTCTTGCCGACACGTCAAATGCCCACAGTTCATTTGTTACACTACTTCCTTTTATAACACCACCATACATAAAAATTTTGTCACCATAAATCACTGTACTTGCACTATATCTCATCAATGGCGAATTATCAACGTGCACTGTCTCCCAAACATTTCCATTAAAATCATACGCATAAAGCAGCTCGCCTCGCTCATAACTTTCTCCTGTTAGAATATTGTCAGAATTAATATAAAATTATTGGATTTAGATCCAGTTACGTACCTCCAATCACAAACATTGTATCGCCATAAGTGGCACTACCGTGTGATGCGCTGCCCGGAGGAGAAAAGGACTTTGTATCTGTATCGATCGTCTCCCAATATCCATGTGATGCTTTTTGCTTGCAATCAGAGCCAGCATACTCATTTGTACAAATACAACGATGTCTTTCTCTATCGCAATGTCCATTTGGATATGAACAATTATTTGGACATTTTGGAATGTGACACGCTGTACCCATATATGCTGCATCGCATGTACATTTTCCATCGTCTATGCACACACCATGACCCGAACAGATTAAGGCTGTAATGTAAGTAAGATTAATATTATAGACTGAGTTAAGAATATGCTGATAAATAAAAATACTTACATGAATCTGTCGTTGGACACGAGTCGAAGCGATAAGAAATATTAAAGCCTGACATATTATAAGCATCATCACTAAAAAAGTGAAGTAATGTTGCACCTGAATTAGCAACAACTTCTGGAATGCGACGAATGGAGAAATTACTTTTGTACATTAAGCCACTGAAACGAGAGAGAATTCATAAATAATGACTAATTGCTCATAAAAATACGGAATAATTTTTTGTTATGAAAAAAAAGCATTTCGTAATCAATTGCAAAAAAAAATGTGTCTAGCAAGGGATCGATCAAATTCAAGGCCTTGTGAACTTTACTAGTTTTAGTTTTGTAGACAAACTGACGGAATGATAAAGATGTGAGGGCATAAATTATAATTTAATGAGTAGTTTGCGGCAATGCATTTATAATCAGTAGTCAAGTGAGACTAGATCGATTAGACAAGAGTTGTTGTGCGTATCAAGTGTCGTCTTCGATAAAGATTGTGTGTGACTAATAAAAAAATTTTATGGTGAAAGTGAATTCATATCTAGTATACCTAAATACAGCGAGTAAAGGACTTTGAACACTGTCACCATCATAAATATATAAGTGATCCCATGAGCACTCTGTGGCAAATTCTTCAAGATGTAATCGTATTCGTTTTGGTTTCTTTTTCACTGAATTTGTGTTATTTGGTGATGATGGTTGAAAAGGACCTCGAGCATCTATGAGCCACGAACATTTTACGCCTATTGAATAATTTCCTATGCCATCATGTATCGTTCCTTTTGGCTCTGTTAATCTGCGAATTAAATGGGAACATATTAAATAGGTTTAAATTAAATTGAGAACAATTGTAAACAACGGGAAAGTTGTAAGCAAAATTAGACCATTGAACTCAATTGCGAAAAAGTCTTTAAAACTCCAATTAATGTAAACCTGATGATTATCACTTGATTTTTATATTCACATAGTTCACAACAAGTTACTTAATCAGCAGTTCCAATAGACGGAAAATAGTGAATTCGTTGGTAAAATATGGAAAAGTTTCAAGTTTTCTTATTTTACCTTATTTTTCCTGCACAAAATTCACAATCCTTCCCCTGCCATCCTTCATCGCACTTTCTTGTGGCATTTAATTCACCATTGCACTTATTTACTACTAATGTGATGAGATAAACTATAAAACTATTAATTATTTTCATTTTTTAGTTCATTATTAAAAATTTTCATTCCCAAAGGAAAAACCTTACAATTTTGTACGGTTTTGGGATTTTTAAAGCGATGCTTTACGTTATGTTTTAGGACTTTTAAAACGTCTTTTTATGATCTTTTTTGTTATTGACGTTTTGATATTCGCCTGCTATGATAAATAAAATGAGATTCTATTAATTTTAAAATTGTCAACAAACTTGATACTTAAAAGTTCACAAACTTTGAAAATAGTTTCTTACAACCAATAAACGGAAACTTTGAATTTGAATAGGTACATAACGGTGCAATCCGACACGAAAATTGTTTAGAAATCTATTTATCAAAGTATTCTATGACAGTGTTCAAAGTTTCTCAACTAAACTTATTTAAAACATTTAATAAGAATAAAACAGTTGTTACAGTAACAACATAACATCAAGTGTCATTCAGTAATTAAAAGAATTCCAATTGTGAAACAAGTAGTACAAATTAAGTATTCTCAATACGAGTGGACTTACAGGTAAACAAAAGAGTTTTCAATGATATTAGAAAAAAATGAAAATAAATAATTAAAGTGCTTTTAGCTATTGCTGATTAAATGAAAACTAGTTTAAAATGTTCAGAAACTCGAGTACTATAAGTTATAATGTAGAAAAATTCTGATAAATTGTGTAAAGTGGTGGAAATTCGTGAAAATAATATTTATTCATTCAAGTTGAAAATTTGCCTTATATTCGTCACGAATCAATTAAATTTGGAAAGCGTTACCAAAAATGTCATCTCTACGAGTAGCTGTGCGGGTTAGACCCTTCAATAATAGGTATGTGATTCAAAAAAGTCATAATAAACATTTTGACAATATCATCCAGTTCTATGATTCATTTGGTATTTCTTTTTGTTGCAAAATGAAGTCAGCTGTTTAGCTTTCATTTCCTTATCTCTCTTTTCGACGTCATTTCTTTCATTATTTTTAATCGTACTTTAATAATTTCGTTTCTTTTCTATTTATTTTTTGCTTTGTTCACAGAGAGAATGAACTTGGCGCAAGTTTGATTGTTGAAATGGATGGCAAGAAGACACGGCTTATGAAACCGTCAAAAAATGCATCGACAATGCGCGATCACTTTCATGACTTTACATTTGATCATTCTTATTGGTCATTAGATGAGAATGATGATCATTTTACAAGTCAAGAACAAGTTTTTAATGATCTTGGAACAGATGTCGTTGATTGTGCGTACCAAGGCTATAATTTCTGTTTGTTTGCGTATGGACAAACGGGATCTGGGAAGACATATACAATGATGGGTGATTCACATGATAAGACACAACAAGGGTTAGTGCCGAGAATATGTAGAGAATTATTTAATCGAATGAAAACAGGCCAAAAAGAAGGAATTGGCTATAAAACACAAGTTAGTTATTTAGAAATTTACAATGAACGAGTACGTGATTTACTTGGTCCACAAAATGTTGGACATTGTTTACGAGTACGAGAACATCGAATACATGGTCCTTATGTCGAGAATTTATCACAACATACAGTCAACAATTTCGAGGAGATTTATGACTGTATGATGAGAGGAAATGCTGAAAGAACAACGGCCTCAACAAATATGAATGACACATCTTCAAGAAGTCATGCAATAGTAACAATAACATTTGTTCAAGCCGGATTCCTTGATAATATGCCCAGTGAGACAGTATCAAAAATTCACTTAGTCGATCTTGCCGGAAGCGAGCGAGCAAATTCAACCGGTGCAACAGGTCAGAGGCTAAAAGAAGGTGCCCATATTAATAAATCACTCGTAACTTTGGGCAGTGTCATATCTTCTTTAGCTGAACTTGCGAATCCAAATGCTTCAAAAAAGTTTTATATACCTTATCGTGACAGTACATTAACATGGCTGTTAAAAGATTCTCTTGGTGGCAATTCAAAGACAGTTATGTTGGCAGCAATTTCACCGGCAGATGTAAATTACTCGGAAACTTTATCAACGTTACGCTATGCTAATCGAGCCAAGAATATAATTAATAAGCCAACGATTAATGAAGATGCAAATGTGAAAATAATTCGTGAATTGAGAGATGAAATCTCGTCATTACGTGCAATGTTAAACAGTGGCTCAATAAGCTTAAAAGAGCCACATTTGCTAGAGGATTTACAAAAGAAAGAAGCACAAGAGAAAGTTCTCATAGAAGAATGGTCGGAGAAATGGCGGGAAGTACAGTCAATATTACGTGAAGAGAAATCGTTAGGATTAAAAAAGTCAGGTGTTGGAGTTACATTAGATTCAGAAAAGCCTCATTTAATTGGAATTAATGATGAAATAACCGGCGTGACATTGTTTACGTTAAAGGAGGGTGAAACATTAATTGGAACAAATGAGGCAGATCATCCACAAGATATAGTTTTATCAGGTCTTGGGATATGTTCAGAACATTGTCGAATTGTGCTAACATCTGGGACTGCAATGATACATCCAAATGAAAATGCACAATGTTGGCTTAATGCGAATCTTATAGAACGTCCAATGCCAATATCTCAAGGTGATATAATACTACTTGGACGTACGAATATGTTTCGTTACAATAATCCATCAGAAGTAGCAAAATATCGTAAAAATCCAACCAGAACTAATCGTGCCGACTTATCAAGATTGTCACTCATAGCAGCGTCTCGAGAAAATTTATGCAATAGCTTTATATCGGATGATGATGGCTCAACAAATTCATCTCCATATAAAGCACGCTATCAGCAACATTTTCTTATGAATGAGCAGTTTGTACGTGACAATCAAGAGATACAAGATGAGCATAAGAAAATTCTTGAGACAATTGAGAGTGCATTAAAGCAACTAAATCTTGAGCGGGTTAAGATGCATGATCATTTTAAGACAAAAGTACTAAGATATACGAAGGAGATTGAATGTTTAGATAAAAGGCAGGCAGATAAGTTAGTTGTAATTGATTGTAAAATAGAGGAGCTTCTTGCAAAGCAAGAAATGGTATTATGGGAGAAGAATAATGAGCAGACACAGGTGAGTTTACTTTTTAATATCCATAATTTTTCATCTGGTGCATTTTCTTGGATGAAAGAAATTCAGTTTGAGTTTTTTGACCGTTATTTTTTGAAATTTTTTCTGACTTTTGTATCTTTGAATATTTTTTGATCGTTATTTTTCAAATATTTTTTGACCGTTTTTTTGGAACTATGTAATTTGAATTTTTTTTGACCGTTATTTTTTTAAACAAATTTTCTTAATTGCTGAATGGAATTTCATCCAGATACCAGAAAATGCACTATTCCTAGTTTGAGTATTACCATTTATTATATTTTATTTTCCTAATTTTGTAAAATTTTTATTTTGTGTTAAACATTTAGGTTGAAATTTTGAATCGTCAAATTAGTGCATTATTGACATCATTAGATTCAAAAAAGCGTGATTTCTATGAGTTTGTTGCTAGAGAATTACAAGAGCTACAAGATTGTGGAAAAATTAAAGAGGTTTTTATTTTATTTCATTTTTTCACTTTTTATTATTTATTGTTGAGTTTCTCTTTCGGAATTGGTGTTTCTTAGTTTGGAAATAGAAATTTTTCATTATGTAGATTCTGTGGCATTGAGAATTTTTGCAAAGTTTCTTGCTGAATACGATTGCTTCAAATAGCTAGTTCTGTTCATTAAGTTTCTATTGTATTTGAAGCTAATCTGATTTTTAGAAATTGGAGTAACGGATTATTATTGCTGTATATCGCTACTTTCTTTAAGAATTAAGTGGTATTCTTTTGTATTGCATTAAACCAACCCGAGCAGCACAATGTTGTGAACTGCATAATATCTCAAAAGGGTCGAAAACAGCCATCATGGTGCCGTCAGGGCAACTGACGATTTTGTGTCTTATCGTAAATAAGGCAACGTATTGGTGTCCTAACCAACACGTTGTTCCTAACAGGCAAAGCGACCACTTTTAGGTACAATAATGGCAACTCTGTTCGACGTATGTTTCATGAAAGCATGCTCTTTGCCTGTTAGGGTGTTCGGGCAAGTCAATAACATACCAAAAAGTAGAATTTACTTCCAATAATCCACAGAAATACTCCATTGTACATCAATATCAGTATGAAGCATTGCCAAAAAATTCACAATTAGTAAATAATATTTCACTATACAGTTTAGACTAATTTAAAATAATTTTAACTCTATTTAGGAACATCTGGAAGTTCTCAATAATACACCAGTACAAGAGGATTATAGTGGTGTGCTGCTTGAAGTCGCGAAATCGTTGGATTCATACTCAAGTCAATATCTGAAAGACAATATTAAGAAGAATGTAAGTAATAAGAAAAAATAAGTAAAATTAGGGTACGTTCGGGAATTACGTATCACTGAGAATCAGAGGATTTACAATTTTGCTAGAGGGTGCAAATGTTGACTCATGATTTTGTTACAAAGCGTTACGGTGAGAGATTGGGAGGGTCGGCATCTAAAATCGTCATTTTCATCATTACGTAATTTCCAAACAATCCACTATCTCTTTGTTATTTTAAATGATATTCAATATGCATATTATGACTTAGTTGCGTTTAATTGAAGCAACCGCATAATTAATCTCGTAAACTTTTAACCTTGATATTGATTTATAAAAACAATATTTCCCTTTTGAATGAATGAATGAATGCCGGAGATGCATTTTTGTTGTTGTAAATCATCATTCTAATGCATATTGATCGATAAAGGATGAATCTGTTTGATTTGAAAATATTAGGGTTAAGACAAGATTTTCTGCGTTTTAGATGCGCCGACCTGAAGATATTGGTTGCATTTTATAGTTCATCCGTGGCTGCAGGTCTGAAATTTTGGACGAACCATAGAAAATATGAATTTGCACGGTTTGGTGTTGTTCAAACTGTGTGTCGCGTCACACTTGTGTCGTCGACATGGACCACATGCCGTGTGTCGTGACACAATTTGAACAACACAGCTTTAAATATTTCCAAACAACTAAATTTGCTATGCACTTTTGGAACTTTTCTTTCAAAACTTAGCATTAAATTAGCAAGCATGTCCAACAATCTAAATCCAATGACAACATAAACTTGGCAATGTTCAATACAATTAATTTCAAATAATGTGTTTGTAGTTGTTAGACTCAGAAAAGCTCTGATAAATTTTCGGTAATCGATTATTCAAACAATTATGGTCCTTGAAAATGTGAATGATTGCTAATGGAATTTCGTTATTGTCAATTTATTTAAATGAATTTCAATTTCCTTTTTCTCAACAGCGCGATGAAATTGAAAAATATGAAAATGAACTGATAGAAAAAGATAACATGCTGGAGCAGTGTCATCGTAAAATTGAAGAACTTCACGAGAAGCTGACAAAATTGGAATCAGAAAATCGTTTATTGCTAACTCAAAAGAGTCAAGAAGAGCAAGATAGGATTCAACTCAAAAAACAATCTTTAACGCTTAATTTAAGGAATAAAACTAGTGATGTACAAACAGATACTCGGGGATTGATTGATTCAAATGGTGCTCAAACTACTGAAACAGAAACATGTGATACTTTCCATACAGCCAATTCAGATTGCTCATTTGCTTCCGCATTACCGTCGCCATTTCCACCGCGACAGGAACATCAAGACAATGATGAATCTCAAGAATCGGAACCAAAGGATATGTCAGCAAATACAGAGACAATATCTGACATTATCGAACATCCGGTAGAACAAGAAGACAAAACAGTCATGAGCGATAGTGGCGTATGTCTCGAAAACAATAAAGTGCCTGAGCCTGAGCCACAAACATCATCGTCTGTTGTTCAAAATACTTTAATGAAACATTTATATGATGGCGACAACTTATCGACACATTCATCGCAAATATTTTATGAGCAATTACTGACAACACAAATGGATAAATTACGTGAAAAAATTGCCACAAAAAAGGCTGAAATTATGAGAATACTTGAAATGGGTGGTGAAAAATCGAAACTTGATGATATGATTAATGACCTTCAGGAGCTGCAAAAGGAATATGTTAAATGTGAAATGCGTTTAGATAATTCACGTGGTAAGTACTTTGCTTGCAATAGTTTTGAGGAACCGATTTTTATAAGACATATTTGTGCCTTCCATTTCCATGACATTATTACAGATGGTTGCCTTTCCGATGGTGAAATGTCAACAGATTTACGTGAAATAAACGGCAGCAGTGCTGACAGTGACGAATCACGTAATAATCCACTTATGATGTCAACAATGTCTACACGCAATAACAGTATCTCGGTATCAGCGAGTATGTACTCGCATACTGGAATTATGACAAGGTCACTGCCAACTATTGAAGGATCTTATCCAATACGTAAGTATACTTATTGATTATCGGTTAATGGAATGCACTTATGAATGGGGTCATTCACAAGTGATGTCTAGAGGAGTAAAATTGTGAATGGCCACTCATAAATGTGCTGTTAAGGCAGTGTTCTTGTGCATTGTGTCTGAGACTGAAACTTGTAGATACACCCCTGACACTAGAACATGACATGCTTTTTAAAACACATAAAAACGAACTGATTAATGGAATGTTGAATATTTTTTTTGATAGAACCTGAACATTCAATTAACATCCCTTCCTACATCATACGTGGAGCGGGAAATAAAACACATTATGAATACGAAATAAGAATTTTCCTGCCTGATGAAAGATGGCTCCTATTGCGAAGATATAGTCGATTTAGGGAGTTACATCTCAGTATGAAAGCTCAATATGGCGATAAGGTAAATGTCATCACATAAATTGTGTGTGTGAGGAATGAAAAAAAAATTTTCAATTTTATACTTCATCCGCTTAATCTTTATTGCTTCCGTTTTTGTTCCTTTCTTCTTAATACTCATCTTTCACTTCTTTTTTTTCATATTCATGAAACAGGTTGCAAAAATCAATTTTCCAAAACGTGAATTATTTGGATCAAATAGTGAATCAGTGGCGAAGACCAGAAGACGACAACTCGAGACATATCTAAGGAGATTATTAGTTGTATGCTCGAGAATACCAGTGTGTCCAATTTATGATGGAAATGGTGGTCAGGGACTAACAAAAAAGTCCCTAATCGAGTTATCAAGTTTCTTTAAAAAGGGACTTTTTGAGAGTGGAAAGCATGGAACTGGATGAGTTTAAGGAACGATAAGATGAAAAAGTTTTTTTTTTGTTTCCTTTTGTTTTAATTTTGTTTAAAGAAAAATTTATTGACTTTGGGAATAGATGTGCTATTGTATTCACTTTGACTGTCTGAATTTTTCTTGTATTTGGAGCTTATACAAGAAAAAGTTTAGTGGATGTCCATGACATCCAAGATTGTGTACTAAATATAAATTATTTATTATTTTTTAAAAATTATTATTTTTTAAAATCTCAAAAAATTCGCTTCAAGCGTCTATTATTATTTAATCCATGTCTCCGATTTTGTGACAAGTAATGACAAGTTTGTCATAAGGATGGGGGTGTAGTATGACACGAAAGCAATGAGGGATGGTTGCAGAACAGACTAAAATTTTATTACGTCAAGTTTTCTCGTTTAAATTACATTCCAATTTATTTAAGTCTGGATTACTTCCTCAAACACAAGCCAGATAGAAGTACCGACGATGAGATTTAAATAAGGAGTGAAAAAAAAGGGGTTTGGCTATAGAATGAAGAGAATATAAAAAAATTTTTGCTATCGTGATTCATGACCCACACTTTATAAACTGCAATGCTATTACATAATCCCTATTTTAAGATACTTGCTAAATCCATTAAACAAATTCTTTGAATAAATTTAATTATTTCCTTCGTCTTTGGATGTTTGCTCTATCGTTATCGCATTCTTGCTATAAGAAAAAAAAAGTTTACATTATTGTTATTGTTTCCTTATAAAAAAAGTTCTTGCTTTTTGGGATTTTTTTGATTTTTTATTTAGCTTGTGTGGATTGTTTGAGACATGGAAGTTCATTTTGAGTATGGCTTCCACTTTGACTGTTCATGATTAGCTAGAATATTTCACATTCAAACATGTGATGAGACTAGCATGTCTCATTTGTAATATTGGTACAAATTGGTCTATCTATAGTTTATTCCAAATTTATTATGACTTCATTCCGAAAGTCATTATTAGGAGGGAGTGGTCTGATCAGAGATATATTGACTAAATTTTTTGGGAATGAGGTTCAAGTATGGTGTCATGAAGTCTTGGTTTCGATGAATTTTCGAGACCGTTACTGAGACTTAGACTAGGATCGAGATTGACACAACAAGGGAATTTTTAGAAGTCTCGATTTTGACAAATCTTTAGACTGATTCTGGAAAATCTTGATCTCGGTCTCAAGAACCTTTAGTTTCAAGCAAGTTTGGTTCCTCACAATCCACAAAACTAATTTAAGTACACACGCCGTTTAAATAATTCTACCTATCCCTAGCAGACATTGATCATGCTCACCTGAATTAGCATACTCATCAAAATAAGCATGCTAATGAGTATACTCAATAAATAGAATATTGAACATGCTTATTATTGTGATCATATTCATGAGCATGCTACCTGACTGTTAGAATAAAGTCTAGTATCTGTTCTGTGCAATCTCAAAATGTTAAAGAAATTTTTAACAGAACTCAAAGTTAACTCGAATTTTGAATGGAAAAGTTGACTCAAGTCAGCATGACTCCTTAAAAAATTCGAGCCAACTTCGAGCTCGGATTTTTATCAATTTTTTGATTGATTTACAATCTAAAGTCAAATTCGTACACTTAAAAATAAAGAACATGTTCTTTGGTACTCATAGTAAGCTAGTGAACACACAATGATACCGTAGAGTATGCTCTTTGTTTATTGCTTATCCACCTCTTACTTAAACCAGAGCTCGAAGTCGACTCAAATTTTACATGAAGTCGAGTCGACTTGATTCAATTTATCCATAGAAAATCTAAGTCGAATTCGAGCTCTGTTTTAAACAGTCTTGAAAAAGCTTATTTAAATATGCTGAATTCCATCAGTATTTGAAATGGTCCAAAAATAAATTTGGAAAAACAAGAAAATTCAAAATTATTGCTAAAGATTTTCTAGGGTCGTCCCTGAATGACCCTACTCAAACAAGCTCCCCACAAATGAAGCAATAAGAATCGCAACCAAAATCAGTAATTTAATTTCACATTTAATTCCCAGAAGTTGGACATCATAAGCAAACGATCTTGATACAGAAATGCGCGTTCATTGTATAATAACTCTCCAAGTTCCTTCCTATTTCTATAAAAGAATGATTTTAAAAAACTGTGATGATTTTTAATAGAAAAGAATGAAAAAAATAAGAAAAAAGAAGAAAATTTGTAATATTTCGAACCATTCTTATGGAAAATCAATTTTCCTTCAATTCTCTTTCGCGCGTCATAACGTCGAATCGCGTCGTAAGGCATCTTATGGCTAAGAGTTGCAACCTTTCCAAAAGCGCTACTTAAATAAAATTTGAATTGGTAATTTGTATGAATATTGAGGCAAATTGCTGTGACATTAATTTATCTCCTTGAATTTTTTAAAATAAGCTATGCTGATGCTGATGCATTGAAATGAGAAATTTTTTTTTATCAATTCTGGTTCATGTAGTCGATATTTCTGAAGATGAACATAGTAATTGGCACAAAATTTATGGAATGAATATTCTCAAGCAATTAAATTATTTTTTATCCTTCTTGTGCCTCTATATCTCAATTCCGTACATATATATTGTAATTTCTAGTTTTAATATAAGACTTGACCGAGCAACACAATTGAAGAAGGCTCTGCCATGGAGCTTTAAAGGTCAAAATGGCTGCTAAAAGTAGGCAGCTTCCATTTTGTGTTAATAAAAGAGATTTACTTACTTACTTTGCTGGCCGTACAGATCAAGTGTGATCCATGGCCTCTTAAGTCAACTCCTGAAGCTGGCTATCGCTTGGCAATTACCAATTACAAGTGTGCTACTATCTCTATCGACAGCTTCTTTCCATAAATTCTAAAAAGAGGTTTTTCGGAACCTTTAAAGTTCCATGCCAGAGCCTTTAAAGCTCAATGCCGGAGCCTTTAAAACTCCATGTATCCTAATTCATTTGTGTCGCTCGGGTTTTAAGCTAAAGAAAAGCTCTAGTTGTGCAATTTAATATATAAATTTTTCGAGAAATGCAGCGCAATCCGAAAAGATGAAAATTTAATAAATTGTGAGTAGCTGATATTAACAGACTGTATATCCCGTAAATGTGTATTTCTCGGAATCTCCTTATTTGTAGCATATAAATTAAGTTTAGTTCTATAATTTGATTAAAATGTAAATGAAAAAATATATGAAAAATAATTGTGGTCGATAGGGAAATAGAATTAAGAATCGATTGAAATTTTGGAGTTTGGAAATTGATCATTTGGTCCTTAATTAAATACACTGAGGAAGTTTTGCCCAAACTATAAACCGCGGCGGTCGGATAACATTAGAGAGCACTGTTTTGGACTAGCGCTAAGATTTAGTCCCGAATAGCACAGTGTGTTCGTTAAAGCAATGCTTACTTTCTTCTTGGTGAAAAAGGGACAATTGTCGCCCAAAGCAATGCTACGTCGTCTTATTAAAGGTTAGACACGAAGTTGCTCTGACGGCACCGTGACGGCTTATTTCGATCCATGTTGTACCCTTCTGAGTAGCTCCAGAAGTATAGTTAATTCTCGAATAAATCTAGTGATCAATAATTCCAAACTACAAAACTTCAATCGATTCAAAACTACAGATTATAACCAAATATACATCACAGTTTTAAAAAAAGACGGAATATCGCAGAAATAAATAGTAATTATTTTGGTACCTTAAAGTATGATATGGAATAAGATATAATTTAAGGTCCCTTCTATACACACAAATAGAATAATTTTTGAAATCGATCGAGAAGTTATTGGGTTATAGCCTTTTGAGGATCTGAAAGAATGTTTCCTGACGTCTACGTTTTGACGAATTTTAGACGGACCAAGACTCCTGAGTGGACAAAAATACGTTAGAAATTGTCATAAAATGGATATTAACTTGCCATCAATTAGTTATAAAGTATTTTTGTCCATTCGGGTATAAATAAGTGAATTTTCCGTATCATTGGTCTTGGTCTCGATAGCTCTTAGCGTTTGATAATTATAATCCATCAATTTTGAAGAATTCCCACGCGTCATACTCGAACCAGACGAAGAGCATACTCATGAATTTGCTTACAAAATTGAACTTGCTTAATTATATTCCCTAACAAACAAAAAGCATACTCTCAGTATACTCACTTTTATGGGCATGGTCATTTGTATTAAAAAGCATGCTTTGAGTATGCACATTAATGTGAGCATGCTTTTTGTATGTTATGGATAGATTGAGTATACCCATGAGTACGCTCATTGTGGTGAGAATACTTAGTGTCTGTTATGGATACGTGAAGGATATAGTTCATTTGTTAAGATGCCGTGACTAGCAACTGCAAATTGCAATAAAAAAAAATTGCAATACAACTACTTAATCTATAATTTCCAATCGATTTCAAACCAAGCCACTAATTAACTAAAACACATACACATCACACAAAGAATATATTGTAAAGAGAAATGATATGTAAAGACAAAAAAAATGGTCAGTTCCTTTTAAAACTGAAAAAAAAAACAGAGATAGTTAAAATTATATTTACAGTTTAATTTGCACAAATTTGCTCATAATGAGAATTTGTTGAACAGATGAAGAAGTTGCTGATGATTGTCTATTAATGATTTTTGGACATAATATTATGTATTAAAGCACCGTTACTCAAATACTTTATATACACAGATAAACTATAATTTTACTTCCTTTAGCTCCCGTACTCGCTAGATATTCAGTTTTATTATTTCTGAAACTGACAATAAAAATAGATATAATGAATGATGAATCTACATTTTGTGTAACTTCTCGAAATATTATGGACAAGTGAGAAAAGAATTTACTTATTTTGTTATTTTTTGACAGACATAATAGGCAAAAAAACATTTTATGAGAAATAGAATAAAATCTATATAAGAATGAAGAAAACTGCTGTTTTAATTAATTTTATAGCTATGGGAAGATAATCGTGAGGACTTTGACCTGAGCGATACTCATCAAGAAGGTTCCGTCAATGTTAGGTTCTTAAATGCGATAGCGGCTTCATTTGACTTTCATAAATGTGCATTTTTGAACCTGGAATCTTGCAGTTGGAGCTACGACGTTGTAGTGCCTGAGCAGAATTGAATCTCGGGTATCGACCCATATATAGGCAAATCTACCAGATCGAAAATACACCTCAGTGGTTGAGAGGTTAGGCAACAGAACGGATATTACCATTACTCTTTTCTGAGCACTTGGGTTCGATTTCCACTAGAAACCAATCTCTCAATCATTTGATAGAGTGTTACTGATATGACATTGATTCGGATAATGCTCACGAAATTACAGACTGCTTAAGATCTGATTCGTCCTAGAAATAGGAACAACCGTATTTCTGGTGCTGTCGAGAAATTCTGTTCTTAATCGGTACTTTAACAGGACACATGAAAATCAATAACTTTATTTTAGGGTTCGCCCAGATGCGCAGGCCTGCAGCAGGCCTGCAGTTTCTATTGTTCTAGATGCGCATCCAGATGCGCATCCAATTGCATCCAACTGCATCCATTTGAACTTTTTGTATGGAAATTTTTTTCATAAAAAATGATGAAAAATTGCATTTTTGAGAGTTTTTCACCGTCGTAATTGGAAAACTAAATCAAAAATAACATTTTCTACGATATTTTAACTTTATTTTTTAAAAATTAAAAAAATTTAATTTTCCAGTGTTTTTCCAAGTTTTTCATCATTATATATGAAAATTAAGGGAAAACTAGCATTTTCCAAGATTTTTCATCATTAAAATATGTGAATTCATGTCTTCTGAGTTTTTAAAGTTTTTGGTTAAATTTTCAGATGCATTTGGATGCGCATCCAGATGCGCAGGCCTGCTGCAGGCCTGCAGTTTTCTGCATCTCTGCATCTATCTGCATCTAATTTTGGCGAACCCTAGTTTATTTTCAAGTTAAATTTGACTAAGAATAAATCCTACTGGCTTTGTAGTATGGATGCAGAGACACTCATCAGTATAGTTTGCAGATGGAGGTCGTTATGAGTAAAGCGAGTTAAATACTTTGTGGTTGTTGAGGATATACGCAAACGGTTTTAGTGTTATTGGGTTTGACACCTTTACATGAATTAGTCGGTTCATCTGTTCGAGCGAAAAACATGAACCGACTCGAAGGCAGGAAAAGTAGTCAGACCTAACAAAACGCCTTGGTGGACAAAAATACGTTATAATAAGTTTATGGCAAGTTAATGTCTAGTTGATACCTGGTTCTAACGTATTTTTGGCCACTCGAAACTGCAGCTGTTTGCGTATACATATACAAAGATCCAACGTGTTTTCAACTCTAGTCAACGTCAAGCTCTGACTGTTAATTACACATGAACAAAACACAATAAACTCCAATTTATTCTTAATTTAGGTCAGTTCTACTCATCGAACACATTGCAAGAAGAAAAAGAACCTTGGTAAGAATAGCTTTGATGATTTCAAGAAGATTAGGAAGAGATAATATCGATTATCAGATTAATTTTCATCGATACACTTCCATATGCTCAATATTTGTGAATTGAATTTTTTTTTTTGTTGCTTCTCTCAAGGATTTTTATTTTCTTTTTAGCTACACATTGGATATCCACAAAAAAAAAAGAAAAACATTTTCATATAAAACTTTATTTTTATGGATTAAATCCTCAATTCTATTTATTTTTATAGCATGAAGCTTTAAGATGATTATTTCCTGATGAACTTAAGATTCTTTAATATGAATTGATTTTCAAGCAGGAAGCTGCGAGGACCACGAAAAATTTCCATTTATGTCATTAGGGGCTGTTCATTTATTACGTAACGCTCTTACTGGATTACTGAGATTTTGGTACAGAAACAGGTCAGTAAGTTCCAAATTTTCATGTTACGTTAGAACTGAACTTAATTCATTCTCGGAAGAGATACGAAAGCAAAATGATAAATGAAAAATGTTGCAGACTGAATTTTCAATGCCTTTCTTCATCTTACTTGTTTCATTCTCTTTGTACGTTGATTTCGGTGATGGATATTTATTGAAGTTATTTGATTTGCATATTTTCGTGAGAAAAAGGGATCATCCGTGAGTTTTTCATCATCTGCATGAGGTACAAGGACGAAAAAGAAGGGAAAATTGGTCAGATGATTGGAAAGTTTAGAGAATCTTGCACTGTGATGCTTTTTTGTGAAGCTCCTACCAGAAATAGTCGTTTTCTGGAACAGAATCCTACTCGCGATCTTTATTCTAAGCTTGCTTTGCTCTTGAGAACAAGCTTTTTGCCTGCTAGAGAATGGATTCATCATCACAAGGTCGATAACAGGCTGATAATAGCTAAGCACATCAGAATTCCAAAGATTCACGAAGAGAACCTGTTGATAAAGATAGCATTTCATTTCATTTACTTACTTACGATTCACACGAAGAACAGTAACAATATCAGCATCTTGGAAAAGCTGATAAAGATCATAATTATGTCTACATCGGTATACTTCATCTTCTTTCGCAGGTCCATAAATCGCTCGCAGTATTCGCAGCATTTCATTTGATATCGGTAATTGGCAGACGGAAGCTAGTGATAGAGTCAGTATTAGAAGACGTCTAAAGGAAGTCATGGATCGCAATTGATCGGTACCACCAGTGAAGTAAGTAAGTAAGTCAGAATTTGAACTATTTCGAAGACATTACTCACTAAAGCAGTGTTAGACAAAATATGGGCTTCAAAATTTTTCCGAGGTGTTCCGCGAAAAATAAAAAGTTGCCCACCACCGCTCCAGAGCCTACAAATTCAAGCAGTTAACAGTAGCTTGTAATATATTGCTCACTATTGAGAATATGTCAACTGTCGTTTAATATTCAAATTATATTTGCAATCACAATTAGTTGATTTTCCCCTTCTACAGTTGTTGACCCCATCATGTAAATATTTTAGTCTGTTTTCTAACTTCAAACAATAAACATCATCCATAAATTCGTAAAGAAATTCTTTAATTAAACTTACTTGTAAGTAAGCATTGTTGGAGTTAATCCTCAACACTGCCATTGTTGACTAGTTCCCAATCGATATCTACCAGGCAAAGAGTAAGTTAAGAGCAACGCTCACAAGCATTTTAATTTAACTCATTTAAGTAAGGTGAGCAAGTTCCCGAAAGCATCCTCTTTGCCTGTTAGAGAATCCCAAGATCAATTCTATTTTTAAGCTACAAGAAAGGAGACAAAAACTAGTCAGTCAAAATTACAATTTTCCCCAAAAATTATACCAGCATGAAAAAATTGATAAGCAACACAGTTTCATAACTTACCATTATAATTTTATATCCGGTCACATTTCTGTCATAAATAATTTAATTTATGTGCTTTCATATTCAGGTGATAAACAGAAATGTGCGTTGTCTGGAAATTATGTAAAAATCGTTATATGGCATTGGTGTCATATAAATCTAACAATGGTAAGCATAATTAAGGGACATATACCAAGGATAAAGACAATTCAGCTCTAAATATTCCAATTTATACTTTTGGTAAGCTTTTATTTTTGTCAGAATTAACGATGCTAAATTGTTTATTTACACAAAGATAAGCCTTTTTATCTCTTTATTTCGTAAATTGGCTAGTGATTAAGCTCTATTATTTCTATTTTTTCGGAAAGAAATTTCCTTAATGAAGGTGAAAGACTTGCCATAAAAGATAATCAGGGCTCATTGAAGCTTTTGTTCATCTTCTTGAATATTTGCTTCAAATAAAAGTTCAAAAATTTTTCCGTCGAGCTGAATTTGAAAAGGAAGAAAAAAATTTTTGTTGGCAATGCCAATGAAAACTATCGTAATTTTCTTCATTCCCTTCCTTTCCGAAACTAATTAAAAAACTTTTTTTTTTGTGTCCTGATTAAACCCGTTTGTTTCCTTCCCATAATGTTGGAGATGAGGAAACAGCAATGAGAATAATGGTTTTGAAAAATACTCTTTTGTCCACGACATTATCAGTAAGTAAGCAATTTGACGAGGGTTGCCGTTGTCTCATTATCGTTGTGAATGAGAAAAATATGTACAGGACAAATTAGTAATGGAAATATGCTTATAAGTGCACTTTTTTGGTTATCTTAAATCGGGGATGTATCCAGAAATTTCTCGAACCCACGGTCCTCCTCCCCTTTCTGTGGCTTTTCCCTTCTATGTCGTAGAACGGTTCTAAGAGAATGTCAGTTAGATGCAAAAACGGATAAATTGTACAAACTTTGTGACAAAGCCTAAGCACTGAAAATGCGGCAATGGTTTAATTGGCTAGTCTACCAAAGGTCCCGGGTTCGATCCCAGGCAAAATTAGTTGAATTCGGGTGCTTTTCGCTATTCTGGTCAACTAACTCGAAAACCGACCAACTCTAAACGCAATAGAGCCAGATGGAAAGCCTTTCATAGAAATCCAAGCTCCACATTAGAGCATGGTTCCAGGAAGTAAGTAATTACCCCGAGCGGCATTTTTTGGCAATGACAGCTATGTGGCAGCCTTCACACTGCCTTGCCATGTATAAGGCTGCCATAAGGCACTGCCATATATGTTCGCCTTGTGGCTGTCATATAATTGCCTTGTGATTGCCTTTTGCTTGCCTTATGATTGCCTTGTACGATTGCCTCATGGTCACCTCGTGGTGGCCATATGACCGCCTTGTGTCTGCCATGTGACCGCCTTTAATAGCAATAAAGCAACAGTTTTTCCATGCGTTCTTCATTCGAGTTTTAACTTTCAAAGTGTCAACATCGCTGAAGAATAAAAATGGTTAAATAATAAATCTGGATCAATTTTTGGACCTAACAAGGCACGAAAACATTGAATTGGAACAGGAAATTGATGTAAGTAATAAATGAAATTATGTGAAAATGTGAAAGACAAGAAAATATATGTGAAATTTTGATAAACAGTGGAAAAGTGAAATTTAAGACAATTGTTGTCAATTAATTGAGTGTACATGATACAAAGACCAATCACCCCATTAAAAAAAGAACTTATAGTGAATAGAAATCAAAATTACAAAGATTTTACTTATGATTTAGCCAAATCAATCATCGCCCTGTGACTGCCTTGTGACTGCCATATGACCACCGTCAACAACGCGTGTTTTAAAATTGAGAGGTAACATTTAAAGAATAAAGAGATTAGAAAATTGAAGGTATGTATCTATTTTTGTACCATTTTATGCTCAAAAAATATTAAACTTAACGCATTTTCATTTCAGGTCGAGTTCATATGAAAAATTATTCTGGCGATATTTGTTTGTTTCGTGATGCTGTCAATTTTCGGAGTTTTAAGGATTTAAGGAGTGAACGAAAAGTTGGATGAAGCCAGTAATTTCATGCACGCAGAAAACCGTATAATTCATGATGACAAAAATAATAAAGTAATAAATAAAATGTGAAAATTATATTATTGATTTAATAAAGAGAAAATTATTACCTAACTGAAAAATAAAATTTAAATTATGTCTTATTATAACAGTTTTATTACAGATTTCAGAAGGCAGTAACAAGGCAGGCAGACGGCAATTTCAAGGCAGCGCCGTTATATTACCTTCCTGACCGCCGCATAAGCGCCTTTATGTCACCGCCACGGCGATCAAAAGGCAAGGCAATCTAACGGCAATGGCGGTTGTGTGGCAGCCGCTCAAGCGGATAAATCGACATCTGGGGGCGCCATCAAGGCAGAAAGGCAGTCGTATGGCGAAAATCGTTTTGCCTTGACCCAAGGCAGCCGGCAGCGCCGCATGACCGCCATTTGGTTACCACAGATACGGTTGATGCCGCTCGGGTACCCTCACCCTAAGAATTGGGGAGAAATGAATTACAACAGTTTTTACCAATAGGGAAGGATTAAGGGGAGTTTTGAGTCATTTTCTCAAAAAGGGGAAGGATTTAATTATTTTAAATACAATTTGGGGTCCAATGTTCACTTCTCTATCTGGATTGTGTCTGATGATTCTACATAAATGGAGTGTCTTTTAGTGAGCTTATAGCAGTGGTGGACAACTTTTGTGTAGAGACATACAGCTGCAGTGGTAGACAACCATATGCCACATACGTGACACATCATAGTGGACAACTTTGATCTAAATCGCACACGGTACTCTGTTAATGGCATTTTCAAGGGTATATGAGGACACTCAAAAGTGCCGCGGCATACAAGTTGACCACCGCAGAAAAAACAAAAGTTTGTGCACCACTGTCTTATAGATTGTAGTACTTACTACTGGATGAGACATATCATTTGATAATCTTTGATTATCTCAACTTAGAACATCTATGCAGACTTTTAATAAGGATGAATCCAAAAGATATTTGACCCATACCTAACGAAACACACCCATGTGATTAAACATATGATTACCACAAACATAATTTCAACTGCCTGTAATGTAATCTATAAATTCAAATCTGTCTCATTCCATCCAAAAATTTTAAATAATATATTAAGGAAGGCAATAAATGTATCGAATTGATGGCAATCACGAAACGACAATTAGAACGTGCCAGAATCATTAATTGTTCATTTTGGATACACATAATTTTCGGTATTTTGAATCGAGCATGCATCTCATCAAAAAATTATCATTTAGGTACATAATTTAAATCAATGTAAATCGATTGATTTGATTAGTATCGTTTTAAGCATTAAAATATCTGTAGGATTGATAAAATTATTCCATCCAATTGTTAAATTTAATTCATTAGACCATGTAATTTTGGTATACGAATTAGTTATGACTGTTTATTTTGATGGAGATTTGATGTGTCATGAGCAATTATGATTTAAACTTGAAGTTTTTCGCGCATTTTTGGATGTGAATTGGTGTTTAAAAATATAGCTTGCATGGCTGGCTGGTTGGCTGGGTGATTCAAGAGATTTCGACATCCAGACATCGTACAAAGATCTAGTTTGAAGCATTAGCATGATGTCATTGAACTATTTTGACGAAGATTAGTTTTGAAGCTCCAAACTACATCTAAACACATTAATTAATGGTTTTTGATTTCATAAACAAAGCCTCAATTTTTTAAAGCGTTGCTTTTAGGAAATTTGAATTTTTAAAAACCGTTGCAAATTTTGAATTCTAAATAACCGTTATATGACAAAATCCTTTAAAGTGGCTTTAAAGTTTATTGTTTTTATGACTAAATCAGTAGTGAGCAACTTTTCATTGTTCGCGGTTCACCTTGGTGGTAAGCAACGATTAAAACCGCACATGACATCCAGTTAATGGCATTTTCAAAGAAATTTGACAGAACAATTTTGTGACCCGACACACTGACTGCCTGCCCTTCACTGAATTAAACTGTACATTTTATAAATTGATTCATAGCTCTTTGCTACCCAAGGACTCAAATAGGCAAGGAGCATGCTTTCATGGTACAGAATTAGCACTACAGTATTACTATTAGTGGCAGCGATCAATTCAACAGAAATGCGATGAAGTCACTCGTTAAGGTTGAGTATTTCTGTAATTTCTTTTTATGACATCTTAGAAATTACATAATATGCTAGTTATGGACCACATCATTTACTTCTCTCATCATAAACATATCTTCAACCACATCAATGTCCATCCATTAAAACTAAATTGAGAGCAAATTGATGCAAATACAAATCAGCAAATATTACCTTTCAATCATTACAGCATTTAATTTAATTGGTTTTCTTTCAAGCAGTTTCAATAGCATGCAATTTAAAAATCATCATATAAGAATATAAAAAACTCTCCATCCTTCCATTTTTTTCCCGCATTTCCATTGCAATAAGTTCATATAAATTAAAAAGATTGTTGAAAAGTTTTCAACATGTCCATCAGAACGGACATTTAAAGGAATGAAGAGAGAAAACTTTTAATTGGATGATTCACTTGAACTCTTGATATGATTTCCTTGTATGTATACAAACAAACATATGTTGTCAGTGGAAAAAAAAAAATCATTCAACTTGATTATTTTCAACTGTAATTGGATCTATGGAGGCAATACTGTAGGTTATCAAATTGATAAGCAGTTAAGTGTCTCTGTGGTGTAATTGAAAGTGTGCTTGGTTCAAATTTGGTGTGGTAACTCGAAAGCCGTCAGTATGAATTCAGCCATTTTGAAGTTTGAGTTTTTTTGGAAGTTGGAAGTTGCAAGTCAACCCTTACATGCAAAGAGATAACTTTTTGGTACCATATTGCTATTTCTGTAGTATGAAAGCATGCCCTTTGCCTGATAGCAAACTGTTTTATGTCCGATATCAAGACGAAATTGGCGTTTTTGGCAACGATGGATTAAGTAACGTGTCAGGAATATGTACTATAACGGGCGCAATAGAACGGACATGAAAGTATCACGTTATGCCAATTGAAGCCCGAGTGATTGATTGCAGTTTATGTATAAAACTGATATGGTAAAATTGGACCACCATTGATACGGGACAGTAGGACACTTTGTCATTCAATGTGTACCATTGTATTGAAACAGTTGTGTATATATATTATAATAGTCTCCGGTGTCGGTATGGTACGGCACATTACAGCACGGTGTAGATAAACCACTGATGTGACCCTATGATACAATGGTACACCTGGTATGACAAAGTGTCTTTCTGGTGTTCCATTGTACCGTAATAGAGATATACCCATACCAAACCGTGCCGCACTGTATCTACACCAGAAAAATCAGCCCATGAAATGAATTATCCCAGACGATAATGTCGACAAATAATAGTGACAATCGTATAAAAGCGCCATTCCGAAAATAGGAGGTAAATTGGCAGTAAGTTTTACCCAAATATGTCCTTGAGGCCCTTGAGATATAAGATTTTATGAGATGATGTGGCTAAGAAACTCATCGGTCAATACTTGAAAGTGATAATTTAATCCAGAATCCTAAAGATCAATGTTAGATTTAGCAGGGATACTTATATAATTCAAGCTATGATGCATTCAAGCTATAAAATGCAAAATAATGTTCCACATATTTAATACGAATGATTACTGGATAAATTGTATTTACATCGACCATAATGTTTCAATAAGCATAACTTATAGTTTCAAAATCGTAAATGTTATCCTAAAGCACTTTGAATTTAAGGAAGCGATATATTTCAATTCCACATGATTCTATTAATTTGATCTATTTCAAATAAGAGGAAAAGAGATGGAATTGATAAAAAAATAATATTTTTCCTCATATCATTCGCATTACGATGAAAATTCAATATCGTAATAGCTATATATATACATATAGCACACACAGATGGATGGAAAGGAGCATAAAGTTTTGAATATTTTATAATAAGCAATGGAAATCGAGGAAAAATCTATTGAACTAATAAAAATAAATTTTTATAGTTTTTTCTTCTCTTTTTTGCAATGAAGATTTTCATTTTCTTTTCACTTACTTTACTTCCTTTTTGTAAGATATGAAAGAATTCCTTTATTCAATATTTTTCTTATTCCTAATGTTTATTTCCTCTTTTCTCCATATTGCCATTTTATTAGATTAAAAACTTTTATATCTTTTCGTTATTATTTGTGCTCCATTATTATTATTTTCCAGGAATATCATTCAACAGATGAGCACTAATGTTATGAAAAGCAAAATATTTGAAAAGTAAACCAAACTGTGAGGGATTTAAGCACATTTTTTGCATGATATGAAGGAATTTGTTGCACTAGTGTAGCGTCGAAGTAGAATGGAATCTAGGGTACCAAGGATTATGAAAGCTACTCCTCCAGTGCAATAATAGGGCTTCAATGGCCGAGTGAATAAACAATAGGAAGTAACCTGCACTTCTGTAAAAGCCTCACGACGAAGATTTGTCGTGATGACTGTTTATTTTTGACTAATGGACGTTTTTCTTTCCCCAACTCTGCACGCTGCATGACCCAGGGTATGTCAATGTAACGAACCTAACCACAATGTGTGTGTCGCGAATCACACAAACCGAGTTGATATGACGAAAACAGCGAAAAAGCATCCGAATCCAACTAGACTTTCCCTGGGATTGAACCTGGGTCGTTAGAACGGTAGTCCGACGCTCTAACCACTTGACCATTGCCGCTTTTTTACTGCTTGTCCGGAACATTACTACAACTAAGATTCAATAATCTTGGAACTATGAAAGTATCTGGAATAACAGGAATAACATGCATAGTGACTACGCCTTGGTTCAAAAGAAAAAAATTACACTTCTCTACAATATGATCCGAGGTTCGTACCTACGTCTTTTCAATTACATGTCATGTGGTCCTACTAACTGAGCTACCAAGATTTGATGAAGAGTGTGTCACAAAGCGCACACTTAAACATCCTTCTATATCCAGTGCTTATTACATAGCTCTTATCGTTTCATTGGACCACAGCACATATAAAACATTTAGGAGTTACTTAATATTCTAATAATGTTTAATTACAAAATCAATTATTCATTACATCACATGCCCATGTATGCCCATGCTAACAAGCAAAACTAAACAAGTAATCATGGTTAAATTAAAAGAATTTAAATAAGTTTTAAAGACTTTTAGGGAATATTTTGAAAATTTTGAAGACGTTAGACCTCCAGTCCTCTATTTTTTGGAAATACCATGAACCATATGTTGAGTTGCAGTTTTGATCGAGGATCAACATCGAGGTGTGAATCGCGAACTTTTGAAGGTTGCCCACAACCTTTTACTATTGTATCGTAACGATTTGCAACGAAATTTTACAGTGGTGAGCAAGTGGTGACAGGTAACCTTTTATTTTTGCGTCACAATTTGGCGGTAAGCCTTGAACGAAATTTACGGAACATTCCTTATTTTTTGCCTAATTTTTCAAGATCTCATTTAAAAACTTTAAATTAATAAATGTCTACCAGATTTGACTATTCCCAATTCCGATCTATAAAGTAATGAAAATCTTTTTTTCCACAAAAATTTTAACTTAAAATCATAGAAGATTTCAACAAGCATATCCTGTTTATAAACATAATATCAACATGATATTACTTACAGGAAACTTTGCTGTAAGTTCCAACTTATAACAACATACATCTTATAATAGTAAAAGAACTCATAATCCTAATGATTTATTACAGCTTTCAAAAAGAAACTTTTTAAACATTTTATGGATAGATAGGTAGCAGCAAAAAGAAGAAAAAATCATCTCAAAATGCTTTTATGAAAAGAAAAGCTGAAGATTTCCTTGGAAATGAATTTCTCTTGGGAAAGTGAATTTTAGGCATGTTATGTAAAAAGCTATTGGGTGGGATGAATGTTCAAAAGAAGTTTTTCATTCATTGCTAAATACAGCAAAAAATAAGGAATAAGAAGATAAAGTAACTTAATATCAGTTTGGTATTAAAAAAAAGGATCGAAAAGTTCTCAATTTTTTGGGAATTATAAAAATCTAAAATAACAATAACAAAAGGATTATGATATTCATTCATAATTTTATTTGTGCTTTGATCATTTTTCAAAGGAATTGTGGGAGGAGGGTGTCAGGAGCGTATCCAGAAATCGTCTGAAGAGGAAGAAGCTATGCAAATTTCGTAAAGTTTTGGGATTTTTTTTTTTCGAAAAACCTAAGCAAATTGAAGAATTTTCCAAAATTAAAGGAAGGGGTTTGACCCTTAATCCCCCACTTTCCTCATGGATATGTCCCTTGGCTTTGGAGACGCTAACTGACTGACATTATTATATGAGAATGAGCTGAAAATATGAAGCCTGTGGGTATATTCACATCTTTTCTTTGAATAACCTTAAGATTTTTCCAAAAGTTCTGCTAAATTAGCCGATCTGCACAGCACAGAGCTTGAAGTTGACTCTGATTTTGTATGGAAAAGTCAACTCCATACAAAATTCGAGTCGACTTCGATTACTATGCCACACTAGGGGCTTGCCAAACCCTAGCTTGCCAAACTAGGGCACCTTTCCGTCGCCGTATTAACGGCAAGAAGTAAAATTGATCTAATGACTCCATGCTCTATCGGTACATTTTGAAATGCTGCTGTCATGACGACTAGGCGGTAGTATTCTTAGACTGGATAGGAGGCGGTAGTATTCTTGGACTTGGCTGGCATTTAGTAGACAAATTTAGTTGTTTATGCCAATTGGCTGCCTAAGTATACTGCCACCTCGACCCTATTACGACTCCATTTCAATTTGTATCCGATCGAGATGACTGCTGATTTTGACTGAACACTTTTAAGGCAAAAACAGTGATTCACCGCCTTTTGCTCCTCGGATTAATCATCAACAGTATAAGAGGAAGCACTTACTAACCCCAAACCACCCCTCTCCATACGTCACTAAATAAAACTGTAACAAATTACTGTTCATACTCATTACAACATAAAAATTGACTTATATGGATTCTCAAGCAGTCACATAATTGTCATTCCCATTCATTAACTCATTTCCTTTTTACTTGTACGTAAAAACACAACAGCAAATGGAAAAATGGAATTAAAGAAAAAAAAGACTTTTTTTTTATTCCTCTTTTTCTCACATGCTGATGAAGCAATAGTCGAGCGAAATTTACGTTTCTATTTATTTTTCCTCTAATTATCATCGAGGAAGCGAATGTGAAGTAAAAGCGACAGCGACATAGGATTGAAATAAATAATAGAAAAAGAGGAGAGAAATAAAAGAACATCAGCAGATATTTTAGATGGATTTGTGCTAGGTTTTGGTGGTTTGGGCGCATTTTGAGGAAGGAACTTGGAAGTCCAGGAGGATTTTAAACGATACTCAGGGATGATACAAAAGATCGTAGATCGCAGAGCCCTTACGTCATCGAAGGACCCTAATCTTTATTCTGTCTATCAGGGGGATTTATCCGGTAGTGGCACTGTTCGGTATGGCGTAGGTACACCATTGGTACGGTCCAGATGTACCACTTTGTCATACCAGGTGTACCATTGTCTCATTGTAGCGTACCTAAAGTGTGCCACCCTACCATACCATGACGTACTGTACCATCCCACCATCCCGATAAATCGGCCCGTGTCTTCCTTCATCGTCCATTCATTAAAAATTTATTGTGGGTTATTTATTGATACTTGATACTTTAAAAACAATTCATTGAACATTGACGTAAAATAATCACTTCAGACTCTTTGTTCCTGTCACCATGACTTTGGAGTTCAAAGGAATGCGGAAACGTGCGGAAAATGCCATTGATGGAATCTGCCAACCTGTGGAAGGGGGCATCGATGGAATGTAACAAACTACGGAAGGGAGCATCGATGGATGGCGGTAACCTGCGGAAAGACTCATTGGATTGGTAGAAGGTAGTATCTATGGAAGTAGTATCTATGGAAGGGGCCATCGATTGAAAGTGGCAACTTTCGGAATGAGCCATCGATGGAAAGTGGCAACCTGCGGAAGTGGAAATCGACGAAAAGCGGCAACCTGTGGAAATGTTCATCGGTAGAAGGTGGCAGCCTGTAGAATGGGTCATCAATCATAAGGTGGCAAACAGCACAAGCCGTGATTTGACAGATTTTTGCCGATTATTTCTATCTGAATGTCAACTCTGCTTAGGATCAGAACTCGAAGTCAACTCAGATTTTGTATGAAAAAGTCGACTTAAGTCCACTCGGATAGCCCGATCCCAATCCCGAAAATTTATCGTGACCGGGATTTCGAAAAAGCATACATCCAGCTTCAATTTTGACAAACCGATAAAATGTCACCAAACAATATCAATGTTTTAAGAATCATGATTTAAAAAAGAGACAAGAACTTTATGTATGTGAATGAAAATACATAATTAATTTGTTCAGTGAATCAGAGCACAACATCAAATTATTGATTAAGCTAATTAATTTGATGAAACCGTGTTTGGATTGCTTCTTTATGTTTTGTTAGATATTCTCTTTAATTAAACGTATGTTCAATATAAAATCGAATATACAAAACATTCGCACTAATAAACTAGGGTGAAAATAATTCGTTCTATCGATTGTGTGGCTAGATGCAGAAGAGTTGAATTTAATGTAGAAAATGAGTTCATTATTTGGGGCTTCACTATTTTTGTGAAAAGGCATTAGTCTTAATTTAGATGTGGTTTTAAATTGATTGACTGTAAATGAACTAGTTATTGAGGAGTTAAATGAGATATAACTAAGACATCATTTCCGTGTTTATTATATAAGTCAAAGGCAGTGTTACTCAATATCCATGCAGTATGACGGTACACTAGCATCATATGGACACATAACTGAAAAGTTTAGACTGCTTCGATTTGGTGTAATAAATTAGTGCTTCGCGGAGTCTATAGAGTTCCGTGGCATAGCTTAATTTATGTCGATCGGGCATGAGCCGGATGTCGTGAGCGATTTCGATCTAGACTTATCATCAAAGTATGTCGTGGCAAAGTTCAGAATATACTATTTTAAGGGATAAGAAGAACAAATGTATGACGGTTGAAAAAAGGAACTTTTATGATCCATTCCTTTTGAATATCATAAGCCGGTAGGTCCACAGCAACAGACATGAGTGTTGTGCATTGCTTTCTAAAGGCTGAATTCGACTTGAGTTTTCTTTGGCTCTCTTGAAACCGATTAAAATTTCCATAGAATTTCTTTATTTCTTTCTGCTAGCACTTGTGAAGTATATATTTCATACAATTTCAATCGGTTCTTAACAAACTGTTTCATTTAAGTTAAACATTCAAATTCAGATCTGTGATGGCTGATTAGAGTGAAATCTAGGAGTTTATATAAAGGCGAATTTGACAGTACAAGAGTAAGGCTTCTGTGGTCGAGTAGTTGAGTCAACAGACTGAATATCTGTACAACTCTTTTGTAAGTACTTCTTTGATTCGCATCAGAAACTGGATCTCTAAACATTATGTAGCCCTAGCGACACAAATGAAGACAGGAAATTTAAAGAATCTAATTTGGCAGCCTTAAAAGCTCAGTTTCGAAGCCTTCTTCATTTATGTTGCTCGGGATAAATGTTGTCGATGTATTGAAGGATTCGAACAACATCCCGAAATTACAAGATCTATAGTTCCATTTGCTTATGCAATTCATCTGATGTGTATCTTAAATTTAAAAATTTTATTCCATTAATAATTAAAATAAAACAAAAATCCAGCACAACAATTCTCAATTTATTCACCTTTAGATAAATCATAGCGGATGTTATTCCTGTATATCATATCATATTTACCCTCAATATAACCTCTCCATCCTCTCTCTCTCTCTCTCACATCGATGAACTTTAAACTTCGTTAAAATTCAAACAGGGTGCATTATTAGATTAAATGCAAATAGGTAGTCCGGGCAGTTGACTCATAAATAATTTTCGATTATCAGTTTTAACCGTAAATGTGGTCATTTAGCATTTATATCATGCAACATTTATAACAAAAACTTCCTGTTCCGATATCGAATTTTATGCAGCTTTTTTTTTCTTGTGCTGTACATTAAAATATGTGTGCAGTTTTTTGCATCAGCATCCATAAAAAAATATTTCAATATAAAATTTGCAGCACATTACAATGTATAACATAAAATAATGCTAGTGGAATCATTCTATCGCCATCAACCAGGCTATTTCTGTGGTTGATGATTTTTGTAAATTGAATTTTCAATAAAAATATAAAAAAAAAAATCGACATCAACTGACTGTGCAGATCTATAAAATTAATTTTGTTATGTATGAAAAAATATGTAATTGGATTTAAATGAGTAAATTTCCTCTTAGTGGTTGTGATGTTGGTTAAATATCATCATTTGCAGCACTCAATCATAGTAAAATGTGTATCCAAGAGTCAAAAGCATACGCAGAAACAGAGTTGACAGGGCTAAAAGTTTAGGACTCCACTAGACGCCAATCGGACTCCAAAGTCCGTGCATTTGTAGTCGGCCTAGATTGGAGTCGGACTATTTTGAACTCGGACTAGATTGGAGTCGGACTACAATAGAGTCGACTACATTAGAGTCGGACTACATTAAATTCGGACTACATTGAAGTCGGACAACATTACGGATAACATGGAAGTCGGACATTAGAGTCGCATTGAGTCAGACGGACAATATTGAAGTCGGACTACATTGAAGTCGAACTACATTTAAGTCAGACTATATTGGATTCAGACTACATTGGAGTCGGACTTTATTGTAGTCGGACTACTTTGGAATTGGACTACATTGGAGACTGATCTGAAGTTGGACTATGTTGATGTCGGACATCATTGGTGTCGTACCAAATTGTACTTAAAAATGGAATCCTGCCAACTCTGCACAGAAGCTCATGTAAAAATGAGATTAATGTGTTTTACATTCACTAAACAAATTAGAAATTTAAATAGTGTTAAGCTTGTTTTGTCTACCGTAAAAATAGTATTACATATGCTGTTAGATTCTAGTGGCTACCATACAAAGCATCAATTGAAGCTTATTGTTTTAAAATTTCAATTAACTGGAAACTGTTAAACTCTTTACTGTTTTGAGTTCAGTGTTGATGTATGTATTCCGAGCGACACAAATGAGGAAAACTCCGCCATTGAGCTTTTAAGTCTCCGTTAAAGCTACGGCTGGATAGGTCACACACTTTGCACACGAAAATAGCAGAAAGTGTCAATGCGGAGGCCGAAACACGTTTGTTTTACCGCTCTAGGATGAATCTACAAGGAAAAGACGTCATGGAACTCCAAAGCAACATGACGTAGGAAGGTTTTAAGGCAATGTCAGTTAGAAGCCCCCGCACCAAACGTGCTAAACGAATAATTTGTACAAACTTTGTAATGAGGCCAGGAATAGAGTCGCATGGAAAGCCTTTTGTAATAGCCTAGACTTAACACCAGAGCATGGTTCCAGATAGTAAAGCTTTAAATTAACACCAAATGAAAGCCGTCACCACGTAGAAGCCAATTGACAGCCATATGGACTTCTCGGACATGTAATCATAGAATGCTTTTCATTTTTCATGATTTTTCAATTATTTACATGCACAAATAATTAAAATATTGACATCAAAGAGTTGCTTTGTGAACTAGTGGATGCATTTGAGTGGCACTAAAACTTTTTTTTCCCATTAATTGACCTGGAAATATTTTGTATTCAAGGAGTGTGCTTAGTACGCAGTATTTTGAAAAATTAATGCTTGATTCATTTGAACCATTCTGTTTCAAATTGCTGAAAAACTTACAAAAATTCTTTTAATTCTTTAAAGAGTAGACAAAAAACTGTTAGAATTTGTCACTACCTTGTCTTTAACTAGTTAGAACGTATTTTCGTCCAGTCGGAATTTATGCAGTGAATATCAAAGAAAAATATTAATAAACAAAAGTTATCATGGAAAGTTAGCATATTAGAACATTAGCTGGCAAATATCAATCAAACAATTGATTAAATTTACTAAAATCAGTCGTCACGGTGACGTAAGGACGTCTTGTTTGAATCTAAAAAGCTCAATCGTCTTTTTCCGACGCCTCTTTAAATTGAATTTTGAAAGGACTTGTAATTTATAAATAAAGTAAAATTAAATTAGAATAGACTCCTGGTTGGATGCATATCGTAATTCCAGACTTTTAATTACCCGCTGTCAAACTGCACAGACGAAGTTGTATCTACTGGATTCATACTCTGACTAGGAGCCTAGGTTGGTATAAAAGGCTTTCCATTGTTATATACTTACGTTCTCATCATACAGTTCCTTGCTATGTTACTTTTGTAGCTTAAGAACATCTGTTCTCTTGTGGATTCCAGCCAAAGACAGCAAATCCGAAGTATGTGACCTACACAACTATAATTTTGGTTGAGTGCTTCACAGTCATAAAGCAGATGGGCGTGATTCTTACGTGCGACCGGATTTTACCGAATACATGAAGTAACTAGCACTGTGGCAGTTTTGGGTTCTATTTGCTAGAAGTTTTATAAAACAAAATTATTTCATGGCCAGCATTAACAATTGTGTCTATCGATTATCAAAAGTGAACAGATTGTGATGGGATAGTCATGTTATTAGGCGGCCTGTGGAAAGTCCATTAATTATGGTCTTCACCCAAAGGACGCCCAAAGAACTCTTGGAAGGAAGCTGTCGATAGAGATAGTATTGCACTTGGTATCGGAAATTGGCAAGTGGAAGCTAGCGATAGAGCCAGCTTCAGGCGACTCCTGTGGGAGGTCATGGATCACAATTGATCTGTACGACCAGCGAAGTAAGTAAGTAAGTAAGTCGATCGACAATAAAATATTGAAAAATTCAAACAAAATGCAGAATCGTCATCGTCACATTTATGACTTGACACTCAAGAATCCACTTCCTTTGGCATCACATCAAGCACAAAAGCGCCTTTATCAATCTACATAAAATATTTTTACTATTTTTTCAAGCACTTTTTGTATATAAAAGCAAATGATTCTCATTTTCTCCGGAAAGGAAAAATGATCGAAAGGCATTGAGGAAATTTATTATCATTATTTTGATATATAGCACTGTATCATATCGAAAGCAGCAAATATATATTTTTTGTTCATTCCATTCCTTCCATAACCATCCCGTGAATCACTCTCTTTCGTTTACTGTGTCGATTTTATTTCCACAATTTTTTTCATCATCATTATTTGTTCCCTTTACTTCTACTAGCTTCTCTTCTCATCCACTGACTGTGCAGTAGTCGTGAAAAATTGCTGTCAATGTGAAAATGGAAAAAAAAATTTATCATTTTTATTTTTCAATTTTTCGCACATAGAATTTATGGTTGAATAGTTTTTGAGTTAAATGAAATGAAATAAGAGTGACATCAAAATGATTCGTGGATATGTTGGATTTATGGGTATTGGGATAAATGAGATCAAATGAAATAACTTTAATTCGGAAAATAAATTGATCTTATTTATTAGTTAATGTGGGAATTGATGAGATTGACTGAAGGCAATGAAGACTTTTGAATTGAATTTGAATTTAGATTAAACCGAACGACACAAGTGAGGAAGGCTCTGCTTTGGAACTGTAAAGATTCCGATAAAGCTCTTTTATTACGATTAAATGGATGCTGCATTTATCTAGCAGCCAAACAGAGGCTTCTTCTATTTGATGCCATAAAAGAGTTTTGAAACTCCGTTGCAGAGTCTTCTTCCTAAATTAATTACCAACTAGATCTGAGCCTGAGCGGAGGTGACAGCTATTCGGAGTAGCCATGACAGAGCTTTAGAGGAGTCGTTGAGGAGCTTTTTGAAAGTTTGTCGATTGAGAAGCTAATGACAGAAGTGTAGAATCTGCAATGGAAAAGACGTCCTGGAGCTCCAAAAGCTACATGTCACGGAACAGTCGGATAAAGTGTTACAATAGCGCTTTTCGTCAAGAAATAGTAATAGCCATGATACAGCGAACAGTGATGAAAGAATGTAAGCTTAACACGGGAAACGAAAATTATTATAAACATGGTGACAGAGCTTACAACAAAGTATGAAGGACTTAAACTTAACGGCAACCCCTAAGTTCAACATAAGAGCAATTCCTCACACGAAGAGATCGCTTTTTGTTAACGTAGCGGTATTTCTGTACCATGAAAGCATGGTTTTGGCTGTTGTGGATGGTTACAGTAAGTAAGGTTTTGTATGGAGTCGACTTTGAGATCTGTCTATTCTTATAAATCACTAAAAATGCAATAGGTAAATAAAATTTAACATAAAATTCATCCAAAAAGCAACTCCATCAATCTAAATCTCATCAATCCTGTCAAAAAAGCTCAAGTTGGTACAAAATCTTTTACAACATATGTATCTGCCTTCCTCCTCGTCATTTGTTTAAACATTGACATGGATGGTAAACTAAACTACAAATACACGCAATTTATACCGACACCCACATATATACACACTCATGGGGAATAAAAAATATTGTGCGGAACAATCGAGCACATTTAATTTCGATGGTGTCAGTTTATTGCACCATAAAATAAATACGACATTTTTTTTTCTGTGCTGTTCATTCAGAAACATCACAAAAAAAAAACGCGAAAACAATGGAATGGTTCATGATTTGGAACGAAAAAGGATTTTTATTTTTAAAAACATCGATTTAAAAACAATTTTTTTTTTGTTCATGCTTGCTTCTTATTTGATCATGAAAATAAAAGTAATAGAAATAATTTTGATTGTTCTAGTCAATCTTGTCATGAATGTGATTTTTTTTTGTTTAGAATTAAATTAAATTATTTTGGAATGTGAATAAAATTTAATGAAATTAAAGGTTTGGCAGGAAATCAAAATTAACCCGGATGGTATACTTACTTACTTCCTTGGTCAAGGCGCACGGGAGCTCATTGCCGCATTTAGAATTCGTCGAAATCTGGATACGTCTTTAAATAAACTCTGCCATCTACCCGGATGGCATATGCTATGGAAAAAGGTGAAAAATCCGGCACTAACTCAAAAAGACAAAAGGCTTGCTGATGAGTATTCATAGAAAATTGAGCATGCTCAATTATATTAATTGATTATATTGATGAGCACTTTCATTTAGTAAGCTCAATGACTGTTAAGGAGGCCGAAGTGAGTTTGGCATTAGACGTGATATATCTCGTTCCAGGTCGGAGTCACGTTGAAATTTTCTGATGTTGAAATTTTCTTGAAAGAAAGCCCAAGAACTCGAGAAGAGAAGCTTTAGATTGAGATAGTATTAGCCAGAGCGACATAAATGAAGAAGACTCCGCTAAAGATCTTTAATTAACAACAAATAGAAGCCGCTTACATGAGACATCCATATGACATCTAAGCCACATCAAGGCCACACTTTTCAGCGAGGTGAAAGCAAAAGAGCATTTAAGGACTCCAAAAAGTTCTTCGGCGGAGCATTCTTCATTTGTGTTGCGCAGGAAAAAACAATAAAATCATTAGAAAGAAGCTCAGTTTTAGTCAAAGCTTAACAAATATTCATTTCCAGCTATTTTTGGAAGTATATCCGTGTCTTTTGTTTTAAAAGCATATGCTGAAAATAAAAACTTCACAGCAAAAGCTATAAAAAGCTTAAACTAAATTGAAAAATTGATTTATTGTGGAAACTTTTCGTTTTTAATTTGCTTGCCCGACTTTCTTTAGTAATTTATTGAATAACTTGAAGATTTTAAAAAAAATTCGCGCTTTTAAGCTGGCTATTACTTGATTAATTGCTAATGCTTTTTGCAATTAAAAAGTCATGAACTGTAGTTTATTTTGTTTTTTTAAGAATGCAGCATGATTTAAACTTTTTTGTGCATCCTTCAAGTGCAGTTAATAACATTTAACATGTCTTATGCTCTAAAAACCTATATATCGTCTCCACATAAATTTTTTATATCCATTCTCGCTAAAAATAATGATAATTCTGATCATGACTGAACTAAACATTGTTTTTTTACGATATTAAAGCTAAAGCAGCAACAGCAGCAAACATTTTTCTTGCATCATTTGTTTAACTCTCGCGTAATCCTTAATTTGAAGAAAATGTATAAAAATGACATAAGACACATCGAGTCTCTTTATGCATCTCGAAAGTTCATTTTAGCACATTTATCATTCACATGGTGTTGTTTAAGGGTTCGATTTTGGGAGTTTCTTGAACTGTAAGTTAACTAGTTTTCCTATATATTGAATCCATGCATAGCCATGCCCGAATAACACAAATTGACTAATTTATCAGCAAGTGCGACTCTGACTCGGTTCCAGATTTGGATTCAATCTGGCTGGTGACTAAGACACAGTGCTGGATTGAAACAAAATTAGGCATCAAGTCAGAGTCACTCCGGTTTTTTTACTGGAATTCGGATTTATTTATTAACTACCTTCGTCTTCATACTAGAGCTATGTAAACTTGGGACGAGATTTTCGCCCATTTTTATGCCATGTAATTTCCGGGATAAGTAGTAGACCATCTCCGAATAGCTTAAATCGGAACAAATCAGAATCTGGGTTTCAGATTCTCTGTGACTCTGGCTTGGTTTCAGATTCGGTTTCTGATCTGATTGGAAAACTGGTGCTTTTTTTTCAGAATTGCCAGTGAGATTAAGTTTCAGTTCGATATTATGCCTGAGTCCCCAGCCAGATTGAAACCGAATGCGGCACTAAATCAGGGTCGAGCCGGTCTTGTGCCGGAATTTGAATCGATTAATTAACTTGTGGTTTTCGAGATGTTACTTCCTTCAACACCGTTCGATTTAAATATTGATACTCATCTATAGGTCTAAATTCTCAAATATATAGCCTAGCTACTCAAGAAATGCGCTTACGTTCCTACTCAAAATCAACAATTTCCAACAATTTTTTTGCCCTTTTCCATGTCGTACAGACTTTTTTTTGTTCTTCATCCTCTGAACATACAACAAAATAAGAAAAAGAAGTGTACGGACTAGAAGAGAACAGTAAGCTGCAATGTGAGAAAGAAAGAAAAAAAAAATTGGATGATAAATTTTTATTGAGGATCATGCTAAGATTCATTTAACTTTACATGTGACATTCTGTGCTTATTGGATTTAAGATAGAGTTCAAGATGGATAAAAGTTTTTGCTTGTTTACTCTTGTTCCTTTATAAACACATTATGACGAGTGTTGTTTCCTTTTACTGAAGATACATAGACAGAGAAGAAGGAAATGAAGAAACAGGAATGGTTTTAAGCACAAAACTCAATTCATTCTAGTTTGCATCGAAATATATGTATGTGAAGTAAAAGCAGCATAGGTAGGAATTTAGTTCAAAGAACCCATTTAGAAAATGTAAATTACTATTTGTTCACTAAGCTAATACTTACAGAAATTATTGTAAAAGTTGGAATTTTATTTTATTAGGTACGGAAAGCGACGTTTACAGTCGCATTAGAGCTTATGTGGTTTATTATGTGTCTGGATGTACTTCAGTAATTTTGAATTGCTTGCTGTTGGATGATATTGATTTGAATTTTAACTTTCTTAAAAGGAATGGAGGGTCTATTTAGAAAGAGAATGCTGAGTAGTGCAAATAGCTAGCTCAAGATGAGAAGCGAGCTCAAGGCGGGAAGATAGCTGAAGTCGGTAAGCTACCTCAAGTCGGGAAGCTAGTTCAAGATGGGAAGCAAGCTGAAGACGGGAAGCTAGCTGAATACGGGAAGCTAGCTGAATACGGGAAGCTAGCTGAAGACAGGAAGCTAGCTGAAGACAGGAAGCTAGCTGAAGACAGGAAGCTGGCTAAGGAGAAAAAGCTAGCTCAAATGACTGATAATAAGGATTTGAGATGCCGAGACCGAAATCGAGACCACAACTTCCCGAGTAAACTCGGCCGAGAATTTGTCAAGACCTAGACTTCGGGAAACTTCGGTATCTACGTCGAAAAAAAGTTGTACATGAGTAAGTTCATGGGTAGCTTCGACTGCATAAGCGGAGGACAGTTAAGTTTTTACTTTAGTTCCGAGACAGTTTCACAAGTCAGCTTTTTGTTAGTGACAAGTGAGTTTATTTTACTAGTTTTACATTCCACAGAGCCTCAAAATATCTCCGGATCTCTACAGATACACTGACATAGAATTGATTAAAAATTCAGCTTTAGACTTGCGAGGCTCTAGCCTAGAGTAAAATTAGATCTCTTGTCTGGAGGTCAGATTCACGCCAGGCTGGAACCGAATTTGTAATCTTTTTTACGTCCCGTGCCTTCCGAGCCTGTACCGATTTGGTGTATATCGATGTGATTGGGAGATCGGGCTTTGATGGAATTGAATCCACGTTCTAACAACTTACTAAGCCTCGGTCACAAAAGCTTCAATCTTGAGCTAACAGATTCGCCTATAAATAGCTCGATAGTTGCTCGATAGTCCAGATTCCACTCTGTTCCAACACCCTCCTAGCAAACTCCAACAAACCATCAAATTCTAAACAATTAAACCAAAAAAGGTCATTAATCTGACGTCTGAAAATTTATCAACCACATTTGACATTTAAAGTTTGGGGTTTTCTACACAAATTTTTTATTACTTTGTAAACAAGCTTGTAGACAAATTTGCTTAATTGTGACTCGTTTCCTACACACCCGACAAAAAAGTGAACAAATAAATCTAATTATTTAACATAATAAAACCACGCTAATCAGCATAAAAATAAAAACCTGAATTAATGTGTAGACAAAATTTCTATTAAAAATATATTAATGTGAATTGTATATGCGCATCTAATATTCATAGCTGTAGACTAGGCACATAATAATTAAATTCGAAGGCAATTTTGAAAATAAAAAAAATTCCAACAACAATCAGGGAAAATCTCTTAATCTTGATGGTGATTCGAGTGTGCTGTTGTTAAGTATGGAAAGTGCTATCACGCACGCAAACTGAATTTGAGCGTAATTTTTGAAGGATATATGAATTGGATTGTCGATTGTTTGACTTGCAGATCAAGGAAATGCTGAAGGGGGTCGTTCACATGTTATGGAACGCTCTTAGAAAAGAGAAGAATGGGAAGAGAGAGGAAAGAGAGAGGAAAGAGAGAGGAAAGAAAGAGGAAAGAGAGAGGAAAGAGAGAGAGAGGAAAGAGAGAGGAAAGAGAGGGGAAAGAGAGAGGAAAGAGAGAGGAAAGAGAGAGGAAAGAGAGAGAGAGGAAAGAGAGAGGAAAGAGAGAGAGAGGAAAGAGAGAGGAAAGAGAGGGGAAAGAGAGAGGAAAGAGAGAGGAAAGAGAGAGGAAAGAGAGAGAGAGGAAAGAGAGAGGAAAGAGAGAGGAAAGAAAGAGGAAAGAGAGTATTGTTATATAAACGGCCCTTACCGTCTATTCCTCCTTTAATCTGTTTAATTTATGAATTAGTGTCTGTCATACAATAAGACAGCCAAAATCATAAGCGCTAATATCCACAACAGCCATCCTTACTTCTAACGCCCCATATCACGATAAGGGATTAAAAAATCCTCGTGTGTATAGAACAATCAACTCGTTGGAATGTTGAATGTTGGTGTGATTTTATTACAGATTTATTTTTGCTGTATTTAAATTAAAACGCGATTTATAGGAATGTGAAGAACAGATGGTTTTAAACTGATATGAGCGACATGTTTCAAGTGCAAAAAATAGGAAAACGTGGAAGCATTCATTTTGTAGTGCGAATGCTATGGCGATATCATGTTATTTGTCAGATTGTGATGATTATGAATTAGTCTAACAATTGTGGACGTACAAGTGTAACATAAGCTTCGTGATATTTTTTATATCCAATGATAATTCTTTGGCAAATATAAATAATTCCTTGGATAAATGAATCAAAATTTTGCGACAGGATGAGCTTTTAGTGAGAAATTTATTACATTAGAAAGTTTCAGGATTCATGCTTTTCAGAGAAGGTTGGAGTTTGAAAAGCATAGCTTGTTACTGGAAAACTTTGCGAATTTAATAGGATTTTATGTTAATGTCTAACAATCTTACTTTTGAGACGGTGCTTGATGTACAATTGATAATTGGGTTACTCCATTTCGTAGCCACAAGGTGTTTGCAGTTTGGGGCTTTGTATGGATTAGAATCAGTTCCTTCATCTGCTTGGTATGTTAACAATTGGTATGAGCATAGCTTCAACTAGTAACTATCTGAATGGAAAAAGATCTCGAGGTAGACCAATGAGCTTATGGGATTGCTGTGTCAGCAACGATGCAAAAGTGCTGGGAATTAGAAACTGGCAGAAGTTATCTAAATATAGATCCAGCTTTCGACGAATTCTGAATGCGGCAATGGGCCCTCGTGCGCCTTCGCCAAAGAAGTAAGTAAGTAATAGCTTCATCAGGTTTATTTACAGTTTGGGTTAAAAATTGAAAATACCAAGATTTGATTTGCCCGAACATCACAAGTCGAGAATCTACGACACCAAGTCTCGACCTGATCTCTAGATCTTGTCAGGATCTTTTCCGAAACTAAGACTTCAGGAAAACTTAATTGAAAACGAATTTGGGGTACCATGCTAGATTTGAGTCTGGTCTGGATTTTTGATCCGATTAACCGATTTGTGCTATTCGGGGTCAAACTTGCACAAAAAGTAACCAGAACAGCGAGTTGCGGCAAATTTAACTTCTTAGCAAGTTTCATTTCCTAAATCAACCGTCACGTAGTCGTTAAAGCATCTTCGAGTCTATTCGTTAACGCAGCGATATAAGGTCTTTCAGATGGATTGTGCTGCTTGCATCAACCACCCCAAAATCCCCATTCACACATCAAAAGGAATAAGCAGAATTTTCATAAAGGTATATAAGGTTGGTTGACTCTGTAATTCCACTGAATGATTATGTCTGAAGCAATCTAACTGATGCCATGATATGTTCATCTTTAATTCCTAGAACTTTCTCCACATTTTCACTTTAAAAAAAAGGTTTGCAATGAAGATCAAATAAGAGTAGAATCTATTCAGAGATTTTTCAAAGAGATGTGTATGCTTAGTCACTTGATGTTTTAATTCCTTTTTTAATCCTCTTTTAAAGGAGTATATAATGCTCACACTTAACATTATAATATCCTTAAAAATACTCAACATATCATTCAGATAGTTCTCGTGTGCTATATACGATACAGGCTTGAGTACAAAACATACTTATGAAGTAAGCAACAAACAGAAAATAAGTAGTAAGGAAGTAGTAACAAGCGAATGAAAAAACATGTTGTAAATGACTCACCCACAATTTCCGTAACACATTCTAGGCTCACATAAAATGCGGAACAAGAACATTAAAAATACCGCTAAGCTGTCTTATGTTCTAAAATGATTCATTAAATTGTAATTGAAGGTAAAAGGAACGAAGGGTTATATTCTATGTATGGATGGATGGTGGTGAAAAATGGGAATATTTTTATAACTCATTCGCATGCTTATGTTTTATGATATTTTAGTCATATAATGAAATGTACTAATTGTTATTTGTCATAGCAAGTAGAAGGTTATAAAGTTATTGTTTACCTCATTTCTACTTCTTACTTCAAAGTCATGTGTTTGTCATCTTATGACTCAAATAATTGTTTTTTTATTGCCGGATCAACATAATTTTGATTGCTTTAGATTTAATAAGTCACTGAAAGGTTACCCAGATGACACAAGGTGTATAAATGGTCAAAAATACAGCTCCAAGACAGTGTAACTTTGGCTTTATGCCAGACCCAATGAAACTGGCTTCAGGCTAGATTCAAGAAGGTCTTTTCCTGGACTTTCGGGCATTTCAGGTAAATATTCCCGAATAGCACAAGATTTATCTAAAATTCGGCACAAGGCTGACGTTACTCTCACTTGGTGCTGTACTCGATTCAAATCCAAAAAACGTTATTTAAACCGAATTCAGCACTTGTTCTGGGGCTGGATTTTTGATTGGTCAACGGATATGTGTTTTCTGGGAGTTTTCCTTAAAGGCGTTGAAGGCACACTTAATAAAAAAATAATTAAAGTTCGTCGTTTATTTTATACTACATAGTCGACAGTCCGAATAGCACTCGATGTTCGCTAGGAAACAGTTGTTTCGTGGTAAAAGCAGCGAGATGCATAGTTACTCTAATGGTACCGTGACGACTGATTCCGACCCATAATTATGGGTTCATCGCATTGCCGCTCGGACAGGACACGGGTACACCGCAATAGTACCCCAATAGTAATAATATCCCTTACATAATACGTATTATGTAATAATATTCCTACATAATACGTATCATGTAATAATATTTCTTACATAATACGCATTATGTACTAATATTCCTTACATAATACGCATTATGTACTAATATCCCTTACATACTACGTATTATGTAACAATATCCCTTACATAATACGAGCCAACCCTGGAATCAACTTAATAAAAATGCAACAAACCTTGATTTATCGCAATCTAGTTCATAAAACAGTTCTAAATTTCAAACAGTCATTAATTATCCTCAAGTTTTCTAACATATCAGCATTTTGGAACCTCCAATCCTCACTCGAAATTGGCCTACCTGCTGCATTAAAAATAATGTGGTAATTATATATTGCACGCAAATCACAGATTTACACTTTTTTATGCCGCATACAATTCACCTTCATGCTTCTTTTCTTATAACTTCTTCTATTCCAAGGAATTTTTGTACTACAATCATTTCTACACTTCCTGCGGTATGTTTATTTGAAAATTAGCTCCATAAAATTCCGATTATTCATGCAATCGTGGCAAACATGAAGGAATAGAATTCCAAGCATATTGCACATGTAACAAGAAATGAAAATGGAATTAGAGTAATGATGATGGGTAAAGGAAAGAAAAAGAACTAGTAAAGTAAAGCTATGAAATATTTTTTATACGATCTGTGATTAAAGAAAGTAGAATAGGAAAGGGAATAAAGCTTCAATAAAAGTATAATGTGAATGTGGTCGCCATCGGCGTCATAATCTAGCCATTTGTGGAGCAGAATCAATTCCATCTTTCAATTTTTTCCACCAAATTAAGCTAATAGAATTTCTTTTCAGCTATAATAGCCTATAATCAGGGGTGGACAACCTGTGTGCTGCGGGACACCTTGATGCTCAGCCCTCACATGACATACGGTTCATGGCATATCCAAACAATATTTTCAGCACACCAGGGTGCCGTGGCACACAGGTTGTCCATATCTCCCCTATATCGACATAAACCAGACACGACATCCGGTTTATGTCAGTTCCAAAAATGTTTGGAGGTACCCTAATGTACCGCAGCACACATGTTGCCCACCTCCTCCCTATATACAGACTGGAAGCTGGCAGTTGCTTTGCCATTATCATAGCATGCCAACATATTGATAAAATTATCGATTACATTGACTATTGTAGAATTAAATGAAGGAACGTGCTCTACTGAATGTATTTTCATTTAATTAAAGGAAGAAAATGGTTGGAATTGACAGATAGTAATTAATGGTTCCTTAATTAATTTTGTGATTATTGCCAAAGTCTTATGTTGATTAATGTATTTCAAGACTTTTAAGCGATTATTTTTTGTACTGCCAGAACTTAAAATGTGCCAATAGCAATCTCTTTGTATTTGAGAATTTGCGAACGTTCATGACTTTTTGCCTGGAAAATATTTATGGTATTTAAATTTTTTTGATGGTTGTTCGTTCATTTTGTCTGTTTTGTGCTTTTGTTAGTAGAGATGACATGGTGGGACTGTAGTTTCGTTCTTTGCATGGCGAATTAAATGGTGTATTCATGAAAAGAAGCTGTTGATTGAGACTAGGGTTTTCAATCCCGGGATCAAAATGTCTGTAATCTCGGTATTCAATCCCATGAAAACTTTAATTGAGACAATATTGTACTTGGAATCGGGAATTAGCAAGTAGTAGTCAACGATAGCGTTAGTTTTAGACGACATCCATGTGAGGTCATGGATCACGATTGACCTGTGTGGTCTGAGAAATAAGTAAGTATTTCGTAACACAGGACACAGAAGGTTATTCAGCGGACAACCCCCTTTTTTGGAAAAAAAAATTCTTCATTTTGCAAAGGGTTTTAGAGGCAAGAATCCAAAAAAATCCTTCAGCTTTGACCTTCTCCCAAAATTCTGGTTGCGTTCCTGATTCTTAATTGATTACTCTACTTCAGACACAGTGTTTTCAAATACTTTGGCTCGGGTTTCTTGTACTTTTTGACTAAATGTTGATTTTTGTCGAATCTAGCTTTATACATCTCCTATAGAGTCATCTGCGAGATTGAACTTGACTTAAATTCGGCAAGATAGTTCAAAGATCATCGATATTGAGGGATTGGAGAAGCAGTAGTCCGACTCCGAAACTGACAAATGTCAAGTACATACTCCTTGTGATATCCCCTGATACCGTTAAACAAACCGTTTTTGGCTGAGCTATGTTTCGGGGTAACTACGTTAAATTATAGAGTAAAATTCTTTCTTAAGTATCTTGCATGAAGGGTGGCAGTCCTGCAGTCCAGCTAGAGATGGTAAGGTTTACAGTTGAGCTCTGAGTGACGTTTGATTAGAGTAAAGGTTAAGAACTTGATAGACATAACGGAGGAAGTAGGTTCAAAAGCTGCAAAATTACGTTACTCAAATGTGCTTAGTAAAAAATGCGCTTTAACCATAAATTTGAATATTTGACATTTCTAACTTGCAATATTTTAATGAACAGTTCTTTTTCACATCGCAATTAAAACTTTTTTTTTACACGCTTTTTTTTGTTTTTTTCTTCGTCCGTAAGTATTAAAAATATCTCCATATAAATTTTTCTAGAGCTTCCTTTATTTCTTCTTCATTTGTTGTGAATATAATATAGAGTAATATTTCCAATTCTTATTCTTCTTTATGCCTTATATTTTTTCGATAAAATCATTAAACCTAAAAGCGTCCATTTCTTGTTTCCACACAATTCAGCGAATATCTCTTTCTGTATAGCTTTACCATTACTTAATGCAATCAATGTGAAATAGAGTATAAAATTGTAAAAAAATCGATTGTCATTATTTTTTAAGATTCTCTGCAAATTTAATCCTTATGATGGAATTTGTCAGGCATTTCCTTTTATTTTATAAGATCCAGATGTGAAAATTCCTCAAAATTTTCATTTGATCGAGTTGAAAAGTTTTTAATAGTTTTTAAGGAAAATTCCTGACAAAATAGCTATAAAATCTTTACGCCTTCCACTGTCTTCGGCACATCCACATCCACACACACACACAATTTGGTCATAGTCAGTTCATTTTCTTCTCAGGCTACTGGATATTTATGACACAAAGAATGGCGATAAAAATTTTCCGCATCATCGAACCAAACGCTATTATAGAAAAAACTTGCTATATGAAGGTAGATGAATGTATGTAGTAAGTATCCTAAAGATATAAAACATCAATGACTGTATATGCTTTAAAAAAAAGGAATGTACGTATGTGTGTATGTGATAGATAATATGTGAATTCTATGGATACCATTTATATCTATCGTCTTCTGCTCTATACGATGATGTCTCATGCATCTGCTTTTACTGGATAATTCCAATTCGCCATGACAATAAAGCACATTAACGACATTCTTTATATATTTTCATGTTCCTGATTTATCATACACAATGCAGCATGTATCAACTCGATATATAATTATGTTGAATTGATTGAATATTTATGATTCTTCTTCACATTTGTTATTATTATTATTGTATATCCGATTTATATTTCTTATTTTTAGCTTTTTCCAAGCTTTTTCGATATTCATCATTTGGATATTAATATGGATTATAATTTATTGATTAAATGGGATTGGAGATTAGAGGTCGTTTCCTAATGACTTTCATTCAATTGACACAAATGAAGAAGGCTTGAATGAAGGAGCTTTTAAGGCTCTGCTAAACTTCCTTTATTATCACCAAACGGAAGCCGCTCTTTTTGGTGTCCATATGACTAGGATCATTAATTAAATTAGGAATTTGGATGCCTATAGTTTAGTTTGTTTAGAGTATCATCTCATTTAATGAATTAACATCCCGAATAGCTCATACAGGTGGGATAGATAAATCAAAAATCCTATCTCAGACTGGCATGACTCGGTTTGAATTTTAACCGAATCCGACACCAAGGAGGAGTCATTCCGGCTTGTTGCAGGATTTTTGATCAACCAACCGACATGTGCAATTCGAGATTTGACAGGTTTGAATGACAATAGAGGAGTTTTGGAAACTATCAATCTGACTCGCTGGCATATCAAACGTCAAATGTTTCACCTTCCTGTATGCTTTCTCGAAATCCTGGTCTCGATAAATTTTCGGGATTTGCCGGGAAAAATTATAATTTTCAATCCCGATCACGATTTTTGAAATTTTTGGGATCCCGAGATTTTTTGGGATCGTGATATCCCGGGAAATAAAGATTCCGATCCCGATAGCAAAAAAGCATACATTCTTGTGATATTTCTTGTTTTCTCTAAGAGCACTGCAAGCAAAATGAAAGAGTTGGTAAATGCCGAATTTTGTCGCTTACCAGTTCATTTACCGAGATTAGCATCTTCTGCAATTCTTCGTATTCGGCCGATTATATTTACATGCATGACAACTCTATTTTAAGATCGTCGACTTTGAGCTCTGCAAATAGTGGCTAATCTTTGCAACCCATTTTCCTTTGTCTTGCTTTATAAGTATAACTTAATACCGATATTATAAGCCGAATCTGAATCCGAAGCTAATCAAGTGTAAAGTACCATCGTTGAATTCTCTGTTATCACTAAATGTGCTTTTGGCGACTGAGCCCTGTTCCGGGATATGTATAACCATCTCCGAACCCAACATGTACAAAAAAACAGCACAGCCTATATCTAATGCAATATTAGCAGATGCCTAGAATATGAATGGCAAATATTTAGAGGATCTTGGGATTTTCACGAAAATTTTTGCAAACTGGAGAATTTTCTCCATCAAAGAGGAGGGATGAGGGCGGGCATTGGGAGGTCAATACCCTGAATAACCTCTTGAATGCTAAAAACTAGTATCTTCCTCTCAAAACCTCAAGCTATCCCGAAAAATTCCTTCATTATTTTTCATTCTATAAATTCTGCAAAAATAAGCAATGCAAGAATGTTTATTGAATCCGAGTATGAGCTTATATGCTGTTCATCAACAAAAAACCTTCAAATTTCTAACATCTACGTTGCAACGAGCTTTTATCTCTTCATGACCAGCATGCTTCCTCATGATCTTATACATTCTTTTTCTTCATTTAAAAAAATATCTCTAAACGATTTTTCATCATGTGTAAATAAGCTCAATGTTGATGCTTTTGAGTACATTCAAACATGTAGAAATTGTGGATGCGATAGCATATCACATATACAAAGTATATTTACTCACCATAAGCTCATCATCATCTTCAATCTCTTTAATTTCCTCTTTCATCATATTTTAGCTTCTCATACCACTGTGCATGCCCTACCTCCTTATCATCTCTTACTCTTGTTCTCCTATTATATCATGTTTGATGGTTGATTTTCAAATATTTAATACATTTATTAAATAAATATGATCACAATGATTATGATTAAGATAGATGTGATGAATATGCTGAGGAAAAAAGGTATGGAAAATGTAATATTTGTGGAGCCTTTGATAATGGATGTGAAAATAAGCTCATAATGGGCTTAAAAATAATTTACTTCCGGAAAATAACGAAAGAGACAAGAGAGAAGCTTAACAGCAATAATAATTAGGGTGTTAGACTAGAACAATGAGTTCTTTTATAGCTTATGAGTTGTTTTGAGCGCTTTTCTATTTTATTTGACTGAATGTTTAATTGATTGTACAAAATGTTAAAGTTTTTTGAGTGATGTATAGAAAAAGTTTTTGAATGAAAATAATTGGAGGATTATGGATGTTTTTGATGCCTGGCAATTTTGTGTTTTCCACAAGAAATTTAATAATTTAAATTGTTAAAGTTTTCAAAACACTTCTTCCTTAATATTGTGTCCAATTAATAGAGAATGAGTTATTTCAGAGGGAAAGTATGGATTTTGATGATATAGGTCAGATCTAATATTGTGTAATTTAGAAGGAGCGGATCATTTCAGGAGGAAAGTAATGGTCATTTATGTTAGAGGTCAAAAACTAGAAATTTATTCTCGAACTGGACAAATTAACATAATATCTTACTTATTAGTTTGAACTGCGGTGGCAATTAATGACATAACTATTGCAACACCGATCTAGGAGACTCGGCATGGGAAATTTTTCTAATGTAGTGGAAAGAATCCTCCCTTTGAAGGCTACGTCTAATGTTCTAAGAAAGAATGAGTTCGGATTCAAAATTATTATGTTTTGAAACTCTTCTTCACTATGCAGAATTGTTCTAAATCGTTAACATCTAAGGAATGATGAGTTTAAAATTTTTATTTTTAGAGCTTCTTCACCAGAAACAATTTTCTAAATCTTATTACTATTAAGGTTCTAAAGAAAAAGTACGACATGAACCCACGACCTTCCAGATCACTTGTCAGACGATCTTACCTACTGAGTTACAGTGGGTTGGTATAGAGTAAGTTACAATGTTCACTTAAGTCTCTTTCTCTATAAAATGCTTATTGGACAGTATTGGGATGAGATTCCTGCAATGGCCTTTCAACGGCAAAGCAAATGCGTGTGTAGAAGTATGGAGGATATAGAAAATGTATAATTTATTGTTCATAGTCGAGTAACCTCCGATAGCTCAGTTGTAGGTTATATCACAGCCCATGTCCTGTGTACTGTTCTATTTTCACTTTGGATCTGTAATTTGGAATTATACTTTGCTCTCTAGATCAGTACACAGCTCCAATCGCTGTATTTGAACACAAAATCCAATAAAATACGTTTGAATCATAGTTGGCAGGTCACCGTGAAAGCCGATCTCTACTTTTTAGAGGTCGCCTTCACTAAACCCTTACCAACTCTGGTTTGAATAGTTCGAATATACTTTGTAGGAGCAATAACTACCTACAATCTAATAAACAAAAAATAAATAAAATAAATATCTTCAAATATCTTTAAATTTCTCTAATTAAAACCACAACATGTTCCTTTAAACATTAGCTTCATTACAAAATTGTGCCTCCTTTTATACAAAATAATTTACCCATCATCATACAAGATTCATGAATTGTTTGCATACAACATATTCAGCGAAAGGGATATGAGTAGGAAAGGAGTAGGAAAATGAATGTTTAATAGTAAACAAATGTCGAGTAAGATGAATGAAACCATTAATCAAAAGATGAAGCATGTGGATTGAAAATAGTTATAGATAAATAGAAATTTATTCTATAGGAAATAAAAAGCAGGAGATGCTTAAAAGGTGGAATGAGTGGAATATAAATGTGAGGTCATCAATGTTCATTTCTCTTATGCATATATACATGACAAAATGTAGATCTGTCTATAAACTTTTCCACACAGCTTAACTTTTCTATGCTTGTTTATATAAACTTCATTCGACAGCATTCAACCTTCCTTCATGCATCCTATGTGTCTATTTAAAAAATCGAATGTTGTTTAGCCTGACAGCTGTTGATAAAACAGAAAATGAAATGAAAACAAATGCATTATGTTATGGGATCTTACTTCTTTTTTATATACAACACATTGAAGATTATTCCATTTTGGCACTTCCACAAATCGATTACTTTACTTCTAATTAATCTGTAAATGTCATCAGATCAATGGAAATGGAAAATTTTTGGAAAATGGTTTAATTCCAAATTTTCAAGTCTCACAGTCAGCACTGATTGTTTCGGAGAAATCAATTGTCATTTGTGTAGGATGTATATGAATTTTGTGAACAATAAGTATTCTAAGTATTCTGTATCTCTGATGTATGTTTGAAGGCTAAGTTAAGTGTCTCAGTTGTCATGTGGCAGCCATTTCCAATGCGAGCACAGACATGCTCTGTCTTTCATTATCAATGGCTTGCTTATTAAAATGGATATTTCTTGGTATTTTAGGAGTTGATCAACTTATAACCTTCATGCTTAATTCACTGGCCGTATAAAGCAATTGAGAACCGAGACCTTCACTAGATGGCGCCTGATGCTGACTGTATCCCTGACTACCGCTTACCAATTACCAATAGCAGTTGCTGTCTAGGGGTGTCGAAACCCAAATCTGAAAGGTACCCCAAATCCTAAAAAAAAATTAAGGACCAAATTAATCTCAAAATAAATTTAATGATGTAGAAATGTTTTATAGGACCGGATACTTCCATTTAATATTAAATTGTAATTTGAAACTCACTTCCCTAAGAGCTGTAGTAGTTTTACAACCCAAATACCCCAAATCCCAAAATGAAAATTGGCAAGTGGAAGCCAGCGATAGGGCAAGTGGAAGCAAGTAAAATCTATGCTTAAGCCGAAATCCCGGTCCCGAAACTTTTCCGGGACCGGGACGGGATCGGGACGGGACCGGGAAATCCCGGGATTTCCCGAAAAAAAAATATGTGCTAAAAAGTACAATATTTTAATGTTTTTTCAGTGTTTTAAGCTTAATATGGATTGTCAAAAATTTAATGAAGGATTTAAATTTTCAGAATTCTTGAACCTGACTAGTTTTAACTGATTTTAAAATAGAATTATACTAAAAAATTATGAGTTTTACTATCATATTCACCATTTATACGATTATGAAGAAACAAATCTTAGTTATGAGAAATAATCTCTAATTTTTGTAATCAATTTAAAAAGCACTGAACCTTTTAATTTTTGAAAAACCTCAAATTAGCTGGAAATCGATAGTTTATTTAAAAGGGTTTGTTTGATTTGGGTTTTTATTATTTGTCACTGTTTCAGAACAAAAATCAAAAGATCATAAAAAAATTTAAATTTTTAACTCAGAAACATTCAAAATTTGAATTTATAGCTCCATATTTTTCATGTTTTTTGATAAAATTATTTAACTTATTTTGATTTTAAAGTTTTGATTACAAATTAAACGTCTTTTATTTTTATTCTTTTTATTTTGTTAAGAGTAAATAAGAATTTTTTTAAAACCTGGTCCCGCGGGACCAGTCCCGGAAGATTTTCGGGACTCGGGACGGGACCGGGACGGGACAGTCCCGGGATTTCCCGGTCCCGGTCCCGGTATCGGGAAAGCATAGTAAAATCCAGCTTAAGGCGATACCTGTTGGTTATCATGGATCTTAATTGATCTGTACGACCAGTGAAGTAAGGAAGTAGGTAAGAAAGTAAGTAAGTAAGTAAGTAAGTTTCTCTCTCTATAAACAGTCACTTTCCAAGAGTTTTTTTTGTACAACTTACAGAACTAACATAAAAAAATAAATGGGTCAGTTGATCGATCCAAAATTCTGCACTAGACTAGCGTGACTCTGGAATTGTGTCGGATTCCGGCATCGAGTCAGAATCACTTCGGTTTAAAGCTTGATTTTTGATCGATTAACCGATTTGTGCAATTTATTGTCCATACTCTATGATCCATCTCCATCCTTAAATGTCATAATTCAATGATACTATAGTTGAAGCTGTATATATCAACTCTATAAGCCTCAATAATGAACCATTCTATTAACTTCCCGTTCCCCTTCACACAAAACCTGCAAATATCCGCAAAATTCAGATAATAAAAAAGAAGAATTGTCTGTAAAGTTTTATTTTTAAAACATTTCCATTTTTCATGTCTGACTAGCTGTCAGGATATCAAAAAGAGGAAATGAAAAATTTTACAACGAATTATTACAGACAGTAACAAGAAGTAAATTTACTGTGAGTAAAAAATTTTTAAAAATGCCATTTATGCTTTTCATCTTATTATCGTGCATCAAACCCAACATCATTATTATAATTTTTGCAGAGTTTTAGGGATGGGAAGGGGTGTTTTTAGGGGAGGTTGGGGGAAATAGGGGTCAACCTCTCATTCAGGAAAGGGAGAAAATTCTTCAATTTGCTGTGCTTTTATGGCGAAATTCACGATCCGAGCGACAAGCACCAAACTCACACCATCATCTAAATGCCACATATTGAAATTTAGCCGTCATGATGACGAGGAAGCAGTATACTAAGAACCAACTGACAGTCACTTGTCAAAAACAACTAAATTTGCCAACTGGCTTAGTTCTAAGTACACTCCATCCTCGTCGCCATGACGACAATATTTCCACTTACCCTTTAAATTTTTGACTACACCCCAGAGGACAGAACAAAGAAAGAGAAATTAAATTAGATGATATTCTTATTTTTTTTTCAAACTTCATAATTCATGCTCTGCTGGAATATCAATAAAATGAATTCAACGAAACTGACAAAATGTCAAATTAGCAATTCAAAAGTTGGTCATTTTGAGAAGCATCAGCATTTGAGAGCTGTCCCGAGCGACACACATGAAGAAGGCTCCGGAAGAAAACTCTTCAGACTTCATACTTACTTACTTCGATGGTAGATGAATTGTGATTCATGAACTTCCACAGGTGTCAACTGAAGCTGGTTCTATCGATGGCTTTAACTTGCCGATTTTCCAATACCAAGCGGAACACTATTTCAAGCGACAGCTTCTCTTCCAAGAACTTTTTGGTCGTGCACGTAACAGAGCTCTACCATCCAGAAAGTCAGATTTTCAGAAGAAAAATTTTCAGCTTCCCGAATTTTACAGAATTCTGTCTCATTTAGAAGCCTAATGGTAGCATATGGAAGCTGGTTTTCATTTGACGAAAATAAATGAGCTTTATCGGAGCCTTACTACACATTGAAATAATGTCACTATGGCGACTAGAAGTGATAGTATACTTAATAACAAATGACAGTCACTTGGTGAAAAGTTACTAATTTTGCCAAGTGGCTGTCGCTTGGTACTAGACAGACATACTTAGTATGTGCTGATTGGATTAAAGCAGTGGATTTTACGCGACACACCTTGGTAACAACTCTTGAACAAAACCACACAAGGCATACGTGGTTGCTCACCACTGAGTTAAAGGCTCCGTAGTAGAGCCGTCTTCATTTGTGTCGCTCGGTATTTGGACATATCTATAGAAATTCTTTCAAGAACACGTTAAGCTCTTACAGAATCTAAATGACCTTCGAGTCAGTTGTTTTTAGAAAGTAAAATGATCAGAAATGTCAGCATAATGGATATAATGCATGCAGTTCATATTTTACATACCCAATGCGCTCTCTTCATGCAATCTCAAATCTATTTTTAGCAACATTTTCAACAACTCCCTTCAGACGCGTCAGAATACAATTTACTCTCGTTTCTCGACTAGACGCAGCGAGGCAAATAAGCAATTTGTATTTTAAATGCAGCAGCAGCAAGGAAATAAAAAGAAGAACTGAAATTGTTGTCTATTTTGCAAATATTTTCTTCAGAGTAGTCTGTAAATTATACTTTTTTTTATAAGTCTTCTTCGTACTCTTCTTTCAACTACTTAAAAAATTTATTGTATACCATTAGTGATTATAAATTGTTGACATTCTGCTATATTTTTTCAACTTTTAACGCTTTTTTTTTGTAATGAATTGAAATTTGTTGATATAAATTCTTGTTACTTCTTATTTTTGTTTCGTTCGAGTAATTTTAGATGAAATTTGGAATTATTTTTGTGAGAGAAAAATTCTTGCGACAATAAAAGCTGGTGCGGAGAGAAGCAGTAATCAATTTACAATAATCGGAAAGCGGAAATATTTAAGAATTTTAGTGAAATTCATTTGCTATTCATTGCTATACATGAATTTGCTATTCATTGCGTAGTTAAGGATTGAGGCTCAAACTTCTCCTTTTTGAAAATTCCACAATTTTCTGGCGTTTCCGTCAAAACCGATCAAATTCTCGACTTCTCATTGAGTCGACAACCCAAGTTCTAAAACGTACCCCAAATCCATAAAAAGGATTAGCGACCTAATTAATTTCCAAAAAAATCTAATGATGCAGAAATGTCTTCCTAAATTTACTTTAAAATTGACCAACTGCCATAACGGCCAAATTTTCGAATTGTGATTTGGGTCAGGATTCGGGTTTTGGGGTTGTAAAATTACTACAGCTCATAGGGAAGTGAGTTTCAAATTAAAATTTAATATTAAATGGAAGTACCCGGTCCTATAAAATATTTCTGCATCATTAAATTTATATTGAGATTAATTTAGTCCTTAATTTTTTTAAGGATTTGGGGTACCTTTCAGATTTGGGGTTCGACTACCCTACTTCTCATTTGTGTGTATTTCTGATCAGGGGACGTTCACTTAGTAAGTAATGCGAGGCTCTTAACGAGGAGAGTAAGGGTGATCCTTTGAGATTTAGTTACGGAGAGAAAGAGGGCCAAGAAGTTGATTTTGGGCGTTCCGTTATAAATAGATTATCGTCTGAGACAAGTATTGACGTTATTAATGAAAGCTAGATGAACAACTCCCTAAAATCAATGAAAATCAAAAAAAGGTTTGTAATTCTGGCTGTGTTAAATATGAAATCACAATAATCTTTATTTTCAATCATGAACAAAAATAAATCATCAATGGAAGGGAACATTCGGAAATTACGTAACGCTTAAGATAGTGTTTTTAAATCTCATTCCTTCTAAAGTAATGTTTTGTATCAAAATCATGAATCATGGATCAAAATCATGAAACAAAAGCGGCCTGTTTCACTAAAGTGGATTATCCTCGATTTCGGATTATCCAGCTTCAGTTTTTTGAAAATATCACAAACATGGTGTTTTACGTATTAGCTGTAAACCCCTTTCAACCTCCATTATAAGTGTTACAGAATTTCTGAACTTTTCCTAATCACAGAACTCGAGGTCGATTGGGATTTTGTATTAAAAATTTTATTTGATTCTACTTGATCCCGAGTGGACAACTTGACAAAATGTCTAGTTAGTTACTAGAACAATGGTCGACTAATGACATATTTTATGGAATGTTCCGGAGTGAACACATGACACATAAGATGTCATAGAATATTCCCGAAAAAATTCATGTGCTCACTCCGGAACATTCCATAAAATATGTCATTAGTCGACTGTAGGTATCGACTATCCCGGGATCGGGATCGACTCCATATAAAATTCAAGTCGACTTCGAGCTCTGCATAATCATTCGAATATTAAATGTGTAAATCTGTCTTTTTGATCATAGCCATCAACAATCATGTCTTTTATTATGCAATCGTTCCTTAAAATTCATTATACAATAACTTTATTTTGATATTCATCTCACTTTATTATTATTTTGATGGTTTGTTTTTATATTCACTTAAAATGAAGTTTATAAAATTAACAAGATTTTTTTAGGTACTTAAATTTAAATAAAATTATAGGAATTAAAATAACAACGAATAACTGTCTATAAAATAGTTTTTTTTGACAAGTATTTCTGAGTTGAAATACAGCAAAAAATCTTAATAGACATAAATCACACTTTTTGGAAATAAATTAAAAAAAAAGTTGAAGATTACTGATTGGTAGGTAAATATTCTAGGCAATTTATGGAATATGTTGATTTTCTTTGCAATAACAATAATGGGATCCGAGCGACACAAATGAAGAAGGCTACACCAAGGAACTTTAAAGGCTCTGCTAAACCTTATTATATTCACACCGTTTTCACGTGTGAATGTATTGATTTACACATTTGGTTTTAATAAAAGAAGGTTAATGGAGTCTTAAAAGCTCTGTTGCCGAGTCTTCTTCATTTATGTCGCTCAAGGGAGTCATTCACATATTACGTAATACAAAAAATTGTAATTTCAACCTATCTTTCTCTATGTGCTTTACGTAACAAGTGAACGACTCCATAAACCTTTATAATATTGCACTTAAAATTATTTTTGACTGATCAGCACTTCGCTATATTCCGAGCGACACATACGAAAAAAGGCTTAGTCATGGTTGCTTTTATTGATGTCAGACAGGGTAGTAGTCAGAAGAAGGCTTTTAGATGCTTCGTCCCCTAACTGACTTGAAATTTCTAAGCCTCCCTCCTTAAAAATTGCTTCCTAAGCCTCTGATCTCAAAGAATCTTCATATGGAATCCATATGACGGCAATATCGAGACTACCGCTATTTATTAGCTGTAGAATTAATCATGATGTAGCTTTGACAGAGTCAAGACAAAGCCTTTTTCATATGTGTTGCTCAGAATGCATCATGTCACTCAGTTTAACGACTATTTTATCGTGTATCTCATCAATTATCAGAGTCAGAGATAAGAAAATTATACTATATTATAGGGTTGGGCAAAATCCTTTTCGAATATTTGCCCAACCCTACTTTATTATAAGGCAATCACCCCAAACAGGCAAAGAGTATGCTTTCAAGAGCTAGCTTTACATAATTTTACTTGTTAAGCATGCTTACGAGCGTTTTCTCAGCTTATGGTTCTCTTGAGAGCATGCTCTTTACCTGTTAGGGTACCTGACAATTTGGCCCTTCCGAAATACTTCCAAAATTCTTCAACATTCCTTAAATTAAATGCTCTATCAATTCAATTGTTCTATTTAGCTAAAAAATATATCTTACAGTAGAGCTTGCAATTAAATAATAAATAAAAATTCAAATGTTTGGAATGAAATAATGTTCGTTGCACTAAATTAACCCTAATTTATCCTTTAACTAAGGCACAGTGGAATAGAAATAAAGCTTAATAATATTTTATTATTGTCTTCACAGACTCAATTTTTTTGTTTACGTTCAATACTTTGTTTCCTGAATATTTTTCTGCTTAAGTCCATTCTCATTATCAATAGCTTTAGATGTATGATAATGTTGATCATCAAGGTCTGGATTGTCCCACTTCTGTCGTTTACCAGTTGCAAAAATATTGTAGAATGTTGCACATACAAAATAAACAATTGCAGCTATGATGAACACATATCTCCATTGTGCTATTGTGGGCTTTCCTTCAATGATGTTTCCGGCAACCATCGGTGCCAATAATCCGGCAAAATTTGCTGTACAATTTGTTAAAGCCATTAATATGCCAGCAAAGCGTGGCGTAATATCGAGATGGTTCACTTTAAAACCTGTAAAATTCATTCGTTTTTATGCATGTTATTATTTTTTTGTAAAATTTATGCTAATAGAATTCGATGCAGCACTTTTTGCGGGATGTGGATATTTTGTGTGGTCAATTTTGCTGATTGTACACAAAAAACAAAAAAATTGTTTTAATTTTAATAATTTTAACTGAACGCAATTTTGTAGGTTGCAGTGGAGATGATGTTTTCATAATGTTAAAGAGATGTACGGAACTATTTAAAACAGAAGCTTCCATTTAGTTCACATCTGTTTCTAGTCTGGATTAAATTCTACAGTTAGCTAGAATCTACAGTTAGCTAAACTCGACTACAAAATCGACTCGGATGCAATTTGAGTTATTAAAGTTTGAAAATCATTTTAAGGACTTAGAGCTGTGGAAGGCAAACTGTGTGTCGCGGCACAGTAGTGCCAAAAATATTTGAAAATCCTATTTTAGGGTGTTCAACCTCCTTTCACCCTTCATCAAAACATTTCTGGCTATGTCCCTGGTTGCAGTACACCATAAACAAAGTTACCCAAAAGCTTATGAACGTCATCTCTACTTAAACTATAGTTCTAATTACGCATTCCTGAAGTCTTGGGTCTTCAACGAGTTCCCGAGACCGAATCCGAGATTGTGATCGAACCCGGAACCTAGACCGAACCTACAAGGGAATACTTTGAAGTCTCGGTCTCAAATTATCTCAAGACCTAGACTGGTGAGTCTTAGTGTCGGTCTCGGGAATATTTAGTTCCCGTATTTAGGAACCAACCAACATTTCTACATCAACAACCTAAAATATCCCTAACAGATATATAGCATGATTTAACAGTACATAAAGACCACTACGGTACCAACAAACGGTCTCTTTGTCTGATAGGATATTCAGCATAAACATAAATCAGCAAAAATGCTTCACAAATTTCCATTTCCCACAAAACTTTCAACTTGAAAGCTTACAATGTGAAAATAAATTTTCCATTAAACTGCTCATAAAAAAAAACAATGTAATTGAATTTTGTGCAATTTATTTACCTGAGTATATACCGCCATTTAATCCCAATCCAATTGTTAAAATAGCGACAGTTAAATAACGATCACATCCAGTATAAGAAGCAATCACGAGACAAATTGCGGCACCATATTGACCAATACTGTTAATTATCTTCCTGGTAACTGTATGTGAAAATCTACCGGATTCAATCATCCAGTCAGCACAGAATGAAATTATGTTCGAGCAAATCCACATAGCAAGATATGGTAAGGCTGATAAGAAGCCATTCTATAAGAAAAAGAGAGAAAATAAATAAATAAAGGAATGAACAAAAAAAAAAATAAATGTTGATGCCATATTTGTAAAAGTGATAAATTTGTACACCACATGATGCTTGTCATCTGTCATGTCATGTTGCGAAGAAAATTGGAAGTGGAATTTCATTCAACACTATAAACATGTATAAAAAAAACTAGATCTGGATGCTTTGGTAGTTAAGCAAAAGTTTTGTAATAATGTGAACAGGAGGAGTCTAAAGACATACAACAATGGAAGAAGGTTGTGACAATTCGGGAACAAACTTGAAAGTTGGAATGGGGGGCTGTTCAGTTGTTACGTAACCGTAATGCTCTTAGGAAGGTGATGAAGCTCTTAGGAAGAGGATGAAGCTCTTAGGAAGGGGATGAAGCTCTTAGGAAGGGGATGAAGCTCTTAGGAAGGGGATGAAGCTCTTAGGAAGGGGATGAAGCTCTTAGGAAGGGGATGAAGCTCTTAGGAAGGGGATGAAGCTCTTAGGAAGGGGATGAAGCTCTTAGGAAGGGGATGAAGCTCTTAGGAAGGGGATGAAGCTATTAGGAAGGGGATGAAGCTCTTTGAAAGAGAATGAAGCTCTTAGAAAGAGAATGAAGGTTATGTGAGGTTTGGTTACAATTCAACAAGCAATCTACATGGAGAGATTGACTAACGGAAGAGGGAAGAGGATGAAGCTGGCAGGGGATTCAAAAAGGTCGATCTTAAGCATTACGTAATAGGAGGGGATGAACGGCTCTAGGAGGGAGGGGGATGGTATTTATTATTAAGCGCTACGGTGGGAGAGCGACGAAGTCCAAAGGAAGTGATCAGCTCTTAGAAAGAGGGGGAAGTAGGGGTTAACCGGCTCTTAGATTTCGATTCTTAAATTTCTGAAGCTGGTAGGAAGAGGGATGGGGTCAGTGGGAGATATAGGTGGTAAAAGAATCCAAAAAAGCTATTTCTAACGTTACGGCATTTCCTTTCCATACATTCCATACGTCACATCATTTACAAACATCCCCAAAAAAAGTAATTCTGGAGTTGGTCCAAAACAATGATTAATTCACAAAACAAGCTTGTCAAAGTTTTCAGCCCTAGAAACGAAGCTTTTTGTTTCCCAAATAATAAAAAAACTTACTTCTTTAATGGAGAATCTCAAGACCTGCTTCATATATGTTGGAAGTTCTGTCATCAAAGTTTCATAGCCATAATTTTGCGCCATGCTGCGAGTATTAAATTGAGAATTTTATTATTTATCACCGAGTCGAAAACGAAAAAGAATTAGGAGCGGCAATGATACTTACTGTGCCAATAAAATAGCAAAAAATGGAAGTGATGTGAGAATTGATTTCCATGGTATTGGAGGTGATGTCATTTTTTGCGATCCCCACAATTGCTGTACAATATATTTCCTCTCATCCTCATCGATTGTCTCATGTGATTGTGGATCCTCCTTGCACGTCCATAAGAAGAATATGCACCAGACCGTTCCAATAGCACCGAATAGGTAGAATATTGATGGCCATGAATATTCAGCTAACAAACCAGACAATGGCATCGATATTACTGTTCCAAATTGTGCACCAGCATAAACGAATGCTATAAATTAAAGAACAGATTATTTATTTCCATCAAGTTTGAACAAATGTAAAGTTTGTCTTCTTACCTCCCATTCGACTTCTTTCTGTATAGAAACGTGAAAATAAAAAGATGTTAAATTTAGAATTTTATTCTAATTTATGTGAGAATGATATTTTGTTGTCGAGTGGCGCATTTCGATTGGAAACAATGAGTGAATTATTTTAGAAAATCGTGAAGGTCGTTCACGTGTGATGACTTCAATAAAGGAGATGATGAGTGTTGGAGTGGAATTCTCGCTATGGACTGTCAATGGGATATTAATGGGAGTGCAGTAGTCAACTCAAATGGTGAACCCGAGAGGTACACTGCGATGATATAAGACTTCATAGTGTCATTAGGGCCGCTAAACGTCTTCCCTGTCAAGGGTGTCCTAGCAGTGTCATTGCAAATAAATTGTGCTGTTTGGAAAGGCAGGGGTTGTTCGGGGCCACAGAAAAATGTACAATGTATATGTGACACTTTGCCATACAGTCTAATAACTCTTAATAGATCAGTGGTTGCAGCAAGTGACCGGACACCATAAGATGTGGGTTCGAATCCCACTCAGAATGCTTCGAGTGACATAACTGAACATGGCTCCGTTTTGCGTTCATAAAGCTGCCAAAATTAGACGGCTTCCATTTGGTGTTGATAAAACATGTTTAACGGAGCCTTCTTATCCAGTGTCGCTCGGGTCCATTACTCAAAATCATACATTTTCTGTTAGACATCCTATAATGTCTCATATTCTAGCATTAATCTCTCTAGACACTCTAATCAGGTTATTTTGATACAAAACGAAGGAATTGCTCTTAAAGCTTGCTTAAAGCCACAACCTTTAAGTGTCACAGTTTATAAAGCAACAACACTTATGTGTCACAACTCAATTGCAGATGCTGCACTTGTAGAATTTAAATGATTGACAATCTGTCGACTGTTGCACCGTTTCCCACAACAAAACTTCATTAAATAATAAATTTACCATTGGGAGGAATCCATTTAGCAAGTAATGCATGTGTACATGGCACCTATTAGGATGAATAATTAATTAGTGTCCATCCTTTTTGAGTTTATTCCAATAATAACTTACAATTGGTCCTTCACCTAAACCTTGAATAAGTCGAACAACACACAACCACACCCAACCACCTTGTTGTGCGGCAACCGGAACAAAAAATGCAAATATTGAATTCACAAGCATTCCATAGCCAAGAAAATTTAATGCTCCCCAACGTTTGGCTAAAATTCCAAATGGAATCTAGGATGATTATAATAATAGAAGAATTTATTTCAATTAGACAATGATAAGTACAATAATAATTATGTTTGTATAAAGATACATACTTGTGTTGCGACGTAACCATAGAAGAATGACGCAAGAATGTAACCTTGAAGACTTGTACTCCAAATGTAATCTCCATCTTGATGGTGAGTCTATTTTAAAAACAAGAACAAAGACTTGAGAATTTGTACAAAATTTTTTAATGAGGTACAGTTATTGCCCGACTGACACATGTTTTTCATGACACTTGGTGGTCATATGACTGTCACTTGGAGATCATATGACAGTCACTTGGAACTTCATATGACAGTCACTTGAAACTTCATATGACAGTCATTTGGACATCATATGACTGTCACTTGGTTGCTTATGACAGTCACTTGGTTGCTTATGACAGTCACTTGGACGACACATGACAGTCACTTTGACACCATATGACAGTCACTTGGATGCCATATGACTGTCACTTGGGCGCCATATGACTGTAACTTGAACGTTGTATGATTGTGAATTGGACCCCATATGACTGTCACTTGGTTGCAAATTACAGTCTCTTGGACGTCAAATGACAGTCACTTGGTTGCTTATGACTGTCACTTGGTTGCTTATAACTGCCACTTGAACACCATATGACAGTCACTTGGACCATACGACAGTCACTTGGATCATATGACAGTCACTTATAGGTCATATATCAGTTAATTGGACGTCGTGCGACAGTCACTTGAACGTCATATGACTGTCACATAGACACCATATGACAGTCACATAGACACCTTATGACAGTCACTTGGAAGCCATGTGACTGTCACTTGATTGCATATCACAGTCACTTGGATGTCATATGACAGTCACTTGGACGCTATGTGATTGTTACTTGGACGTTATGTGACCGTCACTTGGTTACATATGACTGTCACTTGGACTCCATATGACTGTCACTTGGACTCCATATGACTGTCACTTGATTGCATATCACAGTCACTTGGATGTCATATGACAGTCACTTGAAAATAATATGACAGTCATTTTCACGGCATTTGGCTACCATGAAAAATGTGTGCAGATCGGGTCCATATCTTCAAACTTTAAAACTAGACATCTACTTACAGCACTACTATTTCCATTACTACTGCTTGATTCGGGACACTCATCGTCAAATACTTCATCGTTCTGCTCAATAGCTGTATGATTGACCTGAAAAAAAATAGTAAAATAAATTTCATGCATATTCATTATTATTATAATTATGACTTTTATTATTATTATGATGTGCCAAGTGGTGAGACATTAAACATAGCACAGATTTCATGAAAATGAAATATGAATTCAGAAAAAAAAATTATTTAAACTTTTTTTTTTCACATTTTTCACTGTTAACATGTAGAATGTAGAAGATTCACATTCACAATGTTTTGTGTGATGAGAATTATTATGGGAAAAAAGTACAATATTTTTGAGGATGTATGTTACCTAGGGATTTGTTTGTTTGGAGCTATGAATAGACTTTATTGTTCATTTTACATTTTTGGAACATTACAATTTAAAGTTTTTAGGGGATTTTAGGTTTACATTTACTATCTCATTGTAATTGCTGGAGTCTGTGAGGTGGAAATGGTTGAGATAGTGCTGCAGTTAATTCCATGTCCAATAGAAGGCAAAGAGGGTGCTGTCAAGAGCTGAGTAAGCTGACGAGCATGCTCATCTAGTTTATTTAAGTTTATCAAGCTCTTAAGAGCATGCTAGGGCTCTATAAACAACCAACCCATTCCTCAGCTGTACACCCACCCTGTTTCAAGTACAGCAGCCTCCAACATTGAGCACATCAAGTGCTTCTATCAATCTAATGTAATTTGCCATTTCAACACCTTCCATCAACACTTCAAACCATAAAACACCTTAAATGCGCTCCATACACTCTGACCCAATTAATTTTCCAACTTGTTCTTCTTCTGACTTTTGTATGTAGCTAGTGTTTCATTATGAAAAATATGTGTAGCATACGTAGAAGTGTTGTGAAATGAAGGAAAAGTTTAACATTGAATGATTAAAATAAGTTGAAAATGATTGTGTTATTCATGGTTGGAGGTTGGATACATATATATATGCGATGCATACAATTTCTGAATTGAATCATGTGAGAGATGTGTTGCTGGTGCTCTTTAAAATATGATATCCTTCAGACACCACATGTATGTAGCATATTAAGGATTTTATATGAAAAATTTCCATTAGAAAATTTCATACCTTTTTTTTTTGGGGGTAGATTGTTTGGTTGACTGGGTTGTGTGGAGTTTATGAGGTGTTGTGGGTTTGGACGAAAGAAGAAAAAGTGAAAAATTTGAATTGTTCATGTATAGTTTTTGAGGAAAATTTTATCCTATGGAAGAATTAATCAACTTTTGTGAATATGAACATGAGTGAAAATTATAATTATGATTTTTAATGAATGCCTTAGTTGATTCTATTTTGGTAGCTACTTGAGGACGTGTCAGGGGTCATTGACACAGCCTTACTTTGGGGTGTAAATGGACTATCAAAATTTGAGGCTTTTTTGGATTTTTCTCATGAAAAACTCAAGAAAATTGAAGATTTTTATCCCAAAATTGAGGGAAGTCGAGTGGCTGGACATCCCTCCCGAATACACCCCTGGGGTTAACCCATGACTACCGTCTAGATTTCATTCATGATATACTTCAAATAATTCAAAAAGCCGTAAATTTAATTCTTTAGTTCCGGTCAATAATACGAGTTAGTTACGAATGCAAACTAGATGTGGAGATTATTTATTTCCCCACAAGACCGTGAAGCAACAGTAATAATTTAGATATAGTAATGTTCTAGTCTTGAGTTTCAATTCAATGAATTTAAAATCTCAGTGAATAATTCTCAGAATAATAGAATGACTTTGAGATTTTATTGAAGATTAAATAAGGTTAATTTAATTAAAATTGAAGATAAATGTTTCCGAATATCATAAATCGGGTAATGCAATCTATGATAATAAATCGCGTGGTGAGCAATCTTTGTCTTGCGATACTCTAGTGTGAAGTTTTTGGAATTGACACGTAAAGCGGAACTCTGGTTTTTGTAATTTCCATGAACTCTATATCGTATGTGTTTTTGGACGCGGCATTTAATCAATATGTGCCGTGGAAAAAAATTGTCTATCACTGGGTTAATAGATCAAAAATCAGTTCCAGGTCGGGTCTGAAGGATTTTATTTAAATCTAACATCAGGCCGAGTCTGTTGAGCACTAGAACATTTAAGTCGAATCCGGTACCTACTCAGAGTCATCCCAGTTTGGTGACGGATTTAAGATCAATTAATTGACTTGTGCTTTATGGGGTTAAAGAGGCAGATATGTGGAAATTCTCTTTAAATCACATGCCATAGAAATGGTCGGAAAGTCTATCCCTAACTAACTTGACTCCAGTTCGAGAGCAGATTTCGTCAAATCTGGTCTGTGACCAAAATCACCCTGGCCTGAGACTGGATTCCCCGTTATTTCTGCACCGTGAGTCTTTCGGGGAAGTTAAATGTTCCCGATTGACTCAAATTGGTTAACTGATCACAAGTCCGACTCTAGGAAGGCATGCCCCTGATTTAAAACCGGATGCGTTTTGAAATCCGGGAACATGTCATGGTCACGCCAATCTAATGCTGGATTTTAGATCAATTAACCGAAGAGAACAGTTCAGGATTGATGAGGTAGAGGGATAGAGGTCAATCTTGAGATCTTAGTTGACCAACATAGTTTATAAATTCAATATTTCATGATATATATGATATGCAGTACATCTCATCACAAAAATCATCTTTATTAATAAAAATACTTAATAATAAATTCAATATACATACCATGCTCACAATAGCTACGGACATGTTGGTTCTCATAACGTATGCATTTGCCATTCCTATCACATCGGAAGCCACCACAATCAAGTGAGATATAGTTGATGTACATAGTACAAAAAAATGAGAAATAAAAAAATTTGTTAACCCTTTAAATAATTGCAATAGTTTGGTAATACAATACAAGACTTACCCAAAAACAGCATGACTGTCATATAGTGTCGCGTTCCGAATGTTTCTGCAAAAAAATATATAAAAATAAAATAAAATCCAATTTTTTTGTACATTTTTTGGCAGAATTAAATGAAATACAAAAAAATATTTTTGTGGATTTTTCCATTATTTAATTTATTAATTTACCAATTTTTTGTCCTCTCTTTTGTTCTCATTGCCAGTGCCAGTATGGTATGTAGGCACACAGAAAAAAAGAAAATGAGAGAGAGAGAGAGAGAGAGAGAGAGACGAGATTGTAATCAGAGTTTGTTGAATTTTATTTTTATTTTATTTTATGGTTGAATAGCAGTTTTTCTGATTAAAATTGAATGAAAAATAAAAGTTTTTTTTTTTGGGAGAATGTTGAGGAGGAGGCACAGCAGAATGGACAAAAAAAGGTTTAGTGCGTTTATCTTGGATGTAGATTTAGTTGGTAGTTTGAACAGTGGATGGAAAATTCTTTAAATTTGTTAAGGACTTTGAGTAAATTTTAGATCTGAAAACATTGAAGACAGTACTGCAGTCCCAAGCTACAAGATGCAGTCAATTTCATTTTTCAGAAATTTTTCGTTAGCAAACTGAGCTAAGAACTGATATTGTGATTCCGTCAAGTTATTTTCATCTCATTTTGACGGTTTGACAGCATCAAAGTGGTGTACTAGTCACTTTATGATGTTTCTGGGGACAAACTCTGGGAGTTTAAGGACTGTACCATATATTTGCAGAATATATATCAAGTCCATGGTACATTACTTGGTAATGCATATTGAATAGTTGCCATTATGGTAAAAACGATTCAATTTGCCAAGTCGATGTCATAAACTACAAATTTGAACGTTGTTGGCAACTTTGACTATTTATGGGCAATTTGATTGTTTTTGACAAATTTGATTGTTTTAGAAAAATTGGTTGTTTTTGCCAAATTTGGCAGCTTTTGACAAATTTTACTGCTTTTAGCAAATTTGATTGTTTTTGGCAAATTTGACTGTTTTTGACAAATTTGATTGTTTTTGTTAAATTTGACTGCTTTTGACAAATTTGATTGTTTTTGTTAAATTTGACTGCTTTTGGTGAAATTGGTTGCTCTGATTGTTTTTAGCAAATTTGATTGTTTTTGACAAAATTGAATGTTTTTAACAAATTTGATTGCTTTTGCCAAGTGACTGCAACTTTGTTCCAAGAACACTCAAACCAATACAAACATTTAAGTGTCCAAACTAGGACAATGTCATCAATACCAATCCAATACCAAGAAGTACGCACTAACAACTTCAATATGATTCAATATTCCATACTTTACGAGAGGAAATGAAATTTTCCTGCATTAAATTTGAGTGAGAAAGGCAATTACTGATATATTCATGAAACATTTTTTTTATCACCACACTCAATTAATTTTTTGTGTCATTCAACATTTTTATTGTTGTTGTTGTAGGATTTATCCTTTAAATTAAGGATTGTTGAGACTGAGGACAAGATTTATAAGTCTAGGTTCTGACGAATTCACTAGAAGTCAGGGTCTAAGCTCCGATCTCGGTTCCGTACTAGGTTCCATTCTCAGTCTCTTACTCGGTCTTGTTCTCAGTCCCATACTCGATCCGGTTCTCAGTTCCACACTTGGTCTCGTTCTTACTACAGTACACCGTCTTATTCCCAGTCCTGTATTCGATTCGGTACTCAGTCCCATACTAAGTAACATAATCAATTCCATACTCAGTCCCATTTTCAGTCCCATACTCGGTTCCGAACTCAGTCCCATACTCCGTTTCATTCTCAACCCATACTAGATCCTTTTCTCAGTCCCATACTCGGTCCCGTTTTTAATCCCATACTAGGTTCCGTTCATAGTCTCATACTCGTCCCATTCAGTCCAATACTAGTTCTCGTACTCAGTCCCATTCTCAATCCCACACTCGGTTTAGTTTTCAGTCCCATGTTAAGTCCAATTCTCAGTCCTATACATGGTCCTTTACTCGATCCCGTTCTCAGTCTCGTTCTTAGTCCCATACTCCGTCCCGTTCTCGGTCTCTATCTCGATAATTCATAAAAACCGAGACTTCGAGAAACCCAACTTTAAATCCACGTGTACTTAACAAAATAAAACATAAACTTAACAATACTCACTTTTTGGCTTTGGCACGTCTTCATAGATCACTTCCTTTGATTGAGTCATTTTTCTTTCCTTTCAATGAATTTATTGTCACTCAATAAAAATAATAAGTCGAGTGTTTTTCTTGCGTGTGGGTGATATTAAGCGATGATAAAAACTGATTACAAAATCTTCAATTACTTCCAATTATAAATACGTGTTATGCCTTAAATGAGCACTTTAGATCGATAATAATCAGCTATTAAAAGTAGTAATCTGAAAAGATAATGGAAAAAGATTGTTGCAATATTTGTTGCTAAATAATAAAGTCAATAAGTGATTATTGGAAAGAAATAGAGACAACATTGAAGACACCAGCAGTTCTTATACACACACACATTCATACAATTTCAAGATCAAAGATTATCATGCCTTCCAAGATTTTTTTTATTACGATGGTCAGTTTTATCGCACATTCTTGACTACAGACGCTTGTCTATTGAGTTTTATAATCAGTTATTGTGAGCTATATCTTTGGTATTTTAATGCTCACGTCATTTTTGGAGTCGTTTATCAAATATGTTTATTATTGAATATCTAGAATGGATGAGAATTTGAATTTAAATGGCTGTTTATGGAACAAATATTGTCAATGACATTTGGAAGCCCGAGTAGCACATGATGTTTGCTAGATTCAGGGGTGGAGTCGTAAGCATTGAAGGGTGATGGGGGGTTAGAACTTTTAGATTTTTACCCGCAAAAATGGGGGTTTTTGGATTTTTCCAAAAAGGAGAGTAAGGAGGTCTGATCCCGAAACAACAACCCACCCCACCTTGAATACCCTTTTGGCTAGAGCCTCGGTGCATGGTCGTATTTACGGTAAGACACGAAACTGCTCGAATACCACCGTAAGGGCTGATTTCGGTCCATTTGTGAGCCAAAAAATGAGTATTACCACATTGTGTACTTTGAGAACAGAAAGCTTATCCCGAGCAATACAACGTGTTTGCTAGGGAACCATAACATTGCCTTATTGACGATAAAACGTGATGTTACCCTAATCTCATCGTGATGGCTTATTTGGACCCAGTAATTTGGTACCCTACGATTCACAGTGGATCAACAGGAACCAATCATCATTATTGCTGTGAAAACACCATTTTGGACTGTGCCGCTCGGGATAAATTGTATTTTTGACATATCATAATAAATGAGCAAATCCTCCATATGTACAATATTTTAATAATCAGTAAATACTGCTTAATTCTGCAATAATCCATGATTGAAAAAGCGTCACGATCAAAATTTTTGCAAATTAGACTCGGCAAAATGCGGAAATATTTGTGCTGATTTTTATATTTTTTTTAATTTTGTCAAGCATAACTGAAATTGTAGCACATGATAGAAAATTTATAGACATTTTTGTTTACCAGCTCATTTAGATGTGCCACATGATAGAAAATGTGACTTTTCTTAATGAAATTTATAATTTTCTCACGGAATGTAACAGTACTAAATATCTAAAGAACCAAAAACAAGCAACAAATCAACAAAAATGTTTTGAACAGTTGTCATGAATTTTATTTATTTATCAATTTTAAATCTCAAAGCTAGCACGTAATTGAGAATGGCTTGAATGGAAGTATTCAAATATTTGAATTCTTATTAGTTTTTGCCCGAGTGACACAAATGGAGAAGGGTCCGTTATGGAACTTTAAAGGCTTCTGACGACCCTGGTTCGATTCTAGGGCAAGTCTAATCGGATTCTGGTGCTTTGTACTATTTATAGTCAAAATAACTCGGTTTGTGTATTCGCGACAAACACATTGTAGCTAGATACATTGCATTGGTATACCCCAGGCCATGCAACTGTGCGAAGCAGCGCTGCAAAATAACAAATGATGAAATCTTAATGAGGTCTTAATGATAAAATGGAGCCTTCTTCATTTGTGCCGCTCGGGTGTATTAAGCATGTTCAAATATATTGACTGAGTATGTTCTTGAGCACGTTCATTGAGCTGAGTATGCTCATTGTCTATTAAACTTTACTATCAACAGATGGGAGCCGCTTAAATTTGGCAACTAAATGGACGTGATTATAAAAGAGGTTTATCGGAGTCTTAAAGGCAGTGGTGGGCAATATTTTATTGTTTGGGGCGCATCTTAGCACTAAGTCAAAGCTGCCAATATCAATCTACCAAAATGACATGACCTAAGGTTCATGGCAGAGCTCCTTGACGGACACTCCTTCATCTATGTCGCTCGGAATTCCAAATATCAAGTTATGATTCTACAAGCTCGAGCGACACAAATGAAGAAGGTTCCGCCACAGAGCTTTTAAGCCGGTACCTTTTTTATTAACATCAAATGGAAGCCAGCCACACCTTATTGCTGCCAAATGGACGTATGTGCTACTCGGAATTTGAAATATTAAGCTATGATTCTACAAGATACCTATCGCACTTTGTTTAGTTTCGTTTATAAATATTTGCAAAAATAATATTCAATTGGCTATGAAATGAATCATGAATATGAGCTCATTTGAATATTTGAATAGATGAATTTGGCATGAAAGAAGATGAAAAAGTGACGAATCAGCTCCAACTTCGAGGCGTGTCCAGAATTTTGTTTTGCCAAATCAGAAAAAATAGAACAAATTAGATATAATCTCAATCAGTTTTGATGTTTTGATCAATGACCTTTGTGATGACTTTGTTTTGGATGTCATTAATCAAGTATTCTAAAACTCGTTTAGTTTTAAGTCGACAGGTATCTTGGAAGTAGTCAAATTTTGAGTCTTAAAGGCGTCAGATCATGTCACGTTGAAAGGGACGTATCTAGAAATTTTGGCGAGGTAGAGGGGGTATTTAGGAGGCTTGGGACTCGTTCTCGGATCATGGTGACAGGAACGTATGCATAAATGTGTAGGCGGACATTTAAGTCTCGAAAATCCGTAGCAAAATGAGGAATTTTGACCTAATGTGGGGTTAGGAGCGGGTTTGTTCAATATACAGCCACTCATACCTAAAGAATAGCCCTTACTCGACCTTAGTGCCAGTAACTCTACTAGCTATATAGACAGTTGTCCACTCAGTAGCGATTATGCCATTATCAAGCTTAAAAAGCCAATTCACCCATCCATAAAGTAATCATCATCAAATTATTGAATTTCACACTTTCATAATCTGCTTACTCTAGCTCTTTGTATGCATTAACACTTTACTATTGACAAAAGGAGCCCGCAAATTAGCAAAAATTTATTTTCCACAACATATTGTTGATAATTAAGACCACGTTTCTTTTTAACTCTTTCGCAATACTTAACAGCAGATACACAAAAAAAAACTTGTTTTGATTCTGACTCAAACCTGTCCATGAATGTGACTCAATAGATATTTTGATCAAAAAAAGAAAACAAATCTGATTGAGAATGTGTCAGTTTATTTTGGGCATAGATAGATGTGAAGATTAATGTTATTATTGAGTTTCGAACTGTGGACTTTAAGACGGATATTGGTTGCTATTGAGTTTCGAACCATGGACATTGAGACGGATATTGGTCAATATTGAGTTTCGAACCGTGGACTTTAAGACGAATTTGTATCACAATTGGGTTTCGAACCGTGGACTTTAAGACTTTTATTGAGTATCGAACCATGGACTATGGACTATTGAATTTCGAACCATGGAAATTAAGACTGATTTGTATTACTTTTGAGTATCGAACTATGGACTTTAGACCGAGACATCCAAAATTTATTAAAGAAACAAAAGCGATTGATTGCTTATTTAGCAAGTTGCGGATCACGTGAGTTGATGATGAATTTGAATTCCCGGGTTCAAATCTCACCATGGAAGTTTATATACTTCGGCTTCTTATGAGTGACTGTTTAATGACGAAAACCGGCAATTAATCAAGGTGACCATAACAAGCAAAGAGACCGATTTTAGGTAGCGTAGTGGTCTTTCTGTACCATGACAGCATGCTCTTTGTCTGTTAGAGAGAGATGTAAGAACAGAAGTCATGAGTGATATAGTAATAATGAGAGAGAACCAGAAGCTTTAAATTCTCCGTGGAGGGCTTTAACTGGAATAAACCAGAATGTCGTGTAAACCTCCTTAATAATTGGAGCAAAATCTAACATGAACACAGATTCTATGATCTAAAAACCGCTTTTAATTGACTGCTACACGAACAACTGCTTTGAAATATTATGCGCCGTATACCTGAGCTTATATCCCACATATGATACAGATTAAAGATTAGTTGATCCACTTGCAGATGGCAATCTTGAAAAAAAAAGTATTTTTGACCGAAAATCTCAAAACAACTTCACCAACATTAATTAATCCAAGCAATAAACAGGTTTAAGTATGAAATTATTTGATAACCAAGACTACTCCAATTAATCGGATTGAAAGCTCTGACGTGCCTCAATTTAAAAAATATTCGGCATAACATCTATTTGGATTCATTGAACTTTTAATCACCATTTGAATCTTGATTTTTCACACACAAAAACTTCTTATTCAGCCACTTGACTCTTTATAACTGATGACAATCACTTAACATGTTAAACTAAACTAATGCATAATGAATATGAGGAAATGGTGAAATTAAACGTGACAAAAACTCAATAAGCACCTCCGACCGTGAATGCATGTTGAATAAATTATTATTAGCAACTTCTCATATGAGACACTGAACTCATCATGGCAATAATATTCATAGCGTTCTTTGGTATTTCCAAAACTTTATTTAAATTTAACAAATATTGACTTGCTTTAAGAATTTTGCTAGTTGACTTCTTTGTTCTGCAACGTTTGAAGGATTGGGAAGGTATTGAGGGGGGAGGGGGGGGGAGCCCTAACTTCTCATCATTTGTCTCCTTTTTGGTGGACCTACTTCATGCTACATGGAGAATTTTATGGATATTTTGCTCCGGAGGGAGAGGAGGCCCCCCGGGGGTCAAGAAGAACGGTCCCTATAGATTTCGTACGAAAAAATCCTAACACCCCTTTCTCGTCTTCTATCCATCAACCATACCCCAAAAACAAACAACAAACAATGCCTGCATACTCCCCTGTTGTTGACCAAGCATCGATTCTCAAGAATTTTTGAAGATTCATTTTATAATCAATTCAGTTTGCGCTCTTATTCTTCTCCTCTCCAGATCTTTTGCTGACGTTCTTTAAACTCAAATGTTTATTTATATGTCAGTGAATAAGAAAAAGTTTGACACTATTGACATTAGCCAATCTGTTGGACGTTGTGTGTTTGTTTCTTTGATTTTTTTTTTTGGTGGAGACAACAGACACAGAAACTTTTACAAAAACTGTTAATTAGGTCAAAACATGAAATGGTTTTTTTTTTGGCTTTCGCTATTATTTTTTTGTAGAGCAGCACGTGGATAGAGAGAGATTTCTAATGATATGGTAGATGCTTTGGTGATTTTAGTTGTTGAAGGTCATTTGGTTGAGATTGTTTAACTGTTAAGTGTCTTGTCGGTCAGGTATGGCGCTTGGGTCTCATTTGATATGGTAAATTGAAGTTCGTCGGTTCGAATCCCAGTAATTTCCTAATTTGTTCTTTTTCGGAAGTTAAGATACTTCGATTGTTTAATGCAGTGATGGGAAACCTGCCGAAGTGGCATGAATGAAGCGTTCGGTTACGGCCGACGCTCATGACGTACAAAATTAAAAGGTTGCCCATCACTGGTTTAATGTAAGAGATTAAACTTTAATGGGAGCTCTAAACTAAGAGAGGCGATGGATCACAAATGATCTGTATGACCAGGTAAGTAAGCAAGGAAGTAAGCCTTAATGGGAGAGCTTTAGGTAACGTTTTATTAAGGAACGGATCAGAAACTTGAAGTGCAACGAAGAGTCTAAGATACAAGATCTACTAGATTACATACTTATTGGAATATTGATAGAAGCATTTCAAGTCACGCTTAATGAAGATTAAAACGTGATTCAGTCTTTAAAAATCATTGTGTATCAACTACTACGTCTAGTCTTTTGCGATTAAATACTCAGTTACAACACCAAATTGTAGTAATTAATTTGAAATAGTTCTATTTTCTCCCCCATAATACGCCATGTGCGCACTATACATAGAAAACATTGTTCTATTAACAAAATAATTCGAATTACTTCCTCCCAAGACAAATCTCAATGATAAGCAATTATGCATGAGAATCAGACTAGGATGAAGGATCCGTAATGTATTCAAATGCAAATTTTAAATGTTGAAATAAAATAAAAAAAAAATTATTTTCCTTCCGACTCAAAGAATCACAAATGTTTGTTCCTTCTTCGCATTTAATGTAAATTAAATTTGTTTGTTTTTTACATTTAGCATTTTAAAGCACAAACACAGCATGTAATAGATTTTTCAAGAATGAAAAAAAAAATTTTCAGTTTTACTTCCGATAAACATCACATACGTTTTGTAAATACTACGCGGTGTTGCGAACGGTATGCAAATTTCAATGAGTCTTCCCCTTCCCCTCCCCCCTGCCTACCCATACGTTGTGTATGTAAAGCATGCATGCGGTAGAATAAAAATATTTTTTTTTATTATGGAAAATCATTGAGTGATTTATACATACATTAGTAAATAAAGTCATTCGATGACTTTACGGCAGTCTGAATCTCAAGGGTGGCAGAACTCAACTTATTTTGAATTTTTTTTTTTTATAAACATGAATAACAACAAGGTACAGTCAATTAAAATCAAATTTGTCATTAAATAAATCAAGTATGATTGAATAATTGGAGGAAATTTGCTGTAATTCAATTGATTCCTTTTTTGTCAACATGAAGCACAGCACAGCATGAATGAAATTTTTGAGATGATTGAAGAATTTCACTTCACACTGTGGAATGCGATTTGATGATGAATAGCTGAGCTTTATAAGGAATATAATTTTTACAATTGATTGAAACCTGTCTACAGATGACAATGCTGTTTTTTTATGAGATTCTTAGAAAGTTGGATTCATAATGAATTAAGCAGTCATTTCATAAATTATTTGTTAAAGTTCGTGCAGAATAATTTAGAGTTTTAGTTGGAATATGTAGTGGGAAATTCAAATAAAGTTGCACGATTTTGTTCATATGACGTTTATCAGAATAATAGATGTACACAAGTGCATACCCCGACGCTGGCGTGACTCTATCGCATGGTTTGCAGGATTTTAAACACTATTTTTTTATGAGATTCTTAGAAAATTAGTTCTAATAGAACCAACAGATTAATCATGCTCATCTTAAATATACTAGATAAACATAATCGCAAGCGTCATTGTGCTCTTGAGAGCATGCTCTTTGCCTGCTAGGAAAGGATTTAAAATTGTTTATAAGAAACATTTTAAGTATAGACAAAGATATAGCCAATAGACAAGATATATTGCCAGATTCACCTACATAAAGGTCATGTCTACGATAGACCGATCATGTATACGATAAACAGATCGAAGATACAGCTAGAAGATCGTTAAGCTCTAGGTTTCCCTACTAATAGTCATTGCTTGTATCAGACAATTGTGTTTGATAGGAAATTGATAGGTGACAACCCCGTTAATGATGATATGCATTAGGCATATAAAAATAATCTGAATTTTTTACTAATTTTCTTTTTTGTTACATTCCGCTCTATCAACTTAATCTCTAAATGGATATATAAATTAGATAAATTCCACTTGACTTGATTAGTCAAATGCGAGGTCGTAAGAAGAGCTTTTTAGATTCTAAAACTTCTCACGCAATAAAAACTTCAATTTGCTAGGAACAATAATCTCTGCTAGGGATCTCTTGAAACTCCGAAAATTCGATACTAGATCACTCCCGACAATGTGTCTAGTTTGAGTCTGATTCAATAAATCTATTCTGGGTCCAGAGTCACAAACCTGCGAGCCCACATTTTCGAACATTTCTATACCGTGCGCTTCTAAAGATACGTCCCGTAGTTATGTAGATGAAGTTTAATCGACTTTAGAATAGTCAAACTTCAACTTAATTCAATTTTTTTGGTTCTAGACGTTTCTAAATCTAATTTAATTCACAGGATACTAACCAAAATTTCACAAAAATTATTTTGAACATGCTTAACAAAAATTAAGATCAATCACAATTTCAGCCAAAATAATTATTTTAAATTATTCAATTGAATTTTAGGACTCAAAAATTCTAAGCACAAATAGCAAATTTAATAAAAATTTATCTTCTATCACTCAACTGTACTGACTACACTCGTCAAGATTAAACTGCAAACTAGATAATTTGATCATATCATGGAGTAAATGTTTAGAGATTAATGCTCAAAAAAGTTTAATCATTCACAATATTATGTTAATGTATTTTTTTTTCAGGTAGCCAATTTCACCATAATTCTCATGAATTTAATACTTTAAATGACTATAACAGACTATAATTCTGAATTATAAAAAAAATTTAAAATTGACTAAATTAGAAAATTAACAAAAAAATTAGAAATTTAACAAAAAAGAAGAAAGTTAGTCTAAAAAAGCTTTAAAATTTAACTAAAAAAAATTATACAGCAAATGCAATTTCAAAAATTTCATAAATTTTTTTATCATTTAAAAAAATTCTCAACTTTTAACTAGCCAAATAACACGAGTCAGTCTAAACAGATAGCTTTATAATTGCACTAATTACTCCATTATACAGCAGCAATCATTCATTTATGTCTATTTTATTTCATTCTGAGAATATAAAAGCATACATAATTTTATGCTTAATGTTTGATTTTTTTTCTGAGGTCGAAAAATGAGATTTTTTTCAGGGAATTCCTGTGAATTTTTTTCTTCTAAGGTTTTGTGAATTATAACATTTAATAACCTGCTAACTCTTGTGAAGTGTAAAAATTTTGTCTACTAATACTTGTGAAGCATAACAATATTTTCTGCTAACACTTGTGAAGTATAACAATTTTTCTGCTAATACTTGTGAAGTATAATAATTTTTTCGGTGAATGCTTATGAATTATAGAATTTCTTCTTGTTGAACTATAGCAAATTTTTCTTCTAATTCTTGTGAAGTATAACTTTTTTCAGCCATTCTTTTAAAGTTCAACAATTTTCTGCTCATACTTGTGAAGTATAAGATTTTTTTATGCTAATTCTTGTAAAGTATTAAGTTTTTTCTGCTAACACTTGTGAAGTATAACAATTTTTCTGAAAAATTTTACAAAAACTACAAAAATTTTTTTTTTCTTGCGAAGTATAGAATTTTTTCTTCTAATTCTTGTGAAGCATAAAATTTCATACAAATTTCAATCGGTTTTTAGAAAATTTAATTTAACTTAAATTTCTGGATTATTCTAGTCTATTTCAGACCATTTCATTTCCAACCCATAACGAGCTAAGCACCAAATTAAAGAGTTAAGTATCACAATCATCACATTTCACACTTAGTTATTTGCATTAAAAATTTACTCACTTTTTATGTACAAAACAAAAAACAAAAAAAAAAAATTCTCAATGATTTTTTAATTAAACAACAAAATAAAAAAAAGGCACGAAAAATTCGCACGAACTTTTTTGTTCAGTTAATCAGCTTTTTTTACAGAGTTTGCTTAATTTTTTATTCACTTCATGTATTTTGCATCCCATGATTCTCTCTTTTTTTTATTTGAATGAAAACTGAATTTTTTACACACAAAAAAAAAAAAAAGTTTTACTTCCGAAATTCAAAATTGAATGCTAATTGATTAATTGAAGTTTAAATACTGGAGCAATTGAGCAAAAACGTTTAAAAAATAATTTTTTTCGCGAGTAACTTCTTCGTCCAACCTGTTGCATGTACGATACAAAACTAGTTGCTATACACATGGAAAGGTGAACTTAAATACATTTTTTTTTTTATTTTTCTGTCTTCACATTGTATTGTGTATCATCTGTTCGGCGCTTCTGTGTACATATAATTATTGTATTCTCGTGCATGTATTGGTCATTTTGATGATAATCGTTTCATGTGTATGAGCATGAATTGAGTGATCAGCTGGTGAACAAGATGAAAATATGAAAAACTAAAATCTATGTTTTATGGCCAGTGGTGGGCAACCTGTGTGGTGCGGCACACCGGTTTTCAGTCATTTGTTTGAAAATGTCATGAACCGTATGCCGTGTGCGGTTTTGGGATTAATTTATCACTGAGGTGTTTTAAGAGCAGTAGTGGGCAATCTGTGTGCCTCGATGAGCTAATCCAGTGTTGAGCAACCTGTGTGCTGCAACAAACTAATGCAGAGGTGGACCACCTGTGTGCTGCAACAAACTAAAGCAGAGGTGGACCACCTGTGTGCTGCAACAAACTAAAGCAGAGGTGAGTAACCTGTGTGCCGCAATAAGCTAATCCAGTAATAGGCAACCTGTGTGCTGCAACAAACTGGTGCAGTGGTGGTCAACCTTTATCGCGACACACCTTGGTAGTAAGCCTTGACTAAAACCGCACACATTATATAGTTCATGGGATTACACAGGTTGCCCACCACTGTACGTCAATTCTTCTAGAAATGCCATGAACCGTATGCGGTGTTCGGTTTTGGTCGAGACTTACCACCAATGTGTGCCTTAAAATTGAAAAGGTTGCCCACCTCTGATTTAAGGGCATGTGAGGAAGTTTGTAAATATTCTGAGAACTTGTTATCACTTTTTTTTGATCCCTTTGACATTCCTTCTGTGAACTATTAAATATTCAGAGAAATTACGTGACGCGTGTAAGTCACAAAAATAAACAAAATTAAATTTTTCTTTCCCTATTCTGGGTTGTAAATGAAATCATGCTGTAAGTTGCTATTTTTTTCTTGCCCGAGTAGGATATGTATGATTTTGAGAGAGTTGCAGAGTTCATTTTGGGGTATTGAACTAATATAGTAGATGAATCTGCCAGTGTGGCCTCTGTGGTCAAGTGGTTAGACATGAGACCAGATATCTTTTTCATTGTTTTGTGGGTTCGATTCTCACTAAAATCACCGAAACCAATCTCTTGATCATTTTATAGAATGTTGTCGATATTACAAGGATTCACGGAATTCTCAATAGCACAAGTCGACTTATCGATTCGAATTTCGTCATCTGACTGTCGTGACTTTGGCATGATGTCAGCTTCAAATCGAATATGGCATCAAGTCAGTGTCACGCCGGCCTGAAAACAGATTTTGGCATGAAGTGGATTAATAAGGAAATTTGGAATTATTTGTCAGATTAAGGAACTGCGGGCATTAATTAGATGACTATGAGAAGCTAATTAGTTTTCCTTGTGGCTGTTTAAAGTCAAAACGATAAGATTATTGAGGTTAGACCAAGGGTGTAGCCAAGAAGAGTGAAAATTCTGGAGTTTAGGTCAAAATTACTAGTTTTATTTGGGGACATAGTCAGAACGTTGTTTAATTCCCTCAAAGCCATTGGATGTCTCCTGCTCTACTTGATGACAAATGAATTCAATTTCTTGATGTTTTTGAGACAAAAATCCAAAATCTCCTCTAAAATCTTGTCTCGCCCATACTACTAATAGCAATTTCAAGAAATGGATCTAAAAATTTTAATTTTAGTTCTACCTGGATTCCAAATAGTCACTCAAAATCGAACAACCAGAAAAATCCCCAAAATGAACAAGAACATTCTAAAATGTCCTAGACAATTCTTTATGCTTCTCGGGTTGAACATGTATGTACACGATCACATTTCAACACTCTTCGCCTTTCTTTCCTATCTAGTTTTTCGTTATTTTGTTTTGCTATTTATTTCTTATTTTTTCTAGACAAACAAATCATATTTGTATGCATTATTATGTTATTTTCGAGATGTTCGAAAAACATGTCAACATATAAGTAAGTATACATGCTTCATCATTTGTATATATTTAATTTTCACAAACGGAGAGTATCTTTTAATGAGTCAACATTGACGCTTTTTTTTGTTCATTAATTGATGTGATATTGCAAGCTGAAAATATGAAGCTGAAATTGTTGCACGAGTTGGAATCACGTTTCACGTGGGTAATTACTGATAAGAGAATGTAAAAAGTGTTTTATTGCAAATAATATAATGTCATTCTACATTTTAGCGGTTTTAAATTGTGAAGAATGTTTTGTAATTTGTCTGGTGTGACTGAGTGTGTGTCTGAGAATGTTTGTGGTTACACTAATGTTGAGTTGTTTTGGTGAAAATTGAAAGGAATTTTGTTTGTTAAATTTTGTTGGAATGATGAAACTATTATGAAATTTAAGGCAATGTGAGAATATTTCAGAACAGCACAATGTGTTTGCTAGAGCACCGATACGTCGCCGAATTAACGGAATGACGTGACGTACACTCGTCTTGGAGACACTGTGAAGTTTGTTTTTCAACCATTTTTATGGCAAAAAATGCGATACGCCGCATTGTGTCGTTCTCAGGTTCAGAACTTGATCAGAACAATAGTTATTTTAAAAGCTTACAGGCATACATTTCCTGCATTTTAGATGTATATGTTTGCAGTTTTAGGCTGTATCTTATGGATCGTCGATTGTTGCAGGTCTGTATTTTTAATCTCCAAACCTGCAATTTTTGAAGAATCTTGATCAGATCAGCTCTTGGGGGAGAACGTAACGCTCTTGGCAGAGGACATAAGGTTCTTAGGGAAAAGGAACTATTGCCTCACATTTTACTGATTGTATGTTGAAAGCTAGTTTAAATTTCAATTTGTAGAAATTTTTTCACAATTTTCAGGATGGAATCCACAAAGGAAAAGTCGTCCTGGAGTTCCAAAAGCAACATAGCGTAGGACGGTTTTAAAATAATGTCAGTTAGATGCAAAGACGGAAAATTTGTACAAACTTTGTGATAAGGCCAGCAATAGATTCAGATGGAAGGCCTTTTGTAGAAATTTAGGCTCCACATCGGAGCATGGTTCCAGTAAATACGTTAGATCGAGTAATCGATCTGAAAACCGGCATGACTCTAGTATTAGAGTCATATTTAAAATGGTTAGCTAAAGTTTTGGTCGATTAACAGATTGGTATGCAATTAAGTTCAGATTAAGTTCAATTCGGATTTCATACAGAATCTAGCTGAGTTTTCCATTCAGGATCCGAGTCGACATCATTCTCAGCGAATTAAGACTAGGGTTTTCAATCCGTGGGATTCAATACATTTAAATCCCTATTTTTGATTGAAAATCTATTTAAGACTCCATCACAACATAATATGCGCCTTAATCCATCACTCCCAACGAGCCCTTAGTTCTAATCAACCAAACTTACTTTCATACGAGACGATAACGAGCATGATGATTATTTGCTTAAATAAAGATTCACTCGTAGAATCATTCATTTCTTTTGTCGTGTGACAAAGCTGTTTATCTCACGTCTTTCCTTTATGAAAAGTACTTTATAAGTGAAGAATAAATAAAATATATTCTATAATGTAGCTAATTCATTTCAATGTATACATAATACTTACTGATCAAGATGTGATAAAACCCCATTATGCTTACATTATGATAAATTTGATTCATAAAGAAGTAAATATTTGAACTCATTTCATACTTACTTACCCGTGAATTGCGAAAGAAGTAAAAAATAATTTTTTGTAAAATTTATAAAGAAAATTATTTTATTTAATTTAATTTTATCATCTTTTACTTCATTTCATGGTCAATATTAAGCAATTGATGGGAGCTTTTGTTGTTATTTTGACCCAGATCATCCGTCGTCAAGGGCATTGAATTATGTTGTTACATGTTGTTACATGTGAATATTTGAATAAGATTATGTGATCTGCATGTTAATATTTATATTAATCCTGCGTAACTAGCACAAGTCGGATTTTTGCGGATTTGGTTTGAATCGGTTTATCAGAGGCATGTCGACCTGCCGCGGGATTTAGATTTGAATATACGACTCGTACTAAGTATTCGGGCCGGATTTGGTTTGAAACAGCTACTTGGAATCAGCTACTTAGAATCAGCTCGTAATTCCTGACTTTTTTCATAACCCCGCTGTTGACCTGGACACCAGAGTCACTTACGAGGTCATCATCTTATTACGATTTATCACTTATTCCACGATGGCGAGGGGTTGGTTGAGTCTCGAGCTATGAGTACCCCACCTCAAAATGGGGTTCAAAAGGACGATTCTTTGCGTTCCATAATAATCGAATAGGTTCTTTATATGGGTTTGGATCTTAAAATTGTAGTGATAAAGAATTCGATCTAAGTAGAACCTTATTCCACTATAAATCATTTTTCCGACCGTGACATAGAAAAGTATGTACAATGCAAATGTAAATTTGGGTTGTTGTACTTTTGACTTTTGTTGCAACATGATTGTAGTTCATGATAAGTTAACGTAGGATTTCCATTATGATTTATAAATCTCAATATCTAATGCATAATACCAAAGCGGCACAATGCAGCAAATTGCAATTTTCGTCTTAAAATTTGTCGAAATCAGTTGTCATGTTGCCATCAAGACAACGTCGTGTCTTACCGTTAACATAGCGATGAAGGGATGACCTAGCATACACGTTGTACTGTTTGGGACATTATCGATCTAAAAATTTGGCCCCAGTCCAACGTGACTTTGACTAGGTTTCGGATTCGGTTTAATTCCGACCAGAATTCACCACGGTCTGGGACCGGTTTCAATACCTACTCGAGAAATACTTTACTTTTCTTAAAATAAGTACTACCTTATTCTGGGTAGGTACGGATTCTTAGGATAGCTCAATTGCGCCAGGCCTTCGAATAAACTATCAGGTCTAGGATAAACCCTTTACTCCCAACTCCCGAATGTAACCGAGTAGGTTAAGAAATCGACCTCTGATGCCGAATTTAGGATAAATTAAAAGACTTGTGGTATTCACGTAACTTTAAAAGACTTTAACAAATCCACACAAAAAAGCTCAGAAGTGCGTACCTAACAACCCACTTTTCATTAACTCTTTGCCCTTCAAAAGAAAATTTTTTCTTCTATGTTTAATTTAAAGGAAATGAAGATCCAAATTAATTTTTGTAAAATATGCCAAAAAAAGTTGATGCTTACTAAATAAGAAATGTTCTGCTGTATATTTTCACACACTCTTTTCTAAGCTCTTCTTTTTATTGCATTAAATAAATTATTTTATATTCGTACATTTAAAGAAGTCATGGAGCCATAAATCATAATTTAACATCACAGCTCATACTTTCTTTATAGCCTTTATAGCCCAAAATTTATTATTATAAGTGAATTTAATTGTGAATGTCCTGTGTGGAGAATTTTTTTTATATATTTTATTAATTTGCTTTGCCTTTATGCATATTTTTTCTATTGTACTATTTTTAGATGTGTACAATGGAATTCCACATAGACTGCTAAGTTATGTGACCTTGAACATGAAAGTCGAGAGAAAAATGTGAATTATCATGTCGTTGACGTTAAATTAATTGAAATGAGAAGTAAGATTGAATTTTTGAATGAAATTTAAGGCTAAAATTGGAATTCATTAATCAGGGGTGGACAACCTGTGGGCTGCGGCACTCTAGGGCTTATGAGACACTAGTGCGACACAAAAAATGCTTTTAAATGCCATGAATTGTATGTCAAGTTCAGTTCATTAATTTGTGGTGGGCAACCTGTTCGCCGCGGCACACCACATGACACTATTGCGACACCATCGTGTGCCAAATATGTCTGAAAATGTCATGAACCGTATGCCGTATGCAGTTCATTAATCAGTGATGGACAATCACACAAATAACGCCACACTAGTGTGTCTGTAACACCAGTGCGAACTAGTGTGACCAAAAATGTTTGAAAATGCCTTAAAATGTCTGCGATGTGCAGTTTCGATCAAGACTTACAACCAAGGTGTGCCCCGAAAAATCAAAGGTTGCCCACCACTGCCTCATTCAGTTAAACATACTAAATCCCTTAAAATCATCAAAGAAGTCCAAAATTCCCTCCTAATTTAGAATTCTCCCTAAATGTTCCCAAAATAATCAACAAAAATTTTCATTAATCGACACAGAAAATATGTCGAGACCACCCACATTGCCGGTTCCATTGAACCTTTTGAACTTTCCTTCTTGTTTTCTCATTTACAGTAATTAATTTTCAAAGTAATTCCTTAATGTAAACATTTTCTTGGTGCGAACTGTGAAAAAAGGGGGGGTCATAAATCATAATTATCATTCTGACTCGATCTCTGTATCGTTTGGTATGAAAATTATGTAATGTGAAATAAAAATAGGAAAAACTTTCATTTTCATAACGAAAAGTCATCTGATGTGGCGAATTAGTTAATGAGTGGATTAGAGTAGATCACTGGCTTAATAAAGCGCAGTTTTTAATGTTTGGTACTGGATTTATGGACTATGATGTAGTTTGGAAGCAACTGTTTACGCAAAAGAACTTGCATAATGCGTAAGGCGGCCATCTGCTGTATTTTTGCCGGGACGCTGCTGTACTTTTCTACCTAGCTGGTGTGTCCCGACAAAGCCTCAAAATGTCCCAATTTTTCTCAAAAGTGTCCCGATATTTTGCAAAAATCCTCTGGCCACCCTAATAATGCGTGACATAAATAAAGAAGGTTCCAACAAGGATCCTTCAAGTCTTTGCCATAGATTCTTCAAAGCTCTGTCATGGACCTTTGAAAACTCTACCTACTAGGCTGATCCTTCTAGACTCTGTCATAGACCATTCATGGGTACGCTATGGATCCTTTAAGGATCCAATAGAGTGCTTTCTCAGCAGCGAAGCCTTCTTCATTTGTGTTGCTCGGGCTTTATTATCCTAAAGTAGACTTTGATTCAGTATGGCAACCGTGAGGTAGATATTGACCTTTAAGGGTTTTTGTATGGTAATTGAGCTGTTGCTTAGGACAGTATTGTCTAAACTGAGTGACGCGGCACAATTGGAATTTTTGGATACGCCATGAACCACAGACCGAGTGCTTTTACGGTTCTGACTTACCATGAAGGTGTCACCAAGGTTTGGACAACACTGGCTCAGGGTCTCTACTCTTTTGAGCTACAATAACTAACCAGCTAGCACCTAAACCGTCTGATACTTGCACATTCATTGCAAAATTCAAGCATGACCCCAACTTATACATTAAATTCCGATAAAATCATAAATTTTTATTCAATTGTATAAAATTACAATAAAACACGTGTCAAGCTCTAACTATAGCAATTAGACAAACAGAAGTCTAAAATTAAACGCAAATTATTTCCTCAATGACACACTTCACATTCAATGTCGTTAGTTTCTTTACCTTTTAGTTCTCTCTTTCCCATTTCTTCTATATCCACTTCTTCCACTTCTTCCAATATCATAATTCAATCGATTTAAAAAAAAAATTATAAATGTAAGCCTCGTAAAATAAACGATACGATTGTGTGTAAATATTGAATAGATGCAACAAGTTATTATCATTTCTCGATTAAAAAATATTTATTGATTATTGAGTTTAAAATTGTTGGTGATTCAGTTGGATGAGATTATAGACGCATTTGGGGTGCTTTTAATTTATTAATACCCTAACAGACAATGAGCAAACTCACCTAAATGATGCTCATTAGGTGCTTCAATCAATATAACTAAGCATGCTCAATTTTTTCAGCATACTCATGAGCAAGGCCTTTGTCTGTCTGGATAAGAACGATTTGAAGAGGCCTATTGATTCAGTTTAATGAATCTAATGCAGTGGTGGGCAACCTTTTTTGTGCCATGGCACACCTCAGCTCTAGAAAAATTTTCGCGACACATTTCTTAGGTTCGAACACAGATGTTACTGGCACTGTACCAATCAAGTGTGTTCCAGGCCAAAGCTTAGATGGCGTCAAATGAAGCTTGCTCTTTCGCTGACCAACACTTGCCAATTTTAATATCATGCTGTCTCTTTCAACAGCTTTATTCTTCAGTTCTTTGGCTGTTCTCGTGGTCTTTTGCAATCTTCAAATTCAGATCAATTAACATTATAAAGCGAACCTTTTGACTTGTTATTAAACTTAATCCCGATTGACACAAATGAAGAATGGTTCGCTACGGTCACATGGCATCCATTTGAATTTCACATGGGGAATAATGTTTGAAGGGTCCAGCCTTGTGAGCTGGAGGCTCTGCGATTTTAAATCTTTTGTACAACAACCTTTAGACCTACAGTTTATAGTGGGATCCATGGGGGATGCTTGCGTTTGACTTTGGCGGAGCCTTAAAAGCTCCATTGCAAAGCCTTCTTCATTTATGTCGCGTACGGAAAGATATAAACCCGATAATGTTGTCCAAATGGATTCCAAACGGAATTCAGACTCCGGTTTGGCTTCCAAATGAATGCTTAATGAAGCTTAATGTCGTATATGGCACAGAACTTGCGGAAACAATCATTACTTACAATCAGTGTTGAGTAATAAATCATAAGCTAATTAGAATTATTTACTTTTGCTAAAATACCAGATCGAAAGTTTACTTAATAAAGTCAATACTAACATCATCATGATTAATTTCCAAGAAATCTTAATAAACTGTTTGTAAGCAATTAAATCTAAAGCATAAGCACTAACTAGACATACAAACAGATATGAGTGTTTTGTCAATTAAGCGATTGATTCATAAAAATTAAATATTTAATGGATTTTTTTTTGTCGAGTCAGACACTTGTAAAGTTTTATTGACATATTATCAGGCATAATGATAATCATAGCTGACATTACGATTGTAACTGCATGTTTCACTACTGTATGCCGGTAACTAACGTGACTTTTTTTACATTTCTATTGAATTAAGATTTTCTAGTGTTTGCAGTCATAGCTGGAAAGTTTCTGCTACATTTCATCCTCACGCGATCATCACATGGATATACTCGACACTCAGCAGATATTAACGAGCTGAAAAGCCTCTCGAGTAAGCAACAGAGACAGTTAAATTATTTACAAATAAAGCTATACGTCAGCAAAAATTATTTGTGGGCTGGAACGTAAACTGATAACTGCATTAGTAGTTTGTAAATATTTAACAATTATTAGATGTGTATATAAATGGTTTGTGTAGTGCAATGATAATGATATTCATGTATAAAAAATTGTGAATATATTGTTGCATGAAGTATCATAAAAGTCATAGAACTAAATCGTTTCAGGTTACATGCGGATATGAGGAATAAATGTTACTAAAGAGCTAGAACGCTAGAGCGCATTTTATGTTATTTGGCAGAGTTGGCAGGACTACGAAAGTCCGGAATCCAAAAAAAAGTAGAGTCCGAACTCCACAAAGTCCGGACTTTTCAGACTTTCGGAGTCCGGACTCAGTCATGCTTACTCTAATTTTAGGTAGATTTCTACAAAGTAGAACAGACTCTGATTAGACGATTGTTGTATGGAGCTGTTAAGTGCCTTGCTGGTCAAATAGGCAAATTTGGTATGGTAACTCGAAAGTCGTCGGTTCGAATCTCCAGGCATTTCCAAATTTGTTCTTCTTCAGAAGTTTAGATACTTCGACTGCTTAATGTACGAGATCAAGCTTAACTTGAAATTCTGGGCAACGTTGGATTAAGGAACGGGTCATAAACTTGAAGTGTAGCGAGAGACAGAGGGGCGAGAGCTACTGACTTTTCCATTTAAAATCCGACTTCTAGCTATTATTTCAAGTATATACATATATCGGTAAAGATCGATGCATATAGTGACAACAGGGAATATTACGAGTAGTTATGGACTGAACATTAAGCCAGCTTCTAAATCAGACCTCAGCTTACTAATAAACCTTAATAATTCGATACATTGTCGTTTAAGTGCATACATTTCCACTCGGGTCTGTTAAGAACTTGAGAAATTGAAGTCATTGATATGGCAATTGATAATAGTCAGTCATAAGTGTGTTTGCTAGCTATTCTAGTAAGATTCGGTTATTTCTCAAAGTATTGGTCATGCGATTAGGTTTAGATGAAGCTTAAGCAGACAAATTGTAGCTAGGTACATTGCTTAGACTTACTCTGGGTCATGCATGTTTGATTCGTACTCGTGAACAGCACAATGAAATCCAAGGTCACCAGACCATCACCGTATTAACGGCAATATCTAAAATTTGCTCTGATGTGGCCGTGACAGCTGATTTTGATCCATTATTACTCCAAAAAATGCAGTTTGCCGCATTTTGCTGCTCGCTAATAGAATCAGTTAGTTACTAAGCAGACAAAACGTCATCACTTGCCTGATTTATAAGCTCATATTTAACTTTCTAATAAACCTGTAAAGTAATAAAACCTTTTGACCACAGATAAAGCTTCATAATAAATTTTTATGGCTTATCATGCATGGTTATGGTTATGTCTGATTTTCATGTTGAAATTTATAGCTGTAAACTGGATCAGTGGTAGCTTATCATGTGATTGATTACAAAAAGCATCATCCACGCTTCTGTTTGTTCCGGTCGCATTTCAGTTCCGATATTTTCGTGTCAATTTTTTTTTTATGATTTTTTGTTGTTTGTCGTTTCGATTGATTTCATGTTTGGTATCGTTCGATGACCTTATGAATGAGAAGCATATGGAAATTTCAAGCACTACTTGTTTACGTCTGGTGCTTTTAGAATTTTTTAGGGAAATTTTTTCAATCTTATGTCTTTGTTCTTTTCTTTTCAATTTTTGAAATTCGTGGAAAATTTATGTTTGAACCTTAAAAGGTTTCAGACGGGTTGAGAGCATGAAATGAGGATGAAAGGATTGTTGGAATTCTTCATTTTGTCTTTTTAGATGTAAAACATTGGGAAACTTTTCAAGATCACTTTTGACGAGACTGTGACGAGACTGTGACGAGACTGTGACGAGACTGTGACGTGACTGTGACGTGACTGTGACGTGACTGTGACGTGACTGTGACGAGACTGTGACGAGACTGTGACGAGACTGTGACGAGACTGTGACGAGACTGAGACGAGACTGAGACGAGACTGAGACGAGACTGGGACGAGACTGGGATGAGACTGGGACGAGACTGGGACGAGACTGGGACGAGACTGGGACGAGACTGGGACGAGACTGGGGCGAGACTGGGAAGAGACTGGGACGAGACTGAGACGAGACTGGGACGAGACTGGGACGAGACTGTGACGAGACTGTGACGAGACTGTGACGAGACTGTGACGAGACTGTGACGAGACTGTGACGTGACTGGGATGAGGCTGTGACAAGACTGTGACAAGACTGGGATGAGACTGGGACGAGACTGGATCGAGACTGGAATGAGACTGGGATGAGACTGAGACGAGACTGGGACGAGACTGGAATGAGACTGTGACGAGACTGTGACGAGACTGTGACGAGACTGTGACGAGACTGGGCAAACTGGGACGAGATTGAGAGACTGAGAGACCGGGATTCTTAATTTTCTTAGTCTCAGCCTCGAAAATCCTTACTTGCTACCCACAACTTTTCAAAAAATCCTACAATTCATTTCAATCCGACCAAGCAATTTTGAAACTCACAAATTATTCCAACTCGTTCAATTCTATTTACAAACATTCCAGTTCTCATGATGCTTACGAAGCAAACATTTCACAAAATTTTCAAAGAGTATTAAGTCATTCATTGGCAAATAAGTCCATTAGAAGTTCATTAGAATTTATACTACAAATAGAAAAAGTTGAAAATAGATTATAGAGTCTCTTTTGTGAATTGAGTGTGTAAATTTTGGGGATATATGTTCAAGGTTATGTTATGTTTACTAGATTTTAATGGATTTTCATGCATCGAGTATACTAGGAATCAATATACTCAAATTCGAAGAAGACATAAAGATTATTTGATGATTTTTGAGGAGTTGATCACAAGTGACGTTAGTTTGTGGACATGCCGTTGTCTTGTTACGTATGGCAGTTACCTAGTTAAATTGAGTTCATCCCAATTGTCCCCTAAATACATAATAAGTGAATAACCTCAAAATAGTATAATTCAGCTTCCATTCATAAACTGACTACTGAATAGCACAAATGACTGATTCTTATGAAAGCACATCTTACGTAATGAATGTAAAACTCGGGCCATTCATGTGCCAATAATGCCATTTATTTGCTAACATAATATTGAAATAAATAAAAGTAAATATAATGATAAATGGGTTTTATGTATGAGTTATTAATCAGGATTAAACGTATATCAGAATATATTGAATGAGTTAGAATGGTTTTAAATCATTATAAGGATCAAAATAGCAAATATTAAGTGATAAATGTCTTTAAGTAAGTTTATATATGTGTCATATAGATTTTTATAGTATTTTAGTTTCATGTTCTTTATATGTTATTTGCAGGGTTTATGACAGGTAATACATGCAATAATTCATTAAGAGATCACTTAACAAGGTGTACTTACTTACTTTCTTAGCTGGGGCATACGAGAACCCATTACCGCGCTTAGGGAATATCCAATAACAGCTTTAACTTCGAATCCAGGAATTCCTTAAATTCAATCCAGGAGCTTAACAAGGTATCGGTCATGAAAATTAACATTGAATTTGAACTCATGGGTTCGAATCTCCACGACTAGTTTAGAATATTTGGAATTTTTGTCTTGAAACTCCTCAAAAATTGCAGAATTCTGTCTAAAAAACCGATTAGCTATGTAAAACATTAAGATCGAGAGCTGCGCTATGGCATCTCCCGACTTGTATTACGAGCAAGGATCCGCATCAGACCTCGGCACTCAGTAGACCGAGGAAAATTTAAAGTGAAATCAGAACCTATTCGTAGATGACATTGCTGTCTGTGATAAACCAATAAAGGCTGTTTGTCGCGTTTTTAGTACATATGATTCGACCAATACAAAATTTCACCGACCAAATCTCGTTCCTATGATTATTGGGTCGATATTGCAATAATTAGGTTCCGAAGTACTTAACCATCTAATCACCGATCCACTTCAAGTTACCAAAGAATTTTATCCAAAGAAAGAGCTAAAAACCCTCCTGGATATGCCCCTGGAGAAGTGCATACAGAGACAGGAGAATGAATTCCTCTTATGTGAAATAAATTCTTCAATTTTAAACCCTCAGCTCATTGAAAAAATCCAAAAATTCCCAAAAAAGTTTACGATTCATATAAAAAATGCAGCTCTTCTTAAAATTCTGGCACAGGTACGTGTACACCCCTGACACCCAAAAGTCATTGAAACCAATCATTATATCAATTTTGTGACATGACATCTGACGTGTTTTTCTGTGTTTTAATTTTTAATTATTAAATACTATTTTAATTAATTTAAAAAAATAAAACTCTTGAAATAAAGAACATCAGCTCTTGTTCATCACGCATGAACTATTCTTGTTCTACTATTATGTAATTAAACAACAGATGCTTTTGGTATTTGCTGGTGTTAAATGTTAATGTATTTAAATATTATTATAGCATTCAACTACATAACAAAGAATCTAGGCTTTAATTTATTTACACAATTTTGTGCCCGAGCAGCACAATGCGGAAATCCATGTTTTTGGTTAAAAAATGGATTATAAATCAGCCATCATGGTGTCGTCAAGGGAACTTCGTATCATAGCGTCTATAGGGCGATGTAGTGATGTCCTAGAGACGTTGTGGGCATCGAACGAAACCGTATATGGCATACAATACATCAGGCTGCCCACAACTGCCCTAAAGAGACAATCAGTGTTCCTCGGGTCGATATGCTTTTAAACACAGAATTTATAATCAATTAGAAGAATTATTAAAACTTTTTCTGACTGAATTATGCTTCGTTTAATTACTTTTAATCTCTACTTTGACACCAAACTTAACAAAAAAGTCACTAAACGTTCAACATACCTCTTAATTCCTAAAATTAAATGAATTTTCTCATTTCATTTACTTCAAAATACTTTGTGAAGCAGCTCAAAGTCAATGTCTTAATCTTCATTGTTTTCTTATTACTTGAATGAGACTCAACGTGTGAAAATTATACCAAGAAAATGTCTAAAGCTTCACAAGAGCTTTACAACTAAAATCGAGAAATTTCATCTTTTTTTTTTCTTCATCTCACTAAAATTAATCCTTACATGGCATGTGAAATAATAGATTTTTTTTGAGAACTGTTCAGTTTAAAGCAAGGCAAACAAAAAATGTGAAGTGCAGAATATTGAGACCATTGACTTGCCATTGACGTCTATAGAATTTCTGGAATCAAAATATGTTTTTAAATATTTATTTACATACTTTGCAGGTTATACATATCAATTGCAATCAATGACCTCCAGTAGATGTTGCCTAAAATTAGCTCTATCGCTGACCAATTCCGGATTCGGAGTGAAATAACCTAACAGGCAAAGAGCATGCATTTCATGGAGCACAAAGATCTCTATGGTACATAAATGCGGTCTCTCTGCCTGTTAGTGATACTGTCCCTATCGGCAGCTCTTCAATAAGTTCTTTTAATTCAATCATAGTATAAAGACATTGAAATTGGGTCTACATGGATCGAGTTTGAATTTATAGACTTTTCCATAATCTCTACTATTTTTTAATCGAAGGGAGTCGGACTTTCATAATTCATGGTCATCATCATCATCATCATCATCATCATTCAAAGTAATCAAACAATAATTTCATTTATTTTTGAGGGATCAAGTATGTTCATTTGGAAATAACTAATTTCAATGTTCTGAGGATTGACTGTGTGTACATTTTGTCATATCGACAACACTAGGACAAAAATACGTTATGATTAGTTGACGGCAGTCAATCATGTCCAGTTGATGACTAGTCCTAAAGTAATTTGGTCCACTCGGGCACTACTGTAATAATTGACAGATCGATCTTTGATAGGAATCAAACTAACGCACTCATAAAAGAATGATGGAGCTATCTCAACTGTTGCCTGGTCACTCGGCCATGGAGGCCTTACCATAGCATCATTCATCTATATATGGCTCGATACCTCAAATTATACTCTGCTCAAACGTCACACATATGTGTGCTACGTACGTTTTCAGGAATCATAAGAACTAACTACTTCTTTACGCATCTTCAACAATTCATAAACATTCAAGTTAGAATCTCCATACGAGAATGATGTTAACGTTAAATTCTATGTAGTCTGTTGTCTTTGCCATATGATTCCCAGAACAGCTACTCAACTAGGTGCGTCAAACTTTTATTGTGAATGTCCTCAGTTCCATGCGACTTGACATAACGATGATTCTGTAAAAGCAGCCATCATGACGTCGTGGTGATGATCACTTAAACGATGTTCGATTCTTAAACTACATCAGAATTGGCTCTAAAACTTCCATTACAATTTGATAGTCAATATAATCATTATTTCACACATATCAACCGTCATTCTCAAATAAATGCGTATCAATCACTCAAAATCAGAGATGATTTTTCAATTTACCTCATCCATACCGCCAACATCAGATTATACATACGCTCGATGCAATGAAAAGCCATCAATCATGCCTTAATCGATAAAAACTTTTTTTTTTTTCACCATTATAACCTTTTACTGAGCATATGCTGTCGGCACCAAATTAATATTATTTTTTTTATGTATCATTATAAAATTGTATCGGGTATAAATAAAATATTTACATTTCAATTAAGTATATTCATTATGCATATATAGAACTGGGAATATAAATATGAGGAATAAAAAATATTAATGACATTAATTTAAAGTGTCATTTAATTTAAACAAGAAATTATTACTGTATACAAAAGATATATTTCCATGTAATTGTTGACATTTGTAATGCACATGCAAACACAGACGGAGGTGTGAATGCAGAAGAAGTAAAGGTGATTTTGGTCATTTTCTTTTGATGTTTTTGTGAAGATTTGAAAATTGGAAAAGTCGGCTTCTTGATTTTAGATTGAAAATAGTTAAAGATATGGAAGCATCCGGACCTACGTTCAACTTATGCTTTCTTGATGTCCAATACGGGACTGGGAAGTTCTGGGAAAGTCTCGTTTAGGTCACGAAAATCTTCCGGGACTGGGATTTTGGGAAAACAAAGTCCAACTTCATCATGACCCCAATTAATTAAGTCCCAAGACTTATTAGATATTGCGGTTATGCTTTCTCGAAATCCCAGTCCCGATAGTTTTTCGGGATCGAAATCGGGATTGAAATTTTCTGGATTTTTAGGGAAAATTTTAATTTTCAATCTCGATCCCGACGTTTGAAATTTTCGGGATCCCGGAATATTCCGGAAAATCCCGATCCCGATAGTGAGAAAGCATAATTGTGGGATTTTTCAGAAATTGGATTTGACACTCCTAGTTGAAGGTGGACCAATTACGAGGGAATAGCTTTGATTAGCCCGTGCCACTCAACATGGTTGTGGAGATATTACTATGTATGTCGTCGTGTAGGAGATAAAATTGAGTAAAGGTGCACTAACTTTACCGTGACGGCAGTCGTTGTAGACCATACAAAAATAAACTGTAGCTGTTTAAATCTGAAAGATCCATAGCTTCGCGTTATATGTGTCTCAAGACTAATTACAGTTCAACGAATAAGATTGCACTAATCCACCGTACCCAAATCGGTACCCAAAGTTTATAGTGACATCTGAACATCTTCTTTGATGACATTTCTATCTGTAGCCTGCAAAGGCAATCTCTGAGCAACTTTTCCAGTGCATTCTTTTCGAAAAAGTACCTATGAAACATTTCCATGTCAAGTCTCTAATCCATGATCGCTAGGTCGATAAGAAATGATCGTCTACCGATTAACGATATCCCAACGTCTCTCGACTCTCTAATGGACCATATTAAGATGAAAAATGAGATTTGTCGTAGCGTGCCACACTAGCATATACTCATAGATTCATTGATACACTTAAGACACAGATTCATCACGCTAACATCCCACTTCATCTCAATTCACATGATTATCATGACAAACTTTAATGATCAAAATTAAGCATGATGAGTTTAATGCTTTTAAAGTAAAAAAAGAAGTGCATACACTTTAGCATAGGTCAGTGATTTCTTAACATTCTAGCGATTAATTTTGTTATGACGCATTGACTTTTATTATCCTCAAAGATGAGCTTTTATGATGAAAAAGTTTAGCGTTGGTGTAAAGCGCGAGGTTTTGATGGATATAATTTAAATAATTGGAAAAATGTGACAAACTTGAATGAGTCAATGGGGGTCGTTTACTTGTTACTTAACGGTGTTAGGAGGGGGTTTGATTGACAATTTAATGCTATAAAAATGAGGAGATTTAGATACAAAATGAAGGAAAGGAGGTCGATCGAAAAATCGACTTTTGAGGTTACGTAATAAATGAACAGCCCCCTAAGGATGACTAAGCATAATATTTTCTTATAGCAGATGACCTGGAAGATGATTTGAATTTGAAATCAAAAATGCAAAAATCGTGCTGATAATTTTTATGAATAAAATTGAATGACATTAACACTGGTTATTATTATGTGAACATTGTGATCCATTTAGATGATTGGAAATTATATCCGAATGACACAAGTCGATTAATCGATACCAGGTTGACATGACTCTAGTCAAGGGGTTGGAACTCCCGTGGACTTGTGGTCTGACAAGTTTTTCCATACAAACTTGTGTTTTTTTGGAACCAATTAATGAAACTACAAGTTTTATATAGAAAATGTGAGTTTATATTAAACTTGTAAAAACATGCAAGTTTTCGAGAGTTCCAACCCCTTGAGTCAACTTTCGTATATTGAAGGATTTCAATCGAATTCGGTTTCAAATAGAATTCATACGACATCGGAACAGATTTTTGATCGATTAAGCGATTTTGAATTTTTATTGCATTTAAATGCAGGATAATCAAAATGAGCAGGTTAACTTAGTATATTATTAGATTCAAATTCTGGTGACTTTCTGGATGGAAAGAGATCTCGAGGGACACCAAAAAGCTCATCTGAAATTACTATGTGAACAAGTATGCAAAAGTGCTGAAAATTAGAAACTTGTTGAAGTTATCTAAAGACAGATGCAGCTTCTGACGAACTCTAAATGCGACAATGGGTCCTCATGCGCCTTCAACAAGGAAGTAAAGTAAGTAAGTATTATTGGAACCATAAGTAAATTTTAGGAAAGTATACTAAAAAAATAATGAATACTTTCATATTTCTTTGATATTTTGTTTATACTTCAAAGCTATAGTTTTTGTGGGTTCTGGAGCAGAAACATTCGGGTTGCATAAATTAAGGAGAAATCAAGAAAATAACTCTATTTCTTGAAATAAGTTTGCATTTCTATTATTCATTGCCCGAGCGACACAAATTAAGATGGATCTGACAATGAACTGTTAAGGATTCGCTAAGGCTCTTATATCTTCATCCATACTTACCTACTTCCTTGGCTGGGGCGCACGAGGGCCCATTGCCGCGCGTAGGAAATGTCTGAAGGGATATTAACGACTCTAATCCTTTTCAACACATGCAATCCAGGATTTCTTCGGTCTTCATCCATTCCGCTGTCAAAATTAGGCTGAATTCATTTGATGGTAGTAAACGTCTCTTGTGTCATTAATGTCATATAAGCTGAACATCTCTTTAAGGATGCTAATATTATGAAGCGAATCAATATGAACAGGTTTCCAAGGGCTGGACATGTTATTAGGAGATCTCTGGAAACTCCTTTAATTTTGTTTACCAAATCTGACTTTTCAGATGGTAAAGGAGCTCGTGGACCACCAAAGAATTTTTTAAAGGAAGCTGTTGATAGAAATAGTGTTGCACTTGGAATTGAAAATTGGCGATTGGAAGCAATCGATGGTGTCAGCTTCTAGTGATACCTATGAATGATCATGAACTATTTTTGATCTGTACGACCAGCAAAGTAAGTAATTAAGCAAATCGAAACAGCACACAGTATTAGCTATGTCGTCTTTAAAAATGACGACACAATGCATTGCAATGATGACTGATTTCTACCTATTTTTATGTCGACTCGTCCCATTATGCTCCTCAGAAAAGTCATTTATGCTGCTCGGTTAAGTCACTTGTGTCGCTCTAGAACGTCATCTGTGCTTCTCGGAAAAGTCACTTCTGTCGTTCGGTACCAAATAAAAATTAAAAAACAAAATTTTTTTGTAAATTTACTTTGTAATTCAAAAAATAAGAAAGTTTATTAAAAGTGCTCAGAAAAGTTTTTCTTTTCAAGCTCATTGTCAATAGAAAAAACTTGCATCTCGTTTCCATAATGAATGGAAATATGAAAAAAAAAAGACTTTTCGGTACTTTGAAATAAACTTTTTGAAAGGAAGGATAATTAAAAAAATATATACATAAAGCATTTTTCCTCTCGACTTGCTTTTCAACGCACACATAACAAAAAAAAGGCATTTCAGGCAGGAGCTGCAAAACAAAAAATACGGAAAAAAATATTGCAAATAGCAAAGAAGCATTTATGAATCCTTTTTCATCACAATTTGCCTTAAAAAAATAGAACTTTGTTGTCATCAACTTTTATGTGCGGCTTGTTATGTGCTGCACTTTCGTGTGCATCATAACATTCTTTATTATGAATAGAATCACAATTTTTTTGAATCTATGCGAAAATAAACTTTTTTTCCTCTTCCTTTTTGTCGCTTTCTGCTGAAGAAAAGGAACGAATTTCCTTTTAAAATTGCTAAAAAAAAATATGCGAAATAAAGGAAGGAATTATGTGAAGTTTATGAATATTTTAATAACTCTACGAATTCATGATGTTTTGTTGATGAGATGACGAGGAGTTGAAGGATTTGCACAATTACTTACTTGAGTTTGGCCTACTTCTTGTGTGTGAATATGTTGTTGATTGAGGACTGAATCACTGAATGGAAGTTGATATTTTTGAATTTGATTCAGCTAAGGCACAGATACAAAACTTTTAATTTCTGAGTGTGATTCGCTATTTTAGTCAAGAAAGAAGTCCTGAAAGTAGTTTCGAAGACTATCATTGCATTTCCATCACTTATATCCAGGCTATAAGCCGAGTTACGCCAAACGTTTCCAAAATGCAGACAGTTTGCCGACCATGACTCGGCAGATAATCTGCACGGTGACAACTACTTCAGAAAGCTCAGACCGAATTTACCAATCGAAGCTTCACTTGGCTTCAATCATACTGTCGCTTTGGTGGCAACATCTGCAATATATGTCGGTCGGAAGCCTGATGGCAATTTTCAATTTGAATTTTGTTTCAATGAAGACAATAATCCTAAGCGGCAGAGGCGCACCTGGAGTGCTCGGATGTGCATTGCGCTCACATGCTGAGCATATACTGGAATTAGGTTTAGCTTCGAGCATTTTTACAAAGTATAAGCGCATTGTCTGTGGCTTTAGACATCTGTGATCAGTGAAGTGTATAAAGGCTGTTATTTATTATACGCATTCAGGAGCCATCTTTGATTTATATCACTATCACAGCCAATCCGACAAAGCTCCGGTCACTACATAAAACCCCAGTTAAATTACACAATCCTAAGCAGCCATTAAACAATGATCAAAAAACGTTTTTTGGGACATCTTAAACACCAAAAGTCATTGACATCCCAAAAAACTCAATTGTTTTAAAGATGCTTAAAGGCTTTCAAGATTTAATATAAAACTTTTTTTCTAACACACAAAAAAAGCTTGAATGTGAATCACAGACATGATTGACATTTTTTCATCCAAGACATGAAACAAAAGAATGAACATGCGACACATTGATGCTGTTGGTACTTCACATATTTTGTGCTGAGTATTGTGCGTCACATTGAATCAATTGAACAGTTTTTCTTCGTTTGAAAATAGGATTTGAAATTATATCACGTACGGTGATACTGTAAGTCAGTATCACTTACTTCTTTCTCTCCTTTCAGTTCTTCGTCTTACTCCTCTTTACGTTTTCATTTTTCTTCACTTCCATTTTTTTTTTGCTGTTGTTGTTAATCTCATTCCCTTTTTATAGATTTTCATTCTTCTTTTCCTTTATTTTATTCCTGAACGTTTGGAAATTTCGAGTTGAATGGATGGTGTATGAAGTTGTGAACAAATACAAGGTTGACAGATTCATTAAGACGCAGTTTATATTCTCTTTGTTATGCTGTCTTTGTACATAAATGATTAGTTAACAGATTAAAATGCATTTTACCTTTTTCTAAGGGTATGTGGTGTTAGAGGAGAATGGCATTTGGGATTTTGAAGAATATAGAGGCAAATCTGTCAGAGCGAGATTAAGTCCTCTGTTGCCGAATGGTTGGGCAACAAACTGGATATATGTATCACTCGATTGTTAGTGTGTGGGTTCTATTCCCACCAGAGACTGGCCTCTCAACTATTCTGCATAGTGTTTACGATGTGTAAAAATTCAAAATTGAACAGGATTAAGTTCGATTCCCATGAAAGACTTTTGAGGTAAAAAAAGCAACCTAAGGTTGGTATAAATGCAAATTTAGCAATAATCTTTGTATATATCTATTACAAGTTCTTAGGTGGGATCGTGAAAGAATTACTAGATGAGTGATCGGATCAATCCCTGAAACTATGGATTCCATGGAATTTGGAATTTGTGGATAAATGGAAAAATTTATGGAAATCATTTGAATATGGATTTTTTACCAAATCAATGGAACCATGAAATTATGGATTAGTTCGTGGTATCCTAGATTCTATGTTTTTTATCAGGAATCCATACAATCTTTGGATTAATTTACAGAATTTGTTGTATCTAGTGAAATTTGCTATATCACATTGAATCTATGGAATTTTGGAGTCTGGAACACATGGAACCAATTGCAAACAAGTTCTCAGCTGACTCTGTTGCTGGCTCTGTCACCTTAGTTACTTACTTCGCTGGCTTCAATGGACCTGTCACCTTACAGTCGACACCTGAAGCTTACTTTATCGCTGACTACCGCTTGGCAATTACCAATTCCAAGTGTGACACTATCTCAATCGACAGCTACTTTCCATGAGTTCTTTGGCCTACCACGCGATCTCTTGCCCATCTTAAAAGTCGGATTTAAATACCTTTAGGCTCTGTCACCTACTTTGTGGAAATTGATTGCTTGTCCAAACTGTGTGTCGCTATAAATTTTTGGAAATGCCATGATACAAAGCCACGCGTTGCGATTTAAGTCAACAATCCAAAATATGTTCCAAATCTGCAGCTACAAACATGATTTTATTACCCTTGACCCCCATCGTAGATGAATAAATTTTACAGCAAATAATGCAGTAAATATCAATATGTTTACTTTAAACATCTTTTTATGGAACTAAGTTATATTTACTATATCCTTGGACAAATCGATAAAATCCCAACAACCACTAGATAAATAGAGCACTAAAGAGTGTATTGAAATTCAATTTTTAAACATACCATGAAATAGATATATATTCAGTCACATCACATGTACTATTATATCCTCATTCCGTATAGCAGCGATTGTATGCAGTTGATTTCAATTTTTTATTGACATGAAAATGGAACGACAGTTTTCAATTTTTTATGTGTTAAAATGAGTGTTTAAGGATTCATGAGCACCTTACTCATATACGGATATAGACAGATGAATGTATGCATGTTCATTTAATGTCAATTTAAAATAAAAAAAACATAAACGGTATGTATGGGGATGAAACATAACCTAAAACATTCTGTCATTTTAACCACTTTTTTACGGTTTTTTAAAAATTTAATCAACTTTTCAATTTTTTATGCCATAAAGAGCAAGAAGGATTACACACGAATGGGAAGTTACAAGTGGGAAACATAGAAGATGTTGTTGTTGCTGTCATTATAGAAAGGAATACTTACTCTAGATGCTTATGCTTTTGTTGTGTATACTTACTATACAAATCATTATTTGAATTCCTTTAAACTATACATTGAGCTTGAAAAAGTAAGTTAGGAAGGAAATTATTAAATAAAAATTATTGTAGCTTGAACATTTTATTTATAAGTCAAGTCATGGCAACTGGATGTCTACATACTGTCAACTTGATGTCAACAGAGTGTCGCTTTATCTAGGTTGCACAGCATTGATCATCAGTGAGTCGCAGTATATGGGTTGCATACCCATATGGGGTTGCTTCCCATTACTGCACCAGTGTGTCGCGACATTAGGTTTCCCATCACTGAAGATCAGTGTACCGCAACACATATATTACTCAAGACTGCACACCAGTGTTCTGCGGCATAAAGGTTGCTCATGACTGCATATCAAAGGTCGACAAATAAGTTGCCACCCACTGAACCACAGTAAGTCGTGACATATACGTTGTCCACCACTACACATCCGTGTACCGGCAAATACAAGTTTCCTACCACGGGACATCATTGTACTGCGACGTAAAGACCGCCCAGTGTCCCGAAATTTACAAGTTGCTTACCACTGTCCACCAGTTAATCATAACATATAAATTCGCCACCACTGCAATCCAGTCTACCATTGCTTTAGGGTACCCGCTAATGTACACCAGTTAACTGCAAAATTAAGGTTGTCCACTATTGCACTCTAATGTATTAGGGCATATAGGTTACTCACAACTGCACACCAGTATGTCGTGACATATTGGTTCCTCTCCGCTGCACAACAATGTGCTGAGTCATAAAGGTTGCCTAGCAATACATACCAGTGTATAACGGCATATAAATTGCCCATAAATGCACACTATTGTGTCTCGACACACAGGTTGCTCACCACTGTCAATAGTGTGTATTGGCTTGAGATTAGGGGTCCGAATGACGGATATCCGTACCGTCCGTTACCGGTAATTACCGGTAATATCCATTACCGTTACCGTTCATTTCTATGGATTATCCAGCGGTAACAGATTTTTAACGAATTTTTTAAAAATTCATATATTAAGACCGCAGTTTATTTTTTTGTTAAGGATAAAAAAGTTATTTTTAGACATTTTTAATTTTTTAAAACTTTTAATGCTTATTACTCTTCGCAGTTTTGTTCAAATATGTTTGAAAGTGTTTTAAACTAACATATATTGAGGATATTTCCAAAAGAATTTTTAAACTTGTCAATTCCAAGATATATAATTTTCAAAGTCAAATGTAATATTTGGTCACATTTTTTCGCAGTGAGCATTGGATATTTGGATATTTTAAGAACTTTTATTTGCTTACTGTTGAAAAAAAATACCAAAAAATTACATCTGAAAATCAGTCTGAATCAGGATGAAACAAAAACTGACCAAATTTCGGTTAATTTTCAAATTTTTTCTTTTGAAAATTTTAAACTGCATGAAGTCCAATAGTCAAAAGTTTTAATGCAATATCTCTTCTATACAAGTCATCCTCTAAAATCGTTTACAAATAGCTTTTTTCAAAAATGACAAAAAAAGTGACCAAAAATAAAAAAAAATTTTACCCTAAATATTCGGATATTTATAGTCGGAATATACGGATATTACCGGTAATCACCGGTAATTACCGGTAAATATCCGTTACCGTCAAATCCCGATTACCGGTAATTTTCGGACCCCTACTTGAGATTCTTTTCACGCGATAGGCATAAATTCCGAATATTCTAAGTCTTTTATTGCCATTAAATTCAATTTGACTCTGCCATGAGATCGGATTCCATTGAATTTGGACTTGGACGAGAATCACGCTTGCTTGGACCTGGATTTTTGGTCATTTCTATACCTTTCGCCTCCTAAGATTCTATGACAATTTTCGAAATGTCCAATACCTGCAATTCACAACACAAAAAGAGATGCTCAAGCTTGTTTCAATATGACATAATTTATAGCAACATTGTTAGGTAGGTGGTTAAGTAAAGAGAGAGTTAAGTCTAAGGGTAGAAAGAAGGAATGAACGGAAAAAATAAGAGTAAATATTAAACGAGAGATTTCAAAAGCAGCAGTAGCAAAAATGATAACGATGACAAAAAAACGAACAGAAATTAAAACTATGATAAATTATTGCAAAACTTTCACCTTTTGGCTGTTCCACTATGTATATTTCTATCTGAGTTAACAATTTGTGCTTGCCAGACACGAGAATATTTTTTTCGTTATTATTGCCAGTTAGTCGAGAGGAATTTAAATTCTTGTGAATGAAAAAAAAGTCGAAATTCTGTTGAATATCTTTAGAAAATTATCTTTATGCTTCCTGGAATGGATTCATTTGCCAATGATGAGCGATAAAAAAAATTGAGATTAAACTAGATAAAACTAATTTGTAGGTCCAATTAATTACTTTTAATTGTTTTTGCTACACATAGTACCTGACAGTGTTCGAAGCAATATTGAATTAGAGTCTACTGTTTTAATCAGTTAAGCGGTCATTAACTGGACAATAACTTGCCATCAACTGGTTATAACTTTTTTTTGTCCACTTTACATGACTCTAGCATGGTGTCAGATTTATGAACCGAATCTGGCGTTAAGTCAGTATCACGTCAGTCTGGGGCCAGATTTTGGGTCGATTGACTTACTTGTGACTTACTTGTGCTTTATGGTAATTTATTATTCCTTCCAGACTGTCTGTTATTTTTACAGTTATTTACTCTTGGTCAACTAGTGTTAAAATATAATCAGTGGTCTAAATGGTAAAGCCTTAGCCTTACGTGCCAAAGATCCTGGATTCAAACCCAGATCATTTCTAATTTTCGGTTCCCTTTTTCTCTTTCGCGTATTGTGTTGGGTACAGTTTTGAGGTTCTTGGGGAATAATGTGTCTCTATTGCTAGATATGTAAATCCAAAAGGATATCTGATTTTTAAAATTGATGGAATCTTGGGAAAACGAATTGTAACGTAAATGTAAGTGGTTCAGATTCCAATTCTAACTTTAAGTATAAAGAGTATGGTTCAATTGAATATTGATTATAGTATTTCCTGCTCATAAGGCAGGAGCATTAAACAATAAATCTGCACATAATTGAATTTGAGTCTAATCTAAGCCCGAATAGCACAAATCGGTTAACCGATCAAAAATAAAGCTCAATGCGGTATGACTCTGACTTGATGCTGGTTTTGGTATAAATCATTCCAGAGTCACGCCAGCCTGCGACCAGATTTTGGATTGATTATGTTCCAAATTCAGAAAAGGTCTTTAATTAAATTTTGATCAAAAAAATTAAATTCAAGCTCCTTCAATAAGTTATAAATATTAAGGTATACGTATAAGAAGATTCTATAAGATTTCCCAACCCTTTTTAAATACTGTATACATCATAAGCAAACAATCTTAAAGTTCCTCAAATGCTACCTTTTCAATTTATTCCAAATATTAAGTTCTTATTTATCAAGTAAGTCTATAAACATTTCAATAAATTTGCCTACCCTTTAAATTCAAATTAAATTAAAATTAAGAATAAATAATGCCATTAAAAGTTATGAATGGTTCAAGACATCCTTAACATTAAACGCGAGTACTTTACATAAACTATAGAATTAGTATGCTGTATGCGCTCTATCAATATGAAACAGCCACTATTCAAACCTTTTATAACGCTTTTTTTTATTCATGCCTTATAAATACCTTACAATATTTTTTCCCATGGAATAAGCAGCAGCAGAAGTAAGAGAGAAATATAAAAAAAGCCTGAATTCAAACTATAGTCAGGCAATTTGGAATTGTAAAAAGGAGCATGAAGAAATTATGGTGCTGAATACAAATGAGGATGGAGAAAAAAAGTAAATAGAATTTGATTATATTGAGCCAAAAGTAATATCGAAATCTTGTTTTGTAAGGCAAAAGTAATGCATGAGGCATGTATTCCTATATATTCATATACTTTTTCTCTTTCTTTGATTTTATCCTTGATTCGGCTTCCTTTTTTTGCTTGCTTGTTTTTTCCCAGACGAATTTTTCGATTTCAGAGTTGGTGCTGCTGATGTTTTTGCTGAGGTAAACCAGTGGTTCTCAAAGTTTTCAGCAAGCGACGAATTTACCATTTAAAAGCCAAGCTCGAAGTCGTCTCGGATACTGAATGGAGTCTGCAGACTATATATTTGCTTTGGGACATACTTACTTACTTACTGCAATCGTGATCCTATGTGGAACTTAAGTTAAAACAAAATGCTTTCTATTTGACTCTGTTGCAGGCTCTGTTACCTTACTTACTGGAATCATGCTCCGAAAAAGCTCCGAATTGAAGCCAAGGTAATTACAAAACGCTTTCCACCTGATTCTATTGCTATGTACTGCTATTTGCTGGCTCTGTCACCTAGTTTGCACAAATTCTCGGTACATTCGTTCAGTTGACATTTTTTCAGCACTGTTCGACATGAAGCTTGTGAGGCTAATTCCAAGCATTTTTTGACAAGCTTAAGATGGTGTTGCGACCTAGTGATCGAGAGACATAAATGATAAAGGCTCCAATCCAGTTCATATAAGAGTCCGTCAATGATAGAATAATTAATAAATGGAGCTGCATCCATGTGAAATCTTGAATAGCTTGGAGTTGTTTCCCGATGCATACTTCGAGAAGCACTAAATTAAACCATCCGAATTTGGGTTTGTAGGCAAGCCTTATGTAAGCTATGACCAAAGGACTCTTATAAGAAAGCTGTTGATAGAGATAGGGCTGAAAATGGAATTGATAATTGACAGATTGAAGCCAGCGATAGAACCAGCTTTGGGAGCCATCTAAGGAAATCATGGATCATACTTGATCTGTACAACCAGCAAATTAAGTATAATAATCACACTATTGTCAGCAAATGAAGCTTCAGTACCCATATAGACATCCAAAATTTCCACCAAATCACCTCTTATTTTATGTAGTTAAAAGAAAATTGCACAATAAAACAACATTTTTTTTTGTTCATTCCTTTTTTTTTGTTTGTTGATTAAACATAAAGTTTCACAAAGGAGGCTGGCACATAAAAAAGCAAGAAGAAAGAAAAAATATTTTATTTAAAAAGAAGGCCAATTGGCAAAAAAATAATGCCTAAAGATTACACGTGGATTTTTTTTTACTTTAAATGTAAAACATTGTGTACGGCACCCCGAGTGACATAAGTTAAGTCACATAAGTTAAGATGGGGTCAGTAGGGAAGGTTTTGAGGCTCTGGTAAAGCTCCTTTATTGACACCTAAATTGAAGTTCTTTGTGTCACTTTCATGTAGCATCCATATTACATACATAATGCATGATGAGCCCAGCCTTATGAGCTTGTGGCTTACTTACTTCCACTTACATACTTTGCTGGGGCAAGCTATATGCTTGGAACTATTACCGTGCTCAGAGAAGAACATTTAGTACCGGTTCTATCCTTCCAGGAATTCCTGGTCAGTTCGGAATTCCTCTCGACTTATCTTCACTTCCTTGGCTGGGATCCAGAGACCTATTGTTTGACAGTCTAGCCTACGATCTCTGCCTATTATTATTATATTAGGGATTAGTTCCTTTACTTCTTTTCATATGGCACCCTAAACTGGGGTATCCTGTGAGTGTCTATATACATGATCAGCCCCATCTGCAATGACTTACCCATAAGACTACTAATATGGTATCCATAAAGCTGCCAAATAAAGGAGCCATCCAATTGGCTGTCAAATAGAGCTCCTTAAATCTAGATAGCTGACTCCTCATCATTTGTGCTACTCGGGCACATCAGTACATGACTCATTTTTGTGTAATTTAGTGTTGATCACAAAAAAAAAGAATTGGAAAAAAATAAAGTTGTAAAAAGAAAATTGCTGATGTAAGTGATATGGAACATAAATAGGAGGCAGGCAGGAAAAAAAGGTACACAAATGTAGCTGTAATGTTGTTTGATTTCTTGCAATTTAGATCTCAATCAGTTCAATCAGTTAAAATTAATCTGCTTACATTAGCAGAAAAAAAATAATTCGATTGAATTCGAAGAGATTAAGAAATTCTTGTTCCTTTTATGCTTGCAAATTGGATATTGAATGGAAATTTTCGAATAATAATTAAATTAATTTTAAGTACTGGCCTTGGATGTCTGATATAAAAAAAAAATTGTATAAAAAGGGTTCATTTTTATCAAATAAATGGAAAGTCAGTCCACATCATTTTCAATAAAGAATATTCTGTGAATATAAATTGAATTTTTTATGCAAGAATCAATTTTTTTGTTCCTTCATATTATTAAAGATGAAATCTCTCTCTGATTTAATCAATGTTTTATCATCGTAGGCACTATGGAATGGACAATATAAAAAAATGGGAGTTTCATTAAATTTTTGGATTTTTGTTGGATTCGCCATGTAGATATTTTGGAATTAAAAGGTATTTCTGGTGGATCCACAGTGTTTTGTGCAGTGAATGATGTTCTACAGATGCGTAGTGATGGACAACAGCCATACCTTATGCCTTATGTCAATATATACAACAAGAGTATCGGGATCGCCCGTGGCACTCATTTTTAGAATTTTCAGCTTCACACGACTTCACATAACTTCACATTACTCCCCCATTCCCCCTAATACCCCTCAATTTATGGCTTCATAAAATGGCTTCACATGGCTTCCGTTCTTGTCATCAGCAAAGGTATTGGGTGATTATAATAAAGAAGATATATTCAAGTCCATTCCATTGAAAACCCTTCGCGATACAATTTACAGCTCATGCAAGCTTCCTTATTCCTAACTACATCATTCAAGATTCATTCCTATACATCTCGTTGCTTAATTCTTACTTCAACTAAGAAGCAGATTTAACGTAACTTTCCAAAAATTACTAAAATAATGACGGGAATCTAGCCCGTGAGTTAAGAGTTAGAAACTAACTTTTGTGACCCACTCTCAGAATCTTGTGGACTGGGGATCCAACGGAATGGCCATCGAATCAAGTTTTATTAAAAAGAACTGGCCAGGAGGACATCAATCGAGAAGTACAATTTGCGTAAATATGGCTGGATAGGTCACAAACTTCGAAAACGGAATAATGTTGTAGCTGGGGGTGAGGCACAAGCTTTCTATACTGCCCTTGTTTGGAATTCACAAGGGAAAAGGCGTCCAGGTGCTCCAAGAGCAACATGGAGTAGGACGGTTATGAAGGAATGCCAGTTAGATGTCAAAACTGAGAATTTGTAAAAGCTTTGTCAAACAGCTAGCAACAGAGTCAGTCAAGGTTCCAGTAAGTAAGTTAGTATGTAAGTAAGTTTCGTGACCCACACTTTGACAAAAATTCAATACTCCCACGCTCTGCCCTCAAAACATTTCTGACTACGCCCTTAGGCACCTTCCCAGGATAAGAGTCTTCGCAGTGTACCGCGGTATCCATACAAATACCGCCAAATACCGCCAAGTACTGCGGGGTTAGTAGTTTCTCAGCCGGGCACCTTAATGACCTTGGTCTGCTCTGCTATGAACGTCTGTGAATTTCATCAGAAATTAAAATTTATTCTTATCAATTTCAGATGATTCCTATAAAAAACATAACACATTAAGTTGTTTATTTTTATGAAGAAATTCTTAATCGCCGACAGATTCTGTCGCATTTTCTATTCTGAGAATAAATAATTATTAACATAATACTTTATCAGAAAATATTTGTTTAAATTGGACGATTTTCATACCGATCTTGTCAGTGTTTTATTGTCCGGCTTGGAGGCATCATCATATTATCATTTATAGAAGCATATAGACTTGATCGAAGTGAAATATAATGAAGTTTTTTTAGTGAGTGCATTTGTTCCTTAAATCTATCAATTAATAAGAATTTTTTTCTTGATCAGTATACTTCTTCAATTATCATCACTGCTGTATCTGTCAACATGCGTGCATCTAGATTGTGACTATATAGATCGTTATAGTAAATGGAGTATCCCGATTGGAACAGTGTATACATGCAAAATAGAAAACGTATTGAATATAATTTCACCCGAAACAGAAATCACTTCAGTAAGCACAAATCATAGCCTTGGAAAGACTCATGATGATGTTTTAGCGATTTTTGATTATTCCAACAGCCATAATATTCAATATTTCCCACGTGGCATAGATAAGTTCTTCAAAAATATTAAGCTAATTGACATTAATAGAGGTCACATTAAGGAGATCCACCAAGCTGATTTAAAGGTTTTCCCTAAACTCGAATCTCTTGATTTGTGCGCAAATGATATTCAGGTTATTGAAGCCGGTACCTTCGATTTCAATATAAATTTAAAGGTCATTTGGCTATCTTCTAAAATTGTCCACATTGAATCGAATGTCTTTACTAATTTAAGTAGTCTGTCTTACTTATACTTAAGATTAAATCCATGCATCGATAAAAACGCAGCAAATAGTCTGACAGATGTTAAAGCCTTAGCTCAAGAAGCATATACAATGTGCAAGGATTCCACATATACTCGATTGAATTATCAGCTAAATAATCTCGAGTCAGAGCTTTCGTCACGAACATTCCTTAGACATTTTAGTCAACGACTCAATAATCTTACAAATGAAATAAAAGGTTCCACATTTTCTAATTTGACATCATTCGAAAGACGAATTAAAGCAGCGAATTTGAAATTCCAAAATGAGGATAGTTTGGTAATAAAGGTTAGTGAGCTGTCTGGCGATATTACAGCAATGTCGAAGAATACGCAGTCTAATTTGGATCATATGAAGATTGAGATTGCTGACGTTAATCGAAGAATTGACAGCTTAAAAATGATGATAAGCACATTGATTGGTGATGTTCAGAAGATGGCAGAAGTAAATGATAGGAGCGTACCTAAGACAACAACAACAACTAAAAGAAGTTCATTCTCTGCAATCACAGATGACGAATTCATCGATCATGAACTCATTGACGATAACGACATTTTTGGTTAAGTGATTGCTAAAGATGTTGAATATCCAGCAGAGTACTAATAATTAATAACCAATTGTTATTGAAGCTTAATTCTATTTTTTATGAATAAAAAATTTGAATATTCAACCAAAATTTAAATTCTGATTGACTAGCTCTAGATGTACCAGTATTAGTTTTAAGCTTTCAGAATATGAAGGTGGGAAGTCTGTGTGCCACATGAAGTCAATATGCCCCAGGTGTAATCACGAGTATGTATTAGGGGTGTCGAACTCAAGTCCTAAAACCTTTCAGATTTGGGTTTCGACACCCCTACTATGTATATAAAATTGAGCATATCCAATTATATTGATTAATAACTCGAGGACGACCAAAGAGCTCTTAGAATGTAGCCAACTGAGGACCATGGATCACACTTGATCTGTACGGCCAGCGAAAGAAGTAAGTTAATAAATTTATTCTGTCAGTTATTAAACTATTATGCCACCACCTCACTTTTATTCAGTCCTAAAATTGTACTTAATTAAGGCCATAAGTACATCTTCTTCGATATGCCTACAAATTTGGATAATTTTACCTAATTTCATGCAAATTTTTAACTTTTTTCCAATGACATTTAATTGAAAATCCAAATTAATTCAGTATTTCAAATGGAAAACTTCCTCTCTTTTTTATATAAACATCATTTACATCCACCCTAATCATTAGATATTAATCAAAAAGTCATTACAATATTTTAGGGTGGCCAAAGGATTTTCACAAAATATCGGGACACTTTTGGAAAAAATCGGGACACTTCTAAGTTTGGCACTAATGGGGCTCTTTTTGGACTATTTTGAGTCTTAATATTCAAAGAACTACTTAAATTAGGTTGGGAACTTGCAAAAAAATGCAGAAAATAATTGAAATTCCAAAAAAAAAAAAAAAATATTTTCAGTCCTTGGCTTGAACCCGAACCTTCAAAACGAAAATGTTCAAAATTTGTCAAAATTTTTTCTAAAATTTCAAAATTTTTCTAAATTTTCAAAAATTGCCAAAAATTTCAAAATTTGTCAAAAAATTCAAAATTTGTCAAAAATTTCAAAATATGTCAAAAATTTCAAAAATTTCAAAATTTGTCAAAAATTTCAAAATTTGCAAAAATTTCAAAATTTGTTAAAAATTTCAAAATTTGTCAAAAATTTCAAAATTTGTCAAAAATTTCAAAATTTGTTAAAAATTTCAAAATTTGTCAAAAATTTCAAAATTTGCTAAAAATTTCAAAATTTGTCAAAAATGTCAAAATTTGTCAAAAATTTCAAAATTTGTCAAAAATGTCAAAATTTGTCAAAAATTTCAAAATTTGTCAAAAATTTCAAAATTTGTATGCAATTTCCCACATGTTGAAAAATCGGGACATTTAGGGGCTTTCACAGCAAATTTCAAAAGTACAGCAGCGTCCCGGCAATAATACATCAAATGGCCGCCCTACAATATTTCAATATTATGTAAATTAACATTTTTCAAAACCTAAAAAATCATTAAAGAGAAATAATAGCTTAAATATATAATTTATGACATTGATACACAATTGATACACGTGAGTGTATCAAAACAATTAAAAAACTAGTGTATCGGGTAGAAACCCAATGCAGATATATTCACACCGTCCATACTTGTCAAAAATTTTAAAACTTGCCAAAAATTTCAAAATTGTTCAAAAACTTCAAAATTTTTCAAAAATTTCAAATATTTCAAAATTTGTCAAAAATTTCAAAATTTGTCAAAATTTTCAAAACTTGCCAAAAATTTCAAAGTTTGTAAAAAATTTCAAAATTTGTCAAAAATTTTAAAATTCGTCGAAAATTTTAAAAATTGTCAAACATTTCAAAATTTGTCAAAAAGCTTCGCTTGGCAAATGTTTGAGGGATCAGGCTCCAGCGGGTAGGCCAAGCTTCGCTTGGCAAATGTTTGTATAGTTTCCGACTTGTTGAAAAATCGAAAAATTTTGAGGCTTTGTCGGGGCACAGCGGGTAGGCAGCAAATTTTGAGGATCAGGCTCCAGCAAAGCTTCGCTTGGCAAATGTTTGAGGATCAGGCTCCAGCCAAGCTTCCTTGGCAAATGTTTGAGGATCAGGCTCCATAATAGGCCAAGCTTTGCTTGGCAAATGTTTGAGGATTCAGGCTCCAGCGGGGAGGCCAAGCTTCGCTTTGCACTTTGATAATTTTCATTTAATGTTCAAAGTTTCAAAAATCATAGAAAACATTGATTTTGAAATTTTGTATGAAAACGAAAGTTTTTTGCTTTTTAAAGCAACTGCTGCACCTGCCATGCCCAAAATCTAATCAGCTCTTCTATAGATCAGCACGGATCGATAGCAAAAAACTAGAAGTCTCTAGGATGTCTCGTTATTGAGATTTCTTGCTGATTAACTTGTTTGTTTGTTTGCTTGCTTGTTTGTTTGCTTGTTTGTTTGCTTGCTTACAGAAAACGAATTTTTCGATTTTCACAGCAATACCTCAACCAATTTCAAATCTGTTTTTTGATTATGGTGAGGAATTCCAGGCACAAACTTTTTGCCATATAACAAAACTTGCAATTGTGCTTAGTTTTGCTGAAAAATCCAAAAAACTGGTTTTTCAATCTGAACAAATTCAATACATTCACACGTGAAAACGGTGTGAATATAAAAAATACAGTAAACTAGAGCATATCAGTCAGTAGCCATCAACCTCATCTGGTTGGATCCGCTTTCAATTAATTAGTTTTTTTTTGTGCTGCTGCTGCTGCTCGTCGACTGTCAAAGCCATTATAATGCAAAAATTCCGCAATGTGACATTTTATCAATATTTAAAACATTGTTTACGTAATATCTGCAAATGAATTCAGAAAACAAAGAATGCTGCCTGCTCATACATAACCATTTACTCTAATAATAATCTCATTAAAATTTAATGGGTAGCATAGTGATTAGCGAACGAATGAAGTATTATTATAGTTGAATGGTCTGATATTAATTAGGAATGGCTCACTGATTCTTTCCAATGTTTTTTATATTCACACCGTTTTCACGTGTGAATGTATTGAATTTGTTCAGATTGAAAAACCAGTTTTTTGGATTTTTCAGCAAAACTAAGCACAATGGCAAGTTTTGTTCTATCGCAAAAAGTTTGTGCTTGGAATTCCTCACCATAATCAAAAAACAGATTTGAAATTGGTTGAGGCATTGCTGAGAGAATCGAAAAATTCGCTTTCTGTAAGCAAGCAAACAAGCAAACAAGCAAACAAACAAGTTAATCAGCAAGAAATCTCAATAGCGAGACATCATAGAGACTTCTAGTTTTTTGCAATCGATCCGTGCTGCTCTATAGAAGAGCTGATTAGATTTTGGGCATGGCAGGAACAGCCGTTGGCTCTAAAAAAGCAAAAAACTTTCGTTTTCATACAAAATCTCAAAATCAATGTTTTCTATGATTTTTGAAACATTGAACATTGTATGAAAAGTATCAAACAGTATCAAACGAAGCTTGGCCTACACGCTGGAGCCTGATCCCTCAAACATGTGCCAAGCGAAGCTTGGCCTGCCCGCTGGAGCCTGATCCCCCAAACATTTGCCAAGCGAAGCTTGGCCTACCCGCTGGAGCCTGATTCCTCAAACATTAAGCGAAGCTTGGCCTACCAAGCTTGATCCCTCAAACATTTGCCATCTGGAGCTTGATCCCTCAAATATTTGCCAAGCGAAGCTTGGCCTACCCGCTGGAGCCTGATCCCTCAAATATTTGCCAAGCGAAGCTTGGCCTACCCGCTGGAGCCTGATCCCCAAACATGTGCCAAGCGAAGCTTGGCCTACCCGCTGGAGCTTGATCCCTCAAACATTTGCCAAGCGAAGCTTACCCACTGAGCATGATCCTCAAACATTTGCCAAGCGAAGCTTGGCCTACCCGCTGGAGCATTAAGATGAATCATACATGTGCCATTTTAAGCTTAGCTGGAGCTTGATACTCAAACAATTGCCACTCCAAGCTTGGCCTACCCGCTGGAGCCTGATCCCTCAAACATTTGCCAAGCGAAGCTTTGGAGCCTGATCCCTCAAACATTTGCCAAGTCGAAGCTTGGCCTACCCGCTGGAGCCTGATCCCTCAAACATTTGCCAAGCGAAGCTTGGCCTACCCGCTGGAGCCTGATCCTCAAACATTTGCCAAGCGAAGCTTGGCCTACCCGCTGGAGCTTGATCCAAACATGTGCCAAGCGAAGCTTTACCCGCTGGAGCTTGATCCCTCAAACAATTGGCGAAGCTTGGCCTCCGTGGAGCCTGATCCCTCAAACATTTGCCAAGCGAAGCTTGGCCACCCGCTGGAGCCTGATCCCTCAAACATTTGCCAAGCGAGCTTGGCCTACCTGCTGGAGCTTGATCCCTCAAACATGTGCCAAGCCTTGGCTTGGAGCCTGAGTCCTCAAACATTGCCAAGCGAAGCTTGGCCTACCCGCTCTTGATCCCTCAAGGCTATTTGCCAAGCGAAGCTTGGCCTACCCGCTGGAGCTTGATCCCTCAAACAATTGCCCGAAGCTTGGCCTGCCACCTGCTGGAGCCTGATCAAACATTTGCCAAGCGAAGCAGCCTACCCACGAGACTTTTTATGGACGGTGTGAATATATACGCATTGGGTTTCTACGCCGATACGGACTAGTTAATAATGTCTTTGTGTGCGGTAAAATAGGGAAAATAATGGTCAATTTAGAGGGATATGTGAGGTATTGTATATGAAATTTTTGGATGATTTGACATAAAAAGTGAATTTTAAATATTCGAACAGACTGAGCACTTACTTACTTACTTTCCTGGTCGTACAGATTGAGTGTGACTCAGTTGAAGCTGGCTACCGCTTGTCAATTAGCAATTCCAAGTGTTATACTATCTCTATCGACAGGATCTTCATGCTGCATGAGTATTCTCGAACACCTAGCATACTCAACTATATTGACTGAGCATTCTCATCAGAATTGGTCATTAAGATGAATATACACTGATTTTAAGTTAGGGATAACGGATTCTGTACGAGATTTGAACAAACGTGCTACAATTTTCGGTCGCATGCTCCTACCACAGAGCTGTCAAGTATTGTTTGAATGTATATGGCAAAATGCCTTATCTCTCTTACTACTGAACTCCATACTTTTCCAAGTCTTCCCAATATTATTTTCGAGATTAGTCGAATTGGTCGATTCGGTCACTAGCGAAACAAATGAAGGAAGCACCACCAATAATTTTTAAGGCTCCGTCTATACTTCTTTTATTAGTAGCTTTAATTAGTACTAATGTAAGCCTCTTCTCTTTGGTGTCCATAAGGCTGCCAAAAATAGATAATAAAACCCGACCGACACAAATGAAGAAGGCTCCGCCACGGAGAGAGAATTCTTTTGGATCCATGGAAGAGTCTTGAAGAATCCATCACAGAGCCTTGAAGGATCCATGGAAGGGTCTTGAAGGATCCATGGCAGAGTCTTGAAGAATCCATCACAGAGCCTTGAAGGATCCATGGAAGAGTCTTGTAGGATTTGTGTCTGATCCTTGTAGAATCCATGGCCGAGCCTTGAAGGATCCATGGCAGAGTCTCGAAGGCTCCGTGTCCGAGCCTTGAAGGATCCATGGAAGAGTCTTGAAGGATCCATGGCAGAGTCTTGAAGGATCCATGGAAGAGTCTTGAAGGATCCATGGCAGAAACTTAAATGATCCATGACAGAGTATTGTAGGATCCATGATAATGTATTGAAGAATCTTTGTTGGACCCTTCTGTATCTTGTGTACCTCAGAAATAAAGTCAATCTTTGACGTTTAATTGTTGGTTGTGCTTCAAATCTTCAAATTCCATTAATTCTTCATCAAATGCATCGTTCGAATAAAAAATTGCAAATATATAATTTTGTATTAATTTCAGGCACTCAACATCACGTTTGCTCAGTCAGTGGAGAAAATATCATGAGTCATGGTAATGGCATAAGTCATCGATCAAACATAAAAAAAATAATTTATATTATTTTAGCTGCTTTTTTTTATTCAACTCAAATTTAATGTGAGAGAAAGTATGGAAGGGTTTTTTGTTCTGTTAATTCTATATAAATAGTAGAAAAAGAAGGGATTTCATAATGAAAAGCGGAAAGGTGAGTCAGTGGGTATGACTCAAATGGATGGTTTGTCGAATCAAATAAAATGAAAGACGTAAATTAAATTTCTTTTGTTTCTGCATTTATATATTATTTTTAAAGCATGTTGAGTAATGAAAGGCATGTTGTGGTTTTATGGAGTTGAACGACTTTTAGGAATTAAATGCTCTTTTTATGAAATATTGTGAATGAATTTTAAATAAATTGGATATTCTTCAACAGTCCTTAAATTAGGGTAGTAGTCAGGAATGAGGGAAAAGGGAGCATTGGGGCACCAAGGACACTAAAGGGACACGAACGATACAATGGTGACTGGAACTCATTCTTTTTGGTTTCATTTTTTGACTCTATGTTCTTTACCTCTACCACAGCCTACACCGCGACCACATCCACGTCCACGATCATCAAACCCTTGTTTGTAGGCACGAGGTTGAGCTGAAGCTTATTTGTTAGAAATCTGAATCAAAACTCATTTTTTCTGTCAAAATAGATCAATAACAGCAGTTGTGGTACCATCAAGGCACATTCATAACATGTTGATGTATTGCCATCAAAACTATATACATTCGAGTATAACACAATGTACCCGAGTGACATAAATGAAGAAGGCTTCGCTACGGGATGGAATATCGATGCTATGACGCAGTGGTGCGAAAACTTCTTTTTTTTGCTGCAAACCTTGGTGATAACTTGAGTCTTTAGAGTTACAGTGGAAGGCAACCTTTGGCACGCTATTGTGCCACGACACACCAGTTGTCCACCTCTCGAGTCTTTATAGCAGTGGAGAGTAAACTGTGTTTGCCGCAGCACAATAGTGTGCCACAGGTTGCCCACCACTGCTCTAAACACTCGATTAAGATAAAACAAAAATGGGTGTTGCACAGGGACGGAACTAGATATTTTTTGAGGGAAAGTGGGGGATGTGGTTGGTTGGTATTTATGAAATTGTATGAATCACAAAAAAATTATTGGGGGGTTTGAGATTTTTCAACGAAAACTTCGAGCAAATTGAAAAATTCTCACTTAAAAGCTGGATTTGACTCCTCCTCTTCTTCAGCCTATGCTTTTTCGAAATCTCTGTTCCGATAAATTTTCGGGATCGTGATCGGGATGGCCGATTCCGGTAAATCCCGGGATATCCCGATCCCGATAGCGAGAAAGCTTACTTCAGCCCTAAATACGAACCTGCTGTCTCATATTGAGAATCGTGACCTTAAGCCTCAATGTTTTGAATAACAATTCTGATATCACACATTTACTTGCTTATTTCATCATTTCGTTGTCCAAACAGATCCATGACCTTCTATATATTAGCCCAAGTAGTTGATTACCTCTTGCCAATCACCAATATCAAGTGCAATACTCTCTGTTAAGCATCTAAACCAAATAAATCCCCAAAAAACATGCACAAGCAGTCTCAAATCTTTAACAATTCAATTTAATCAAGTCAAATTGTTAACAAAGCCACATGTTACTGTAAATAAGTGCTAATATTAAAGCAATGAAACCAAGAAAAAAGGTACAGAATGAGACGATTTTTTTTTTCGTAATTTTTCTTTTCGTCAATCTGCTCCTAAAGATGTGGCACATAAGATGAAAATGAAAATATCACAATGGCAACACCAACATTAAAAGATTTTCCATCTATATTTCATTTTCCTCCTCTTGTTTATTTCTAGACAGGTGTTGGGTAATAATTTTCTCTTGCTTATTCCGTCTCTCATTCCATTCATTTCATTTCATTCATTTTTCTTTTTGCCATTGTGACGAAAAAAATGATGAAAAAGTTTTATATGGTCCCTTTATGATTGATGATTTTCTTTCTTTTCTTTTACTTCTTGTTCTCCTTATTCAAGCATAACAGCATCATAAAATGATGATGGTCTACTCACAATCTTTACATTCTCAACTTCAACTTGCTCTCCTTCTCCTTCTCTGTTTTGATAACAATTTTTTCTTTTGTGGAAATGATAATGTTTCATTTATTTTCAACTTGGCTGCGGGCAATGGCTGATTCTAAAATTTCTATGAATGACTTTATCATTGATTTAAAAGAAATTAAGTTCATTAGATTGGATGAAAGAGTTGACCACAGACTACCTTCATGACAAGAAGTTCTTTTTTTGAAACTAAGAATAGATAATCTTTGGTGATTTATGCCAGCAGCTTGACAAGTATAGAACCCTAGTATGAAAAAGTTGGGGAAACTGGAACTCAACATAAGCCACAAGCGGATGAGGGTGCACTTGGTGTCATTAAGAGACGTGTGTTACGAGCGATTTATGTCTTGTGAAGGAAGGAGAAGAATTCCCAAGTAGACATAATAATGAGCTTTATCTATATTCCAGGATGCAGATATAGTGACAGTTCGATGTGCTAATCGCTTGAGATGACGTTCCCATGTATATAGAAGACCAAGTGATGCCCCAGTTCTTATAGTCACAACTGCAGACTTTGTGGAGAGATTATGCGGTAGACCGATGAATTCCTGAATTGGATGTGTTGAAAAGGACGCCAGAGTCCTTAATATCACGAACTGGCAGAAGGCTTCGAAGGATAGAGCTGTATTTAGACATTCACTATGCGTGACAATGGGCGCTCGTACGCCCCAGTCAAGGAATTAAGTAAGTAAACTTCGTCTAAAGACAGATCCAGCTTTTGGAAAACTTTAAATGCATCTATGGTCCCTAGCAAGGAAGTAAGTAGCATTATAATGCGCCTTCTCTAACAGTCTCAAAAACACAAATTCTCAACTTTTTCATTCCCTTCTTCCATTTTCAAGTGTATTGGGTTAACGAATGGTCATTCAAGTATAAATTTCATTAATGATTGAGAATTATTTATTGATTGATTAATCGGAAAATTTCACAATTGATAAAAATGTACGTGACTTTGATTTGGAAGGATATACTTCCAAATATTCTTAAAATAATAAATAGAAGAAATTGGGATGAAAATAAAGAAAGCGAAGAGTTTTCTTTAAGACTCTTCTTGGAAGATTCAGGGGGTTTTGGTGATGGGGATAAATTTGGGAAATTCGAGTGAAATTTTTGAATTTTTAAGGCTCGGGAAACGGATATCAAATTGAGGTGTACCCAAAAATAACCTTCGGCATAACGCCCATCAGCGGCCGATGTCCAAGAATCCAAGCAGTTCCATACGCCCATTAGCGGCTCATCGTCGGCCCTAGCGACAGAAGATGCATGATGGACAGTCGTTTTCCATCGTCCAAAAACCTGACTTTTACCAACTTTGGTCAGAGCCAGTACGACTATTTCAGTTGAACAGTCATTTTGTATGATGACTTGAAATTGATGGAATTTTGTATGAAAGGACTGTGAAAATTGATTGGTCTTTGAGCTTAAAAAGCTGACAAATCGGCTAATTATCAATGATCTGGTTCCAAGCTGTAACTTTGACTGAGTGCTTTAAAAGATACATTTAATCGGCTAATCGATCAAAGCATCTGGTTCCAATGCCGGTGTGACATTCGACTGCTCAGAAGCTCTGATTTACGAATAAATGCGATTTAATGTATTTGATTTAAATCCGACAGGTTGATGCAATTGCCACGCCAGCCTAGTGTCAGATTTTGGATCGAACCTTATGCTGTTCGGTTGAATCACATCTTACTAGCTTTAATGTTTTCTGAAGTAAATTACGCTGAGCAAAAATGCTAAATGAATAATTTATTGACAAAAATTTCATATTAATTTATTAAAATTTCTTGAATTTATCTTTGATGACTTCCACTCCAATAATTTCCCACATCCAAAAATCCATCCAGAAACTGAAAACATAAAATATTTCATTTGCACATCATCTATGTCACAAGGATGAAATCTCCACCTTCATATCACATGCTAATTTAATTTCATTCATTCAACTTTTCAACTTTTTAATTAATGAGCACAAAATGAGAAATAATTACAAAGTTTACTCATAAAAAATTGAAAAGGTAAGGCATGAATGTTGTTTTTTTTCATGCTTGCTACTCAAATGTCATCGTGACTAAGAAAAAGAAAATGGTGAAAAATTAGATATTGATGTGTGGCTAAGGCGCATTTTATTCAATAATTGTTGTTACAAAGGAATTAAGCATAAATTGTTTGCTTAATCTAGTGGTGTTCAACCTGTGTCAAAATAGGCAAATCGCAGTAAGTGAATTTTATGGACAAAATAACGTATATGATACAAAGTGACGAAAATAAGGCACAAACAAACATTGAAAAATAAGAAACTCGTAACAAAATTTAAGAATTTTCATGGATGCTAATACTGATGAATAACTGATGAGTGAAGTAAGAAAAATGTCTGTGAGAATACATAAAAGAAGTGACACTGTTGAGCTAATGTCAGTGAATCGAGATAACGAAGAATGAAGTTAGGGGTCGTTGATTTATTAAGGAATGCTCTTAAGGGGGTGTTGGACTCAGCCGTCACGTCAACTTCAGTTCCTTACTTCCTTACTAAAACCATGCTCCGACTCTCCTGCTCCGACTCTCCTGGGTTATTACAGAAGGCTTTCCATCTGACTCTATTGCTGGTCATATACGCTAACTTTACGTCTTGTCGTTAATATGACGCCATACTGTGCCCTGCACTTATTTGCTGGGAATTTGGAACTGGTAGAAGTTAACTAAAGTCAAATCCAGCTTTTGACGAACTGTAAGTAAGCAAAGCCCTAGCGAACATGTTGCCCGAGCGACACAAACGAAAATAGACTAGAAGCTTTAAAGGCTCCACTAAATCTCTTTTATTATACCAAATGGAAGCCGCCTCCATTTGTAGGCCAAATGGCGTACATATGGCTGCCAAGCGGAAGTGGCTCCTATATCATATCAATAAAAGAAGTTTAGTACAGCCTCCATGACGGAGCCTTCTTCATTTAAGTCGCTCGGGTTGTGTTCTTCAGGCCAATGATCCTTAATTCCTTAAACTAATTAAACATCAAATACTGCAAAACATCACTTTAGAACTCACATAAATTCATTTCAGTTCCTGGAACCAAACAAACAAGTAAAAAGTACTGAATCTTAATTAAACCACTTAAAACAGAGCATAAAATTCTCTCTTTAAATTTTTTTTTATTTAAAACTCTTTCATGATCAAAAAAACAAAATTTGATAAAAGCATTCACATATGTAAATTTAAAGCATCAAAAGGTTTAAAACAAAATTAAAAAGTTAAATAAATGAGCAAAAATGTTCGTGGAAATTAAAGTGGAATTTTTTTCATAATGAACTTTTTCAGGGAATCACTTTTGAAATTTCGACGTATAGGTTCCAATTTGACTAGTATGGCACTAGTTTAGAGTCAATTTAGCTAGAAATGGACTCTACCTCCTGTTTTGTGTAGATAGAGATCTAATTTATCATCATACTCACGAACATTTCAATAATTTACATTACGATGACATTGGTCATCCTTAAAACTGTCATGAATAGCTTAAGTCAGTTAAAAGATCCAAAATCCAGTACAAGACCGGCGTGACACTTGCATGCCCTAACAGACAATGAGTGTGTTTACCAAAATGAGCGTGTTTATTAAAATACATGACCATGAATATCTTAGACATGGAAATATGGTTAAAACCAAATGATTCATAAATTGGACTTTAAATGATCTCACATAATGGGCGTTTGGAACCAACAAAACCTGTTGACAAGCTTTATAATTTGCATTTAATTTAACGAAAAACCAGTTTCAAGCGTCATATGCGAAGAGAATTATATGGTTTTGTCGGAACTCAGTAGCAAGAGTGAAAACAGATTAGCAAAACAGGACCTGTGACAGGCGAAAATCGTAAAAATTATTGATAATTTGTACATTTGTAAGGAAAACCATACAAATTATCAAGAATTTAAACTGTTTGTGCCTGTAACAGGTGTCTTTTTTGCAACTCTGAATGAAAAGAACAGTTTTGTCCTGACAAAAATTCAGCAGATGGACCTAATTATGATGCATCTGATCACTTTAAGTACACATCCATCTTCATCACATTCAATTCAATTCTGTACAAAATCATACAAAATCATGTCAAGGAGATCATGCCAATTTATTACAGAATAGGATAGTTCCAAAAAAACATAAAGAGGTCATTGAACTACATTTCAAATTTAAGAACATCTTGAAACTGTCTACTGAATCCTACAACAAAACTTAATTTGCCGAAAAATCAAAATCACTTTCATCAACTTCCTCCTTAATTGCTGTATTGAGTAAATTAGAGCGAGTAGAATTTGGATCGTCTGACGACTCACTATCGAGTAATTGCTTTACCAATTTAATATCATCACGCTTTGTTGACGACACAACATTCTCTCGATTGTCGTTATCCATTGCATGATGTGCCTTTGATGATACATCACTTGATGTTGTTGATGATGCTGTACCTCCTTCATGATAACTCTCATCATCTTTATTATAAATCTCGTTTGTTATTTGTTCAATATTTTCATTACCTGACTGCTGTACAAGATGTTGCGTCTCATAATTTGCATTCTCAAGTGTCATTTGTGTTGTATCTGTTCGATATATATCTGTTGTATTCGCATAACTACCATCTGTATTTGGATATTCGTTTGTATCGTCATGTGAAGCATTTGATGTTTCAATAAAATTTCTCTCATCATGCCGACTATCTGTGCCATTATAATTGTTTTCATTCGACTGATCCTGATACATATTACCTTCAATATTGTTGCCATCATTCTGATATGGGACATATTCATTCAGTTGAGAACCTTCTACATCATTGACATTCCCTCTTTCATATTCTTGTGTATAATTTTGATCATCATACATTGTTTGTGGAACATCAGTTGTATTGCCATCAGATGAATAATTCTGATTTTGAGTATCAACATAATCATAATAAACTGATTCATTTGCATAATTAGATGGATTTTGATCATCAACTGATGTTTCAATATAATTATTCTGCTGATAATTGGATTCCAATTGATGTTGATTATAGAGATTAAAATTATTTGCATCACTTTCAGATTGTTGTAATGAAAGACTTTGCTGCTGTTGCTGCTGTTCGTATAAATTTTCAATTTGTTGTGGTTGTTGTTGTTGCTGTTCATCGTAGGAGTCCTCATATTGATGCCTCTGGGATTCCTGCTGGTGTGAATAAATATTATTAGTTTGATTGTTAGTTTTCAAGGGGTGGGAGACTGTTAGGAACAGAGTTTTTGGTGAATTTTGATTAGAATTGTATGGAAATTAGATGCTGAATTGGATTTGGGGAGGAATGAAGAGGAATGGGACATAAGTTATTTGTTAAGTCTATTTTCTCAGAATTAAGAATGTTGTAACCATTTTTGTTTGACTACTATGTATTAATTTGTTGAAGGAACTGGAAGGAACAATTAATTCATGGCAGCCAAGTGACTGCCATATGTCATCCAAATTACTGTCACATAGCAGCCAAATGACTGTTATATTGCCACCAAGGACTGCCATATGGCATTCGAATAGTTGTCATATGGCGTCCATGTAGCTGCCATATGGCGTCTAATTGACTGCCTTTGACATCCAAGTAGCTGACCTATGACGCCCAAATAGCTGCCAAAGAGCGTCCAAGTAGCAATTTTCATGATAATTCACATAAAAATTCCGACTTGTATTCCAAGTGTCCACTATCTGGCTGCTATGTAAAACTTATTCCTACCGGGAGAAAATTAGGTTTTGACCAAGTTTTGGCTGATTTTTGGCAAGTTAGTTACTAAGGGAAGGAGCACTATGAAAACCAAATGACCATTATTATTCAAAGCATCATCTCAACATTATGAAAGCAAATAAATGAGGCAAAATAGACATATATTTAGGAAACATGCTCAAGATATGTAGTTATCACATGACTGCCTTTATCATAATATGCTGCTGAATTAAAAACCCATAAACAATGAAATCTAAAGGAACATGACACTAAAAATGCACAATAAGTGCCGATTGGACAAAAATATGTTAGAATTAGTCAATGGCAAGTTGATGTCTAGTTCTAACTATGCTTTTCGCTATCGGGATCGGGATCGGGATTTCCCGGGAAAATTTGTCGGGACCGGGATTTCGAGAAAGCATAGTTATAACGAGTTTTTGTGTACACGGGAGTGTCTTTAAGTTCAGGTGTCTTTAACAAAGTACTTAATCTCCTTGGATTCAGCTTCGAGACTTAGTCACGCTTGCCTAAAGTCACATATTAGCCATTTTTAAGTCGTATGACTTTAGTTTACTTAAAATGTTCCTTATTACAGACTAAACCCTATCAGACAAAGGGCATGCTTTCATGGTGCCGTATTACCACTACGGTACTTAAAAGCATCTTCAGTGTTTACTAGACCTTAACAGGCAAAAAGCATGCTCTTAAAGGCTGATTAAGTTAAGAACACGCTCGAAAGCATGCTTAACTAGAATATTTAGGTAGACCAAGCTCTTGAAAGCATGCTCTTTGCCTGTTAGGGAGAGATATTGAAGAAGGTTCCTGCAAAACAATATAAAGTGTATTTAAAGAGTATCTTACCCCTGGATCATTTTGTTGATATTGCACTGATGGTTCATAAGAATATTGCTCAACAGAACTTGTTTGATAATCACCAGCACTATTATTGTTATTATTTCCACTTGCATCCTCAAAGGAAGATGTAGGAACAGGATAATCCTGATTCTCAAACATTGATTGTTGATTTTGTTCATACATTTGAGGATATTGAGGATTCTCCAAATATTCGATCGGTTGCTGTTGAAAATTTATGTCAATTTGCTGTGTTTCACCTGATTCATTCTGCTGGCTATAATAATTGTAATTGGATTGACTATCCATTTGGGAGTCGTATGAACTCTTTTAATTCCTTCCGTATCATCTGCGTATTCACTTTGATTACTTTCCCATTCATTTGGAGAAATCAAATTTTTGTCATTTTTATCAATATCTACAACTGCATCATCATCATTGACATGTTGTCGTATGTCCATGACACTGAATTCTCGTTCGTTCTCATTCTGATTAAATTCATTTTGATGCTCGAGGGATGAAATTTTACTTGAATCATCATTTTTATTCACCAATGGTTGTGGAACGTCAATTTTTGCCTCATCACTCAATGACGATGCTGACAATCTTCTCGATTCAAAGTTTTCCATTATTTTACCTTTCTCACCATAATAATCGCCTTCAATTTTCTCAATCTTACGGTAGATTTCACCAATTTTATCATTCAATGCCATCGATGGCGATGATTTCAAATTTTTATCATCATTAATATTATTTATTGTTGTTGCTGTTGAGACTGTATTGCCTTCAGACAATGAATTATTGCCCTTTATATCAGACTCACATGTTATGACGCTATCCGACAATGACGAGATTTTGATATCGTCAAAATTACGCAATTCATATTCAACACTCGATTGCTGTGGCTGTTGCTCATTTATGTCTGTTGGTTGTTTGTCATAATGATAAATTGACATTTCTGTATCCGTTAATGGTAAATTATCATAAGATACAGATGTGGACGATGTTACAGATTCATTTTGTCGATTATCGGCTGAGTGCTTTTCCATTTCATAACTTGTTTGATTTAATAGCTTTTCAGGTATATCCCTATCTTGTTTCTCATCTATATCCAATGACTCAAGTTCTGTTGCTTCAATTGTTATTCCTGTTGTTTCTGTCAAATCAATTTGTTTCTCAACAATAATTTTTGGTATAACAAAACTACTACTATGTTGTGCTGTATCTATTGATTCTGTTGGTTCTGCTTCAATCACCTTTTCCCACACCTGATGCATTATATCATTCGATGGTGCAACAAGAACCGGTGTTGTTTCATTAATGGACTTTGTATTGGAATCTGATGATCCTATTGTTGTTGCTATATTCTCACTAGACTGCTGAACATTTGTATCACTAAATTTTATATCAAACATGTTATTTGTTGCATGTGGTACATCAAGTTTTTTATATGCAAATGTCATTTTTGATGATGATTCACTACTATCGTCCGAATCAGCATCAGTCATGTGAATCGAATTTTCCGGATTATACATTTGTTGTGAATCATTATTTAATCGATTCTCAAATGACATTGGACTTTTTTGTTGTGGCATAAAATCTGTTGACGCTTTTAGTGCTGAAGACACAACACTACCGACACCAATTGGTTTTATTAATGGGTTATCGTGATATGCTTTTGACATTTTCATGTTTCTATCACTATTGTAATTATGATGATATTCTTGTGGCTGATTATAAATGGATTGAAATGATGATAATGATGATTTCTCATCGAGTGGTAATTGCGGTATTGGATGCTGTAAATCCTTATGACTGTAAATTGAATTAATTGTTGTTGGCTGATTCATGTCACCAATATTGATGGCATTGTCATGAGAAGGATGAAATGATTTTTTATTCATATTATTATCATCTGGAGCTTTATGTGTATATACCATTGGCATTTGCGTTGTTGTATAATCGTAACGAATCATTTGAGGATATAATAATGTTGAAGGATAAGATGAAGGTTCTATTTCTACAGCAGGTGATGATGATGATGCTAAAGCTCTTTCATGATAATTGCTTGATATAATTGAATTTTCTGCTATTGCTGTAGATGTCAATGGCACTTCACGAAACATTGATTGATTATTTTGATAGGTGTGTGTAGTAATTGGAGAAGTAGAAGATATTGATATATACGAGGGTGCATTTAATAGATAATTTGATGGCCTTAAGTCAGTAACAAATGCGGAAGCTTTACTCATATAATACGATGATTGATGAATCGGTGATTCGTCATACTTTGCTGTAAATGGTCTCTGTATATTACCAATTGTTTTGAGATTTTGCGGTAATGAATAAACTGATGATGTTTCGGTCGCCTTTCTTGTCGTCCATAAACTCAATAAATATCTCTCGTATTGCCTCTATAAAGGATGTAAGAGTTGTAAATATATATGAGTATGGAGAAAAAAAAAGTGAATATAAAAAAGTCAAGTGGTTGATTGTTTTCGGACGTGTATGTAGGAAGAAAGGATGATGATTCCCAGTGGGGGGATGTTCACTTGTTACGTAACGTACTAGGGGGTGAGAGGAGAGGTAGGGGCTGTTAACAGTCTTGGAGAGTTTTGCTAAGAGCCTTGGAGATAGTTTATATTTGTAGGGATGACGGGGTGTGGGGGGTGTTGAGGATGGTGTGGTTACAGTTTGCACAGTTAGTAGCTTCTGTAGCTGAGGAGAGGAGTTTGGGTAGGGGGTGGCGGGTTCGGTTTCGAGAACTCGGCTACGCTTCAAACTACGAATAATTACTTTTATCCTTATCAATATTGTTAAGGAAGTACCGACGGGAAAGGGTCAATATGTCGGTTATTCTCTTGCGTGACGTAACAACTGAACAGTCCCCTTCAGGAATGTTGTTTGGAGTTTTTTTGAAGCATTCTCATGACGAATTCAACTTGTTGAGAATCCATATAAATCTGATAAATTCTGATCCATAAAAATTCCACAAAAATATCAACAAGACTACTCGAAAACTCCCACAAAATTCCCAACAAGGAATTTATCCTTCCTCCATATACAGCACGATTATTTTTTTGCCTATGAATCGTTTCCTGGGCGAGTAGTTTCAAGGTGGTTGTTTGTAAATTCTTTATTTACCTTTAGTGCCCTCAATCTTTCAGTTTTAGATGCCAGCAGTTGAGCTTGATAATCAACTCGTTCCAATGTCCGTAAAATATTTTCATTTCTTTCTGCACGTCGTCGTTTCTCGTCCATAAATTGCTTCTGTTGACTTTGTAACGTTTTAATTATTGATTTTTCACTGCCGTGAGGAATAAGACAGATGAAAATTATAGGGGAGTGGATAAAGAAGATGAAAATGTAATAGTAAAACGTGTGTGTTGGAAATGGAAATTATATCAAGTGATATTAGATATGGTGGAGTGACTTGTGTGATTTGAAGCTGTTTTTCTACATTTTAATTAGTGGGGATTTTAATTTAGAATCTAGTTGCAGTCTTTATATTAATTAAAAGTGCACATTTGAATTAGAGTACTTCTCATAATTGACTGGGGTGACGTCCAAACACCATGGCATAACCACTAAAGTTTGGTCAACAGTAATGTCAAATTGTAACGACACGAGAGGGGTTAAGTGCCAAAATACTCTAGCTTCCTTTTTAGACTATATTCTATCTATCTTGGCCGAGTGACACAAATGAAGAAGTCCCCGGCAATACGGTGCTCTTAAGGAACTGCTGTGGAGGCTAAATGCAAGCGTCAGATATTTCAATGCACAGTTCTGTACTTACTGTAATTTTCATTCAAATACTTCATTTAACGTACTTACTTAATGACTTTAAATGAGTACATTAAGTACAGTACTGTACTTTTGGAGCGTCTGACCCTTGGCTAAATGGAAGTCACATAGATGCCACATGAAGACGACTTCCATTTAGAATTTATAAAAGAGCTTTAATTGCTGGAACATATTCAGCGGAACTGGGGATCGAGAATCAATAAGATTCTGTCTGTACTCCTGTTTAGCGGACCTTTCTCCACCTGTATCACTCGGGCTTTAAAACAACCAGATCAACAATCTCAAATCACATCAGATTTGTCCAACAAATCCAAGATCAATTTAAACTGCAAAACTTATAGCACTAAACTTAAATTTATGGTTCACCATCCCCACGTTAGAAACAGATATAAGAATATATGCCGGAATGAGGCGGTGAAAGATGGCAGTGTTAAAATAGGAGGCAGTAAACATTTGATAAAGCAGGCAACATGTTTGAATTTATCGACCATAAAACAATCGTAAGCATATAAATTGTATTTGCTGCTTTTTTTTTTTATATATTTGCTGCTTACCATTCTGACTTTTCCTGATACATCTTCTGCAATTTATTGTTCAGTTCCTCTCTCTTATTTTCACTATTTATATGTAAGGCAGCATGGATGAAAAAAAAATGAAGAAAAAAAAAAATAGAAATTATTGAAAACAATTCCACTTGGATGGTGTGAGCAAACTATTATGGATTTTTTTATTACACAGCACAAAAAACCTTTTTTTTTTCAAAAGCTGTTATGTTCTTCCTTCATTCTCATCCAGATTGTTTCTGGTGAAAAGTTAGAAGGATTTTAATAAATCAATGAGCGCAAGTTGGATATTTTTTTGGGATTGGATGATTTTAGTCACGCATGTGGATTATCAGGGGTTTTTTGGAATAAAATTATAGTCTTTAGCACCTCTGCCCCCTCCAACCCACCCCTTTTTGTGGTTCATGCAAAAAACTCTTAATTTCTTGTCATCGCCTTTAAACATTTGGGATTCAAATTGTGTCTATCTAATCTATTTTGGCTATTTTGGTTCGGTAATCAGGATTAAGGAAGTGAATTGAGACGATAAGTCTTTCAACCCGAGCGGCAAAATTCAACGAACATCATGCTCTTGCTAAAAACCCTAATCAGGAAGATACAAAGCTAGTTTTTTGGATTCCATAATAAGTAATCGATTAAAGGCAATTTTCCAATCTTCATACATATGTAGCTTAGTTAACTGATTTAGAAATCCTTGAAAACTAATGCATCTACGCCTTGAAAATACCTCCATTCCCATATCAATCCACAAAAACAAAAAGATTTTAAATATTTCATTTGATTCAACAAATTGCCAGGTGTTGTTGGCAACGATTCAATTTGATTTGAACAAAAACAGGTGATAATTTGGTGCAAAATTGGAATAATGCCAAAAATTCATGCACGATTTCATATGGAATGTGTAAAAATTATGGAAGAAAATTCGTCAAAATCAATTATTAAAGAATATTTTTTGTGTTCGATAGGAACTGGAATTTTTCCATAAATTGTGAGGGAATGTGGAATTATTCAAGGATGTGGATGGGATTTTGCAGTAGAATGCGCTATAGATTAACCAGAGGTTGAAGTCGACTAGGATCTTGTATTGAGTCGAGTTGACTCGAGTCGGCTTGGACGTCGTATAGAGTCGAGTTGACTCGAGTCGATTTGGATTTTGTATAGAGTCTAATTGGCTCGAGTTGACTTGGACTTCGTATAGAGTCGAGTTGACTTGAAGTCGACTCGTACTTCGTATAGAGTCGAGTTGACTCGAGTCGGCTTGGACGTCGTATAGAGTCGAGTTGACTCGAGTCGACTCGTACTTCGTATAGAGTCGAGTTGACTCGAGTCGGCTTGGACGTCGTATAGAGTCGAGTTGACTCGAGTCGATTTGGACGTCGTATAGAGTCGAGTTGACTCGAGTCGACTTGGACGTCGTATAGAGTCGAGTTGACTCGAGTCGACTCGTACTTCGTATAGAGTCGAGTTGACTCGAGTCGACTCGTACTTCGTATAGAGTCGAGTTGACTCGAGTCGGCTTGGACGTCGTATAGAGTCGAGTTGACTCGAGTCGACTCGTACTTCGTATAGAGTCGAGTTGACTCGAGTCGGCTTGGACGTCGTATAGAGTCGAGTTGACTCGAGTCGACTCGTACTTCGTATAGAGTCGACTCGTACTTCGTATAGAGTCGAGTTGACTCGAGTCGGCTTGGACGTCGTATAGAGTCGAGTTGACTCGAGTCGACTCGTACTTCGTATTGAGTCGAGTTGACTCGAGTCGGCTTGGACGTCGTATAGAGTCGAGTTGACTCGAGTCGATTTGGACGTCGTATAGAGTCGAGTTGACTCGAGTCGACTTGGACGTCGTATAGAGTCGAGTTGACTCGAGTCGACTTGGACGTCGTATAGAGTCGAGTTGACTCGAGTCGACTCGTACTTCGTATAGAGTCGACTCGTACTTCGTATAGAGTCGAGTTGACTCGAGTCGACTCGTACTTCGTATAGAGTCGAGTTGACTCGAGTCGACTCGTACTTCGTATAGAGTCGAGTTGACTCGAGTCGGCTTGGACGTCGTATAGAGTCGAGTTGACTCGAGTCGACTCGTACTTCGTATAGAGTCGAGTTGACTCGAGTCGACTCGTACTTCGTATAGAGTCGAGTTGACTCGAGTCGGCTTGGACGTTGTATTGAGTCGAGTTGACTCGAGTCGGCTTGGACGTCGTATAGAGTCGAGTTGACTCGAGTCGATTTGGACGTCGTATAGAGTCGAGTTGACTCGAGTCGACTTGGACGTCGTATAGAGTCGAGTTGACTCGAGTCGACTCGTACTTCGTATAGAGTCGAGTTGACTCGAGTCGGCTTGGACGTCGTATAGAGTCGAGTTGACTCGAGTCGGCTTGGACGTCGTATAGAGTCGAGTTGACTCGAGTCGACTCGTACTTCGTATAGAGTCGAGTTGGGATTATGTCGATTGCCCATTTTCACTTGCCCACTGATTGTTTGCCCACTGACATTTTCCCACTAGTCTTTTTCCCACTGGTACGTTTGCCCACTGGTACTTTTGCCCATTGATTTTTTCCCCATTGATTTTTTGCCCACTGGTACGTTTGACCACTGGAAGTTTTGCCCACTGCTTCTTTGCCCACTGGTACTTTTTCCCACTGATTATTTTCCCACTAGCTTTTTGCCCATTCGTACGTTTGCCCACTCGTATTTTTCCCCACTGGTACGTTTGCCCACTGATTATATTCCTTCATAAGCAATGCGTTTGAAGCCCTGCAATGACTGGCTTCCTGGCTAGACAAAAATTCTACGCAGGAAGCACTTTGAGACTTCGGGGTTTTTGCATTCAATAGCTCAAAATTCGTAGAGGTGGTAAACACTTTTGGTTTTATGGACTTCATTACCCTTAACTTTATTGTTTTTAATGGTAACATCATTGATAAGTAAGTAAGTAAATATCTCAACTGGATGTAATTATTATGAGTATAATGATTCTGGATCTTTTTTAAGGACATAGTGTGTCTGGAAGTTAACTAGATCTTATTATGTTGCACATTATGTGACTGGTTATTCTCTAGATCTTATTTTATGATCATGTTGTTGAATTATTATTTTCAATCGAATAAGATCCAGTGAGCATCCAGAATCATTATACTTATTTACTTACTTCCTTGGCAAAGGCGCACGAGGGCCCATTGCCGCATTTAGAGTTCGTCGGAAGCTGTATTCTGTCTTTAGTTAATTTCTGCCCGCTTCTGATTCCCAGCACTTTTGCATCGTTGCTCACACAGTAATCTCACGAGCTTATTAGTCTACCTCGAGAATCAATATACTCATAATAATTACATCCAGTTGAGATATTTACTTACTTACTTATCAATGATGTTACCATTAAAAACAATAAAGTTAAGGGTAATGAAGTCCATAAAACCAAAAGTGTTTACCACCTCTACGAATTTTGAGCTATTGAATGCAAAAACCCCGAAGTCTCAAAGTGCTTCCTGCGTAGAATTTTTGTCTAGCCAGGAAGCCAGTCATTGCAGGGCTTCAAACGCATTGCTTATGAAGGAATATAATCAGTGGGCAAACGTACCAGTGGGGAAAAATACGAGTGGGCAAACGTACGAATGGGCAAAAAGCTAGTGGGAAAATAATCAGTGGGAAAAAGTACCAGTGGGCAAAGAAGCAGTGGGCAAAACTTCCAGTGGTCAAACGTACCAGTGGGCAAAAAATCAATGGGGAAAAAATCAATGGGCAAAAGTACCAGTGGGCAAACGTACCAGTGGGAAAAAGACTAGTGGGAAAATGTCAGTGGGCAAACAATCAGTGGGCAAGTGAAAATGGGCAACCGAACCAAACCCGTCGAGTTGACTCGAGTCGACTCGTACTTCGTATAGAGTCGAGTTGACTCGAGTCGACTCGTACTTCGTATAGAGTCGACTCGTACTTCGTATAGAGTCGAGTTGACTCGAGTCGACTCGTACTTCGTATAGAGTCGAGTTTACTCGAGTCGACTCGTACTTCGTATAGAGTCGAGTTGACTCGAGTCGGCTTGGACGTCGTATAGAGTCGAGTTGACTCGAGTCGATTTGGACGTCGTATAGAGTCGAGTTGACTTCGAATCCCGAGAATAACAAAGGAAAGTGCTTAAAACTCATGAATTCTGTAGAACAACCCCTAATCTGACAAACTGAAATTGGCTGCCTTTTCATCACAAATCACGATAAAACAATAATAATGAGCAGAATGACTGATATAAAAGAGAAAGAAAGCATGTTGTTGTAGCTCTTTTAATACTTCTTTTCCTTCATTTATATGCTTTTGTGTATTTTTTTTTTGCTGATCATTACACATGTACAAACACAAACATTGCATTTGATTAAAAACCTAAAAAGCCAGCAGCTGTGTATTTTGGATAGAAATGCTATCAAACATATGAAATTCACATCTGTTTCTTAGGTCAATGAAGCACAGCGATTTACAAGGCAGTTTCACAACTTTTATTTTCATATCCATTGTAGCACAAATTCACAAATGTTTGGTATATATATATATATACTGTACATCCTACTGGTATGGCAAAAGATTGTTTAAAAATGTATTTTATGAAAATTTCCTTCCCTTTTTCATTTCTTAGTTATGTATATTTTCACATTCCATTCACAAAATGTGTATGTAGTTTTATGTTCCGGTACTCATTTCCCTTCCCTTACAATTTAGTAACTAGTTTGTGGAAATATTTATAATCTTAACATTTTGTCTATTTTGTTAGATCTGCAAATATTGTCTACTGAACTTTTACCAGATTTATCTTGAATCAAATGCTTTATCCCGAGCAGACTGGGAGCATGGTCATGAGTATGCTCAGAAAATTAAGCACGGCGAATTATATTGATCAAGTATTTTCATGAGCACGCTCATTCAGGAGAGGGGGCTCATTGTCTGCTAGGGGATCTAGTCAAATTATCAGGTTGGGTGATCATGACCAAGGAACTCTTTAAAAGATCGTCCAAAAAGCACACGACATTGAAATTGGTGGATTTCAGGCTTCAGGCCAGTGTGACTACTGGCCAGTGTTAAGTCGATCTGGAGCCGAATTTTTGGCCATTTCTGTACAGTGTGCTTTGCGATAGAAACAGCTATCCTGAATAGAACAAATCTGTTAATCTAACCGAAATCCGGTATCAGACTGGTGTGACTCTTGCATATATGATGCCGTATTTAAGCCGAATTCGGCAATAAGCTTGAGTATCACCAGCCTAAGACCCAGTTTTTAGATTGACTAATCGATTTGTTTAATTCGGGTATGTCCTTGGGTATGTCAAGCACATGTCAGCTATAAAGTCAGACTTAAAAGTGCTCTAAAGAAGGTTAAAGAAGGTTATGCAGCATATAAAGGAATTTTAGGCGTCATTAGGTTTTTATGTGAATTTAGGTGTCAAAGGACTCATTTTTGAACTCAATTCTTGAATACTAGCTCCATTTGTTTGGGAATAAATTATATACCACAATCCCCATCTTCAGACGTACAATCCCCATCCTCCACTGTATGAGTTCCAATGCAAATGTCAATCTCTCTTTAATTCATATTATCCCCTATCCGAATAGTACAAGTCAGAGTCTCGACTTGAATTGGATTTTTGATTGATTAACTGATTTGTGCTATTCAAAATTAAAGTAGAAATAGCCTTAAACAGCCTCTAAACTCTCTGACTTGAGACCTACCAAGAATGGGATATTCGGGGTCAAACCCCGGAGCTTAAAGCTTCTCCATTATTCTTAATAAGTTAAAATGCGTCACCAAATCCATTCAACACACAACCATCACTTGCATTTTCACTCATACGGTGCTCTATCCATTTATACGCACATTCATTCACATATGATTATTACCTTTCTCTTATTTGTTGCAAAGTGCTATCGCACATTGCTTTGTAGCTTTTATAATCCATTACTAATATTTCTTTCCCTTTTTGCCTTTATGATAATTTCAAGCTTTTTTTTCTACAAGACTTTTTTTCACATGTAAAGCATCAAAAGCTCACTGAACACTAAAAATTTATTTTTTTTTGCTCATTTTTTGTGCTCGCTGACTCAAAATTCCTTTCTTCTTCCTTGTATTTTATCGCTTTTTTAACGTCAACAAATCATGTAATATTTTCTATTTTGTTCGCTAATTTTTTTGTGTATGTTCTGTTATCGCCGTGCTGCTTATTCTTCTAAAAAAATGAAGAAAAGTAGAGGATATAAGTCAGACGATGAGCAAGAATAGCTTAGATTTAAGTTTTATTTTCATTCGTGCCTTTATTTATTTTTTTATTTTTTTGCAAACAACAGCAAATAGAAGGCAAAAATGAAAAGAAATGAGAATCCTCCTGTCACCAACGTCGCCAACAAACAAACAGTTTTATTAATGCTGTTATTATAGGAATAGAAGTATACATATTTGGGTAACAAAATATGTAGAGAAGAACAAGAATGAGAAATGGAACAATAGTAAAGCAAATTCTTTTTTTTGGAGTGGCGGCGCGAGCGATGATTGCTCTTTTCTATGTTTTGTCGTTTATGGTCAAGGGATGGTGATATGGATAGACTTTTATGTGGAGTCGTTTGTATCATATGGCACTCGTTCATAGTAACCCTAATCTTGCACTGGCAGAATCGTCTTAATATGAGTCAACATCTTAGATCCACTTTGCTAAGACACAACAATATTGATGCTTAAATATCAGGCCTAACCAATACTATTATAGAAATGTGTCTTGGCTTAGGTTGAGTTACCAGAACAAATAATTTTGAGTAGGGTTTCCCAATATCCGGAACTGGTAGAAAGTTTCGAAGGATAGAGCTGTCTTCAGACATTCCCTACGCGCGGCAATGGACCCTCGTGAGTCCCAGCCAAGAAAAATAAAAGGGTTTCCCAAAGTTTTGGTTGTCTCAGAAGTTTTAATCTCGGTCTCGGAATTAGGAACGTTTAATTTTAAGTCTATTTCTTACGCCTAGTCTTAATTCAAGATCAGCACAATAAATCCTTGGACATTAGTGTGTCGTGAAGTTTAGTTTAAGAAGCACTGCTCCATAATAAAGCTGTTATATCTTTAGCTAATTCGATGGTGGTCAACCTATGTTACGCGACACACCAATAAGCCATACATTTTTTTGAAAATGCCATGAACGGTACGGATGTCATGTGCTGTTCAGGCCAATCCGTATAGCCAATTTCGACACCAAGGTGTGCCGTGAAAATTAAAAGCTTACCCACCACTCAGCTAATCTAAATAGAATCCTTGAAACACAACATTAAATCCTTCATATGTTGTTCACATGTGCAAACATCTCAACAATCTATCACTAATTCCAAGAAACTTCCATTGCCATCACCTTGACTGCTCTTCCATCAAATAAAAACTAGTGGCATGTGTATCTAAATATAAACCTTTTGTTTTCTAAGCAGACATGAAAGAGATATGATGTTTATAAGCTCATACTCTTTAGTTCCATTTCAATTCAACGTCCAAGGTCAATCAATATATGAACGACGATGAACGGGAAAAACAAGAACGAAAATCAATAGCTGAATGTTTTTAACTTCCTTGAACTACACAAATCACACGCATATAATAATAATAAATACTACAGTTTTCTTGCGGAACCAAATTGGCTTACAATTTACGATTTTTGTCTGTGATGAATCGTTTCAATCACTTTTGACTTAATTTTTCACTTAGAACTGCCTGATGTTTATTTTTATTACTCATGTACTAACAAATTTATCGAGTAATAAAGTAGAACCGAGTCAGAAATATTGTAAAAGACGAGGAACGTCAGCAATGTTTAAATCATGACAGGTGACTAAGCACAAAAAAATTTCTTTATGCTGTTGTTTTTGCTCGTATTTCGGGGGTTGCTATTCCATTTCGTTGTGTCCATAACAAAAAAAAAAAAAAAATGAACAGCGGTAGAAGAAAATAAACAAATAATAACATCATCATATGCTGATTACCTGGTTTCGTTTTGTACACAACTGCTGTTTTTTGTAGTTGTCTTTGCATGTATGCTTCGTCCTCTCGCGTGTAAGTATTTTACTACATTGCAGGGGTTGAGGGTGGACGTTTAAAAAGTATTGAAATGGAATTGAATAATAATGTTGAAGTATTGTATTAAATGCTTCAATGGTTTTGAGGGTTCAGGGAATTGACATTGACCGAGCGACACAATATAATGTCTGGGATACTGCTATGAGGATGCGTTGAACTTTCTAGAAACGCTGGTCTGCATTTAATGTAGTTTAGATATGCATATCTGCAGTTTAGCAGGCTTTCTATTTTTGGCTGCATCTTATAGTTTGTCCAAGATTGGGTTGCAGGCCTGAAATTTTTGACGAGACCTAGAAAAAAGTCAAAATAACGTGGAGGTGCCATAACGTCACAGTGACGGCAGTTTTTGTATTACATTCTATGATAGCTTTACTATCTATAACATTTTTAAGGACATTATCTTGAACTGCACTTTTCGGACTAAGCGACACTACATAGACTCCATTTAACAGTTATTTGAGAGCCAGATGGCGTTCGGATTCCATTAAAACACCGTTTTAATTTTATATGAATACCATCTTGTATTGCTTTAGTTTAATTACTTCGGTATGGTAACTCAGATATGTACTTACTTACTAATTTCGCTGACGGTTCAGATCAATTGTTATCCAAAGCCTCGCTTTGTTTGCATCTGAAGCTGGCTCTATCACTGGCAACCACTGGCTAATAACCGATTACCAAGAGTATTTGGAAAATATCAGCCTTAATTTTTGATATCAAACGTAAAAATTACGTGCCATGCTGCAGGAAAGTACTCAAAGAAGCGGCCTCCCCCTGATGACCCTCTGATGTGTTTGGAATTTTAACCTAAAACCCTCCTTGATGACTACGCCCTTGCTCTGATGACATCATTGTCGTCTGTACATTTTGCCTACCAAATAAAAATGGACACTTACCTCAACATGCAGTTCAAGTAAAACTTTCATAAATCCTCAAATATTCCACACACAAATCCACAATCCATCCCTCAACCCCTGCCTGAACGCATTGACACAATATCACACAGACATAAAATTGAAGTAGAGCATTGTGGCAAAAATAATGGATAACAAAATTCTGAATGTATAGGTTCAGGTTTTTATAGTACGACAATAACTGTTTTTTTGAAAATTACCATGACAACAATGTTGCTTAGTTGTTTATTATCAAAATTCAATTCACAATGAAAATTAGGTTTGTATTGCTTATGTCTATGCTGAATATTATGTGAAATACTATTATCGAAATGTTTGAGTTTATTTGAGATGTGAAAATACAGCACAAGTATGTACAAAGAGATTTCGATGTGCATGCATTATTAATTCAATTCAGTTTGATAATGGAATGAGTGCCATGCCACATAGAATACACAATCTAGATGGGACTTAACATGAATATCTTCTTACTCAATTGAGGGACTATAAATGAATTGATATTGCATATTGATGGACATCAAAATGCTTTTTCGTGAATGCAAACTTTGGTTTTTACATTGCAGGAAGGAACAGTGCACAAATTGATTTTGATTATTCACAATGGTATTTACGTTACATGACCTAATGAAGTATGCATAAAGAATCAATTTGATGTTTTAAGAGCAATTGAAGTTTATCATCACGTGCTGTGATACTAGAGCGTGTACGAGTTTGCTGATATACTTATTGATACACTTGGTTGAAGACATGGGCGTATTGGGTGTGAGGTCTGCTCCTCGTCTTTGCAGCTGTTACTTAATCATAGAAATCTCTAAAAAGCTAACTCAATAAGTGAACGATCCAAGAATTTATCAAATAGATTCAAAATTAGTCCACTCCTCCAGCTTGTCTGGGGTCTTTTCTGGTATTGCCTTAGCTTGGTGCACAACTGTATCTGAACTTTTCAATTAAGGGGGCCAACAACCAAAGTGTGGGATATCAACTGATTGTGGTTGCGTATATACGGGTGTTGGTCAAGACACCAAAATCAAAAATCCGACACAAGACGGCCTAACTTTGACATGATACTTACTTTATTTATTTCCTTCGGGATAGGATTTTAGAGTCCTTTTCTACTCATCCAATCCACGAATTCTTTGACATCATGCAGAATTTTAAAATCGAATTCGGCCCAAGTTAAGATTACGTCATCCAACGATTAAATTGATTATCGGAGGATTAGTCCAGAGATTGATGTCGACTTGCTCTTAGTCGCTAAAACTCGATTAAAATTTGCATGTTTTTTTATTTCTGCTGGCTCTTGTGAAGTATGAAATTTCAAACAAATTTCTATCTATTTTTAATAAAATTAAGTTTGACCTCAAAGCTGTCGATGGAGATAGTGTCACACTTCGAATTGGAAATTGGCAAGCGGCAGCCAGCGATAGAGCTAGCTTCAGGAACCGACTGAGGTGTGTGTGTGTGTTGGTTTAGGCCATGGATCACACTTAATCTGTACGGCCAGCTAAGTAAGTAAAAAGTAAATTTGGCCTCTAAACTGCAAACCTTATCACATGCCAACTAAGCATGGCTGTAAAAGCAAATCAAAATCAAGCTCCAACATCTCAATTTCAGAGATGCTAATTTGTTTGGTTTCAATAGTCATTAAAATTTCTTTGGAAAACAAATCAGCAAGAAGAAGGCAAAACAAATTCCATTATCGATTTTAATCAAAACATTACACCAAGGAGCTTCCTTTCTTCTTGTTCCATCCTCGCTTCTTCTTCTTTTGTTCTGTTCATTATATCATGTATGAAAATGAGATGGAAATTTACATCACATTAAAATGTGCCAAAAGCAGTCATAATGAGCGACATTATTTAATTAAACATAAAACTTTTGGTTGGAAATTCTTTTTTTTTTATAATGAGCTATTGGCAGATATGGAAGTGAATGAGGAACTTTGTTCACCTCCCACTTACTGTCTCACACTTGCTTTTCCTTTCATTCTGTCTGTGATGTGTATATGCAGAGATATATTTGAAAATTACTCAAAATTGAGCCTTACAGTAGGAATGTGAATGCCATACAGTATGAATGTACATGTGTGTGTGTGTGTGTGGTTTAAATGCGAAATTATATAAATTAATCGACTTACAATTTTTATTTTTTCTTCGACTTCATTCCATTCCAGCCATTCTATCACGCCCTCCGAGAAAGTAATTTGAATTTAAAAAGCAATTAATTATGAAAATTAAGGGGGAAATGTCAATATTTTATCGCTATAATTGCGAACGGCAATTTATGTTTTTTTTTTCTTTGCTTCATTTTATCTGCTGACTTTGCTATTTTGAACATGTTTTTTTTTTCGGTAGGTGTAGGAAAATTGGTTTGATAGCTTATTTGTTGATATGTCATGAGGCTAGCTAGGGAAGTTGTCAAGGTTATTTGATACTCTTTGAAGTTTACATTGATGGAATCCTGAGTGGAATAGGCTGTGATTAGTTGATCGTACTTCTGTCTGAACAGAACAACATGTTCGCTAGGGCACCACTACTTCAAATTGTGTCGCATGGCAAATAAATGTCAAATTTACGATTGGATCAAATAAATTTTGTGATCCTATTCCACTGGGGCAGTTCTGGACAACTTTTTTGTGCCAAGACACATCTCAACCCTGTCTCTATCACGACACACCTTAGCTGTTGTCTGTACTGCTTTATGGTTGCGAAACCTGGCACTTTACTCCAGAGAAATAGATTGCTGCTGCTGAGCTAATGATTTTTGTAACTGTTTTAGACGGATCCTTAGAATCTGGTGGAATAGGGATCCTTCGGAATGGCCATCAATTCAAGTTCTGCTGAGAACAGCTGAGCAGAAAGACATCGATCGATAGGTCACACATATCGGAAACAAAATAGTGTTGTAGCTGGAGAAGAGACACAAGCTTGGGTGGTGTAACCCTTGATTGGAATCCAGAAGTCGACGATTGGTTCCAGTAAGTGCACGTCAGTCCTAAAAATATTTTGGCGGCATATATTTATCCAGCAAAAATCTAATTTTCTTCGTGTTTTTCGAAAAAGTATTACATCAGGGCATGATCATTGTGTCGCGGCACACAAGTTACTCACAACTGGATTAACCTACCTAAAGCTGATGTGGTGCTTTTTAATTTGTTTAAGTATTACTGAATATTTTTTTTGAAAAAATGCAAACTTAATTTTACAAATCCTATCCAATAGAGTTAGATCAGTGCTAGACATTGGTATAGGATAGCCAGTGATAGAATCCGCTTTAGACACCTTATAATGGTGCCAAGAATTACAATTGTCCTGTTTAGCCATAAAAGTTACGAATTAAATTTAATTGACTACCCACCTGTGTTGCCCCTAAATTGTTTAATGTAATTAGTTGATTATAGACATTATTGGACATTAATTATTAAAATGAGTCTAATTGAGTTTTGATAGTGTTTGATAAATAGTTGACACAATAATGTTTTCAATGCTTTCAATACGCAACATTAAGTGAAAAATTAATTAATTTTCGTGAGGCTCAATATAAAGTTCCTATCAGCATGTAATAAGCATTTCTCCCAGGAAGTAGAAAACACAAAAAAAAGGAATACAGTCAAGGAATGTGTTTGACGAAGGTGGATGAAAAAAAAAAAAAAGGTTTAACATTAATGTTCGTTTGAAGGGAATTTACAGCTTTTATTTTGTTCGTGTTGCTTGCCTTTCCTCAGAAAAAACGAAAGAAATAAAATATTTATTTTCCTTTATTTCTTTCTTTTGTGTTGTTTATTTCCTGAAGCAATAAAAAAAAAAGCTCACTCCATTCATCTATAGCCGATCCCCATATCCATCTCATCGTCTATCTTTATGAAGAAAGATTGTTATTCTTCTAAAATAAACTTTTCAATTTCTCGAATTTCTTCTTGCTACCTTTTATCTCATGTTTTATGAAAGCATTTATTGATTGCCATGCACATTGTCTTTGTAAGTATTGTGTTGCATTTTGATGGATGGAAAGATAAGATATAGAAGCATAGATTGGATGGAAAGAGATTGCGAGGAAGACTGAAGATATCCTTGATTAGATGTGTTGAAAAGGGCGTTAGAGTAATTAATATCCCGAGTTGGAAGAAGGATAGGGCTGTCTTTAGACATTCACTACTTATGGCAGTGGTTCGTTCCAGCCAAGGAAGAAACATAACAGAGCAGCACAAGAAACTGAGAGCAGGGGCATATTATTTTGGAAGATTCCTCTTTCTGAGCCTGAGAGCAGTCTGACTCAAAATAATGAACGTTTCTGCTGACAAAAGTTCCATTTATTAGGTGACAGCCATAGAATTCATAGAAGGAAGCTTTTGATATAGGCATTACATGATATTGGAACTGGGCAAGTGGTGGTCAGTCAAAGTGCCAGTTACAGGTCCATGGAGAAAAGTGAGGAGGGTCTGCATACTTTGAGTTTCTTTAAACCATATGAATGCTAATGATTCTCAGAATAGGACCGAAATCGATAGAATTCCGAGATATCGTTTTTGATCAATTTTACTAGATTGAGATCTTGTGGTATTTGATTCCAGGAACCCGTAATGGCTGTCACATTAATTGCCACAGTAATGTGCGCATAAAGTATCCTATCTCTTGTTTTGACAATATTCTTCATTTTGACGGGATTCTTGCTTCTACATCCTAAATTTTTGTGTTTCATGGAAACTGGATACGCCCCTGAGTGTCTTCAACTCGGTTTTGAAACCTTCGATTAATATATAACACTTAGACAGCAAGGAGTGGCTTACAATTCAGCTACAAATTAAATATGCGCTACCAAACCTATTAATTCAATAACTCAACACTGTAACAAGTTTTTCACATCAATGGACTCACTGGAGATATTATGAGGAAGGTGAATGAAGAATAAATAACAAGTACTACTCTTTATATTCATTGTGCCATTAAGTGTTTGCAATAAAAATTATAAATGTTTCACTTTTTTTTTTAAACAAAAAATGAAGAATGAGAAACGGTAAAGAAAAAAATTGATTTTTATGTACACAGTTATGTCTCAGAACTTTTAACAAGTCAAACAGGTGATGAAAGGTAATAAACTGTAGATGGGAAAAAGAAAAGGAAATGCTGAGAATGTTTACAGAATATTAACAGAAATGAGATTTTTTTCTTTAAATTGACTATATTAAATTAGATTTTGATTTAAAGATTTTTATATGAGAGATTTTATGGTCGCAAACTTTATGGATTTTTTGGTGAACTTACTTGGTTTAGTGCTGTAGTTTAAAGAGATTTTAAACAAAACTTTTCATTCATGTGTTTTACATTTTGCATTATTATTGTGCAGCATGCATAGCTTTCAAGTTAGTAAGTTTATAGACATCGAGCCAGGAGGCAACTTCTGGAGCCTTGGGATAATTATGACTATGAAATTTAAAGTGTTTTTAGAATTATTCTGATAAAATCCTTAAATGCAGGACAACGAGAGAATTTGGGAGATTTTCAGTACAATTTTTGCTCAAGTTTTTCTGATTCTAAGCATGACAGAAAACAAAAGTGTTTGAACAAATATTGTTCTTTCTCAAAAACTCAAGTGCAGTTTATTGCACAATCCAAAAAGATCAAAAGATTACGAGGACGACCAAAAAAACTAATGGAAGGAAGTTGCTGATAGAGATAATATAGTTAGGTGTTGGCTAGTGATAAAGCCAGTTTCAGGCCCCAATCTGAAATACGGCATGCGTCGCAATTGATTTGTATGACCAACGAAGTAAGTAGTATGCTTTCTCGCTATCGGGATCGGGATATCCTGGGGGAAAACCCGAAAATTTCAATCCCGATCCCGAAAATTTATCGGGAAAGCATACTAAGTAGTGCAAAATCAGGACTTTCTTCCTGCCATGGATAGAAGCTGTTGATAGAGATAGCATGGCATTCATTTTCGGTATTTGACAGACGGAAGCCAACTCTAGGAGACGTCTAAGTGAGGTCATGGATCAAAGTTGATCTGTACGACCAGCTAAGCAAGTAAATCTTCCTAATAATGATTTGGAAATTAGTTCCAGATTCCTATCCTGCAAAGGTATGAAAATTATGTGAGAAATGGCAAAAATTTAAATTTTAATGACGTAAATAAACAGGAAGTAAGTAAATAGAAGGAAATTCTTTATTTTCATTGCGCTTTTCTTCATTGGTTTTTAATTAAGACTGCTCATATACATATGAGTTCAAAAGCAGCAAGCGAAAACGTACAAAAATATTTCAATAACTACCTGCAGGTTCCAACAATTTTGCTTTAATATTAAATTGAATTAAGTGGGTAGTAAATGCGAAAATTTATATTTCAATTTTCCACACTGGAATCTTTAAATGAAATTAAACTTTAATCTTTTCATTAAGGAACACAGGATCTTCTTACAGGTAGTGTAACATCTGCAAGCTATATATATTCAATTTAATTTGATTATATTCAAAGCATTTTTTTTTGTATTCTCATTTCAATTAAATTTTTACTTCCTTAGCATTTTCTCACATCATCTATGGCCTCGACTTAATTCTATAAGGATAAAAGCAGCAGCACATTTTACAACATTATTTAATTATCACGTGAATGGTTTATTAAAAGTATGTATGTATATACATACTCAAACACCTATGTACATACACATAACAACATTTCTTCCCATGATTATTAATAATGAATGCGAAAACGAGGTTGTAAATGTGTGCTGAGTTTTACATCCAGCTTTAAAGCCTTCAATTGAGTATTTGTTGATATTTTCTAGAAATCGTAATTGAAGCTTAATTTCGGGTTTTGATGACTTTAACGCCCTTATATGTTATCACGGTATTGCGATAATTATATGACCTAGGATATATGAGTGCATCGTAGAGTGTATGTGTCGGTCCAAATTCGAATTTAATGCTTAAACTTCAAATGCTCAACTAAATTCATTATCTATCTGATCGATACACATTGGATTGTTGCTTCCAGTAGGCTGGTTTATTAAGAACCAAGTAGCTTATAATTGGTTGATCAAACAATCGAAACTATCGAATTCTTCATTTGATTCTCTAAATGTGCTGTCGTCTCGGCGGCATGGTGGCAACGTTTTCAAAGTGTGCAGTCCGGGTTAGACAAAGTTTAGCAGTGCATAAAATCATGGTACAGTAAAAAAGTACTCGGATTTGATCAAAATAACCATTGGATCGAAACTAGCTTTAAGAGAACCCAATGCCGAGATCAAAGCTTCCTGGCGTGACTCCGATATTTGAACCAAATCCAACACCAAATTAGAGTCATACCGACCTGAGGTTGTTTTTTGACTGATTACCGATTTGTGATATTTTGGGGATGTTATGTGAACCTATGTACTCTAATTCCTAGTTTGTCCATTCATTCCTTAAAAGAACCAACATCACTAAGCCTTATTTATTCCCTTCAAACTTGGGAAAACTCCATTAATTAAGGTCTTCAATGCTGACTTTCTGGACGATAAAAGAGCCCGTGGACGCTCAAAGAACACTTGGAAGGAAGCTAGTATTACACTTGTTATCGGAAATTGGCAAGTGGAAGCCAGCGATAGAGATCATGGATTTCCCAATTGATCTGTACGACCAGCGAAGTAAGTAAGTAAAGTATTCTCTTCAATTCAAACAAATCTATACTTTTCTAATAGAACATTAGATCCATATCGATCCCATTCTTAAAATCCTTATCCTTACTCACACGTGCACCTCCATTTTTGCAGTAGATGCAGTGAAAGTTAAAGAACAAACTAAACTTCAACCTTTTGTCGTCACCTTCATACTCGAATGTCCTTCTGGAAAAAGCAGAAGGTGAAAATAATCTACAAAGAGCATCAACAAGACGGCGAAGAAAGTCGTTAAGGTTTAATGCGAGAAGTGTTTAAATGCCATACACATCCAGGCACACACATATGTGTAATGAAAATTACTCTTTAAGAATAAAGAGTTTCACAAGACGAGATGTGTTTAATGACCAGGTTCTTTTACTTCTACATCTCCTTCACGACTTGCTTCACACACTAAAAAACTTTCCTTTCTCTTATCGTTCACGACGGTGTTAAAGAAGACGAAACTTGTATGGCAGCAATTTGCACATTAACCTTCTTTTTTTCGTCATCACCATCATCAATATCGGCAACATCAATTTGGTGCTGTGTATGTTGCTTGCGTCAAATTTCATGACTTTTCTCTCTTCTAAGCACTTCTTAGTCCATATGTGAATGTTGATTCCGAGTATTGGATTAAATTACCAAATAGTAAATAAGAGAGAAAATGGAAATGGAAAGGCAGGTCTCATTGAGATCAATTACAACAGTTTTTTTGACATGCATTAATTATGTTGAGTAGAATAAAAAAAAGGTTTTACTTCCATTCACATCTATGTAGATCAGTTGTGGGCAACCTATGTGCTGCGACACTTACAAATGCCATGAGCCGTATGTCGTGTGCTGTTTTGGTCGAATCTTAGCACCAAGGTGTGCCGCAAAGGACAAAAGGTTGTGCACCACTGGAACAGAATTAAGAAAGAGAATAAATCAGTATTTAAATGGGAAAATGGATCAATTTTCATTTTGAATGCTTTTCTTTTCGGCAATTCCAGATATAGAACTGATGAGATTTTCCTATGTTTTCATGTTTTGATTGCTGTCTTTATGGTTCTTTTTTCTTCTTAGGGTACCATTAATTAATGCTGTAAACATCTTAATGAAATTTTAATTTAAGAGGTTATCAAATTACCGCAAAGTACTCCAAAATTTCTTCATGTCTACATGCTTCTTTGTGGTTAGAGTTATGGAAAATTTTGACTATTGCGTTTTAAAATTATTTAATTATTTTACAGTATTGATGTAGGCTAATATTACTAATTATGTTAAAAGGGTTTCATAAAGTCTACTTCTTAGTTTGCATCCATATTTAGATCAATATTTTTGAATTTTTGTAGAATAATGTTGATTTATGGTTTTATTGCTGTTTCATCAAGTTACTGTCATAACAATTATATATTAATCTAGAATTACTAATTGATAACTTTATCATGTAATCAAATTGATCAGAGGTCGAAGTTGACATACTTGTAGTTGAATTATGTCGACTCGACTCGACAGGACTCGACAGGACTCGACTCAAACCAAGTCGACTCGACTCGACCCAAGCCAAGTCGACTCGACTCGACTAGAATCAAACCAAGTCGACTCGACTAGAATCAAACCAAGTCGACTCAACTCGACTCAAAACAAGTTGACTCGACTCGACCCAAACTAAGTCGACTTGACTCGACTCAAACCAAGTCGACTCGACTCGACTCAAACCAAGTCGACTCGACATGACTCGATTCAAACCAAGTCGACTCGATTGGACTCACACCAAGTTGACTCGACTCGACTCAAACCAGCTGCGAAATTAGCACTAGTGGCTCGAGTGTCTGCCAACCGTTCGTAACGACCCAGGTACAATCTCAGGAAAACTCTACTTGAATTTAGATGCTTTATAGCTATTATAGCCATATGAACTAGGTTTGCGTGATTCGTGATACACAAATTGTGGTTGGGTACATTTTATTGTCATACCCTGGGATTCAGGCAATATGCAGAATTGGGAATCTATCATTAATAGGCAAAAACAGACTTGACGATTTGTATTAGCGGTAAATGTGGGATGAATTGCATTTTTGGACATAAAATTAAATCAGTCCAAATCAGCTATCACAATGACATCATGTTAACGTTAGGCTCCTTCATCCTACAATAAACTGTAGCTCTTTAGGGTGTGGTGCAACAGATTTGATAGAGACAGCATTGCATTTGGTATTGGCAATTGGCAGGCGGAAGCCGGCGATAGAATCAGTTATAGGCGACATCTGCGAGAGGCCATGGATCACAGTTGATCTGTACGGCCAGCGAAGTAAGTAAGTAAGCAACAGATTTGAATTGCAGTGCCTCCAGCTCATAAGGCTGGGCCCTTCAAGCATTATATAGGGCTACTTCGATTCTTGCCTTCATCTCGACCTTATAGCAGTGTCAATTAGTTGAGTATCTTCATTGTCTGTTAAAGTACAAATTCCTCATAACAGCAAGTTCTCCAATATTCTACCAAACTCTCTCTCCCTCAAGGTCATATTTGCGAACAAACAAGAAAAGATCTTCTTATTGTGTCATGTTGTTGTTGTTATGTATTTCATTGACTTTTTGCACGTTTGTTCCTTTTCAATTCCCATACAGTTCATCCATATGAAATTTTTCAATATATACAATAAATTCATCTCTAAAATATATAAATTCAATTTCGATCAAAAAACACGAGTGACTGTGAATTTCTTTTAATACATTTAGGACGGAGGAGATGAAGGAGAAGATACAACAAAAAGGAAATCAAAAGAATAAGAAGAATTACCGTGATGCGTGATAAGTTGACAGTTTATATCCTTCAACTTCACAATTTCATTTTGATTTTTTTTTTTTTTTTGGAAGTAAAAGATGTGAGCAAATTCATAAGGGAAGAAGGGAAGGCACAAAAGGAAGAAAAAATTTTTTTTGAGACACAAATAAAACCATATGCTACACATTTAATCGATTGACAAATGCCAAGTGACATTTTTTAACTTTTTACTGGCATCATATTACGATATTTTGTAACATACATCCAAGCTTGTGAGAGTATTAAAGAGTCAAAAGGTAGGGTGAGTTAAACGACTTAATAATGTTTGCTTTATTGACTGACTGGTTCAAGGATGAGTTCATTGTTTGATTCTTTTGAATTCATATTTTCTGGATTGTTGGTAATCTGATGCGGGATGGATGGATATGAGTAGTTGGAAAATATCAGATTACGGGACATTTTATTCTGGATTTTATTGGAAGTTAGAATTTAACCTGTTGATAGGACAAGCTTATACCTTGATGACACTGGCAATTGAAGTTAAACATAGCCAGAACTAAACAGAAGTAAGAGCTATTGAGCTGGAGATTAAGATAGTTTCGGACTTATACTTTGACAAATTCCGGATACTTGACTATGCAGATACACTCAAGACCGATACATAGACATTTCGAACTTGGATCAAGACTTTTGCAAATTTTCTTTCAGGTTTCGGTCCTGATTTCGGTCTCGAGTAGCGATGAGAACGAGACCAAGACTTTCCAATCTCGGATTAAGATTTTGAGAAATTCCCTTGCAATCCCGGACTCGATTTCGGTCTCGAGAAATTGACAAAAATGAGCATTACTATGTAGTTACACTGAATATCCATAATATAAAATTCCGAATTTAGGTTAAGACTTTGGCATTTTCTCTTATTGTCTCAGTCCGGTCTCAGTCGTGATGTCGGTCTAGAACAGCACTATGTAAGAGTTCATAAGACCGAGATCAAGATCGAATTCAAGAATTTGACCAAACCGAGCAGAATAATGTTAGGATTCTCAACACCGAGACTTTAAGAAACCCCTTTGTAAGCTAGGTCCAGGAACAGGTCCGGTCTCGGTCTTTGTCTCGGTTTCCATATCGGTCTAACTCTTGGTCTTAGTCTAGGTTTCAGTCTCGATCTCAATCTTGATCATGTTAACGGTCCCGGTCTCGGTCTCGGTCTCAATATCCAGAATTTGTGCAAATCCTGACTTCGACAATATATACATAGTTAAAAGGATCGCAGCCTTGGCGATAAGACGTGAGCGTGCCTAGACACCATCATGACGGCTGTATCTGGTCCATTTTTATAGCAACAAATTCAATTAGCCGTACGTTCCGTTCATATCAGTGCTTATTTTAGTGAATACTTTCACTTGGTTGTGGCAAGTTGCCTACTACAAAGCTAAATAACCTATATGTCAAAACATCATGTTGTAATAATCACTAAACAATGTTCTCCCTTTAAATCCTGCTCAAATCCTCTCAAAACAATAACCAAAAAAAAAGCAATTCAACATGTCCATGTCACGAAAAAAAAAATCACACAGCAACTCTTATAAATTTATATTGTCAATCACATTCGGCATTTCCTCCATTTCCGTTCAGTCGACTTATTTATTTTTCGCTGCCATGTCGCGTGATTCAATAAGGCATTGCATCATTCAGTTTGGTAATCATCATTTCCATCACTTTTTTCTTCCCTTCGTCGTATTTTTCCCACCGACGTGTTACTTCATTTTGCCTGTATATTATTTTGAGTTGAAGTGTTGATTTGAATTTATTTCTCGTCTCTTGTCTTTACATAAGATATTTTTTTTCCGCCTTAAACCAGTGGTTCTCAAACTTTTTGGCAGGTGAAATTGCATGAAAATTTGGGACACTTTGAAATTTGTGCCTGATGGTTTTTTTGGGACATAATTCGACTAAAAAGTAATTTTCATGACATATCCGGATTATCTCAGGATTATCCCATGGAAAGAAGCTGTCGATCGATATAGTATACCTTTTGAAATTGGTAATTGGCAACCAGTAGCCAGCGATAGAGCCAGTTTCATGCACCAGCAAAAAGGGACCATGGATCACACTTGATTTGTCCCGCGAAGAACTAAAGTAAGTAAGTACCCGGATTAGAGCACATCGCGTAATCGATCGTAAATCCAATCCTAGGTCGACATGACTCTGACTTGGTACCTGACTCGATTAAAATCCAATTCCATAGTCACGCCTGCCTGGTGTCGGATTTTGAACCAATTAACCGATTTGTGCCATTCAGATATTCAAGATTGTGTATCAAGACATTACTGCATCGCGTACCACACATTCAGCACCACTTTCCTTAGACCGTTATTTTCACTCACTTCTCTTTCTGATGCTATATATGGCAACATATGTGTAAACGTCAATTTGATGTTATTTATGAAATCCAACTGATGACATGATGAAGAGGAATTTTTTTTATCATGTTCTGTATACCATAAATATGATAAGTAGCATTGAGTATTTTTTAAGATTCTCTCTCTTTTTTCTCCTTATGATTTTCACTGTTTATGTTCTTCTTTGATGGCTGTTGATGTCTGATTTACTTACTTTTTTTTGATTGCGGATTTGTCGTTTCTATGGATTCAGCTTATTTTGTGTCATAAGAATGTTTTACTTTTTTGTGTAAACTGAGAAGTATTTTGGAAAAATTTGTTTATTTAGAATATTTTAGGGATGGGATTAAGTTGTGAATTTTTTTGAAAGGTTAAGAAGACCAAGTGGAGGTGTCTAGAATAATTTGTATTGTAGGCTGTGCATTTTTGTATGCAAATTAAGATTTGAAAATTCTTGTAATTAGGAGTCGATCAAGATCAGCGGGAATTGATATCCTGTAAATAAGATGCATGCCCCTGCTAATTTCGGCTTCACCTAGTAGCTCGTCCAAGTCTGCTGGCTTGCGTTTTTATCTAAAATTTTGGAAGTATCTTGCTTTTAAGTAACGCCTAAAAAACACAAAACGTATAAATGGCTGATATTCCGGACCTAATCCTAACGTACAAGCATGTGTCAAATGAGCATCTTACGGTACCTATTGAGTATGCTTATTAATTGCCACATAAACATGACCATTGGTACCGTAACATGCTCACTGACCAACATGGTTGTATGTTAGGACAGGTGAGCGTGACTTGCGTCCCGAGTCAGATTCAATGAAATCTGATTTCAGGACAGAGTCAATTTAGTAAGGAGCTAAGTTGTGCTTCTTCAGTGCTCGAAGTCGACTCATATTGTGTACGGTTTCGACTTAAGTTTACTTGATTCCATTCAAAACTCAAGTCAACTTCGAGCTCTGGTATTCACTCATTTCTATGTAGTTGTGTGTCTTTCAGGAACTACCCCCAAACATAATTAATATAGCCAGCCCTGAGCATAACAATCCCCTAACCCAAAATTAATAACATTATAAAGTAAAGTCAATCAAAAAGCTGTCAAATACATTTCAATTTTGTTTTTTATTTTTTCCAGTGTATTTATGCATGGCATACACAAATGTGGGTATCATGAAATGAACATATATTATTTTGATAGTATCAATAATACTAATTTTAGAAAATAAATTTTACTTTTAATCGTTAGTTAGTTCCGACATCATTGATGTCAGTTTAATTGAGTTGAAGAATTATTCATTGGATTGATTTAAAGCTGTCCTGCGACACATTTTGGTGGACTGTAAATAAATTTGTTAGTAAAATTCCAATTAAGTCACGTAAGAGCTTACCATCTGCAGTTGCATGGGCCGGAGCTAAATTTGAATAAAATAGATTTAGAATTTAAACATTTGGAACTTAAAAATTGGACTTACAATGTGTTTCTGCAAACTTGTTCACATCCACAATGGTCTGAGCATGGCAATGTGTAGTCAGTTGGGTAGTCTTCATTTTTGTATTCATTGAATCCAGGCATATATTTATCAGAATCATCTTGTGCGCCTGCTGCTGGTCCCATATATGAAATTGGGCTCATTCCTATCAGATCAATTGGATAAAGTATATAACATTTTGAGGTTATGTATCATGATAAGCACACATACCTGTCATACCCATCATCATTGGATTCATCATCATTGGATTGTATCCACCCATGCCTCCCATACCTCCCATCATCATTGGGTCCATCATCATTGGATTCATACCACCCATACCGCCCATCTGTCCCATCATCATTGGATCCATCATTGGGTTCATGCCTCCCATACCTCCCATTTGTCCCATCATCATTGGATCCATCATTGGGTTCATGCCTCCCATACCTCCCATTTGTCCCATCATCATTGGATCCATCATCATTGGATTCATACCACCCATGCCTCCCATTTGTCCCATCATCATTGGGTCCATCATCATTGGATTCATACCGCCCATACCTCCCATTTGTCCCATCATCATTGGGTCCATCATCATTGGATTCATACCGCCCATACCTCCCATTTGTCCCATCATCATTGGGTCCATCATCATTGGATTCATGCCACCCATACCACCCATACCTCCCATCATCATTGGATCCATCATCATTGGATTCATACCGCCCATACCTCCCATTTGACCCATCATCATTGGATCCATCATCATTGGATTCATGCCACCCATGAATGAAGTTGGTTTTTGGTCTTTTGGCTGTGACATGAATGGACTTCCCATTTGTGGACCTCCCATTTGTGGCATCATTTGAGGCATCATTTGTGGCATCATCTGAGGCATCATTTGATTCATTCCAAATGGCATCATTGGATTCATACCATATGACATCATTGGATTTCTATACATCATCATAGGATTCATCATACCAAAAAGAGCTGATTCAACATCATTAATTTCCTCTTCTGGTATATCAATGCCTTGCGGTTCATCAACAATTTCAAAAGTACCAATAACTTTATTTTCAATTTGTGGAAGTTCAAAAGTATCAATGACGTTGTTTTCAATTTGTGGATAAATGATTTCCTTTTCAACTGCAACTTCTTCTTCAATTGGTGCAGCAATTGAAGCGTGGAGCACGAACAATCCCAATAATAAGTCTAAAATGAAAGAAAATATTAAAATAGAAGCTTTGAAGGAGTTTTATGCTAAATTTAGGAATTAATCTTTCAATTTTTTTGGGAATCAAACTTTGCAGGTTCAAATTGAACTGTATGTAAAGATTTAAGAAGAAATGACGCTGTAATGTCATTGACTATTCATTATTTGTTGATAATTTTTGCGCATCAGGAAGAAGACGAACATAACACGTCCACAATTTCAATGATAATTGGGTGTTCAAGTACTTGTATTGTGGGATATAAGTGCACGACTTTGCCAAACTAGGGTGTATGGAACGACCCCAATATTTCAGTGTTGCGAGAGGTACAAAGTCGTATTCAGATTTGTAGAGAGTCATTATGGACTACAAATAGATTTCGACCTATATTTGACTTCCATATGACTATCACATACGTTCTGTGTCGTACGGAATACCTCAACGTACTTGAAAATTTTGCAAGATGGACGTCTTTCATAAATTCTGAAATTAATACTATTTAGTCATGTCTAGTCCTCAAACAGTCGAAATGACCCCAATTGGACAAAAATACGTTATCAGTAGACATCAACCGGACACTTATTTAGCATTAGCTAGGTTTAATGTAACTTTGTCTACTAATTAGACATACGCAATCTTGACGATTTCTGGATAAGGTCCATAAGAGCTTAATCAACCCTATCAAGCAAAGACCAGAATAAACTTGCTCCGCTCACGAGTATGCTACTATATTTAAAGTGAGTATGCTGTTTGCTTGTTAGCTTATAAGCTATTAGCTGTTACCAGAAGTCGATGTCAATTTGGATTTCATATGAAAAAGTCGGCTCCACAAATGTGAGTCGACTTCGAGCTGGAACTGCTACTAGAGTTATATAAGAGAATAAATAATCAATATTTGCTAGGTCGCCATATTGACGGTAAGTCGTGAAGTTGCTATAGGGTCGCCACCTTGTGTCTCTCAGTATAAAATGTTTAATCTCCAATGGAACGTCTAACAACATTATGTCATGTACAGTAATGTTAATAAACTTGAAATGATATTAAAGGTTATCACATCACAACATCAGATGATGTCACATTTGTCACTTAATCACTATTTCTTAGTTTTAATTAAAAGTCACATTCTCATGTCACATAATTAATTAATTTCCTGAATGTATCCTTAAGGTAAATTTTCTATCTCTTTAAAGTCTTCCTTGAATTTATTCCTATATTTTTTTATTCAATTTATTATTTCCATAGTTTTGCTTCTCTCTATGCAACTCACATTTCATCACGTTGTCGACTTTATTTTTCTATAACAAAGAGCGAATAAAAGTACTGACAAAGGAATTGTGCTGATGTATCTTCCTTTTATAGTTGCTACGACAATCAAGATAATAGAATTTTTTAAAAAAACATTTTGCAATACTTTTGATTACTAATTACCGAAATAGGTATTTGAACAGTTGTAGCAGGGCTGAATTTATGTGGAATCGATAAGTTTTGGAACATATGAGTCGTGGAACTCATGAATTGTTTTGGTTTCTAGAGATTGATGGTTAAATTGATGCCCGGAAGGCACCTGAACAAGAAACTACTGAAAATCCCGTTCCAGACCAGCATGACTGTAGCCTCTGGTTAAATTTGTTGAAATCCGGTTTCAAGTCAGAGTCAAGTCAGAATAGAACAGATTTTGAGCCATTTCTCAGTTGTGTTCTGTCCAGAATTAAAGATATGGTTCCAAAAGCATGAGCGACACAAATGAAGAAGCCCTAACAGGCAAATAGACCTCTTTTAGGTTCCGAATTGGTATTGCTGTATCATCAAAGCATGCTCTATGTCTTTTAGGGACATTTATCCATTTAGTGTCAATAATAGAGCTTAGACAGAACCTTTAAAGTATTTGTGTCGTTCGGCACAAAGTCATTCAAAATTCAATGGAATTAATTTCGTTAAATTTGCACATAAAACAAATCACAAAAGTTTGTTTTAACGCTTACATCCTACACTCATTACATACCTGCCTTTTATCTCCAATTGACGTTATTCTTCTTCCTACTGTGAAAAACAAAAAAAAAATTGTCTATCAGCATTTGCGAAATTCGTATGAAATAAATTTGTCTTTATCAAAAAACAATTGGAAGTAATGTAATGATAAGCAGCGAACATGCAAAATAAAGGAGATAATTGTTTCCTATAACAATATATATATTTATTTTTTGTTCGGTCGGTCGTTCGGTCTTTTGTCTTCTTCTGAGTAACACGCATTTTTGATTCTGTGAATGAAGGTTTTAAGCGTGTTCATTAATATTGTTGTAAAATTGAGTTATGAGTATGGCTTAATTGATTGATGACTTTTGCCAAATTTTGTATATCTACTTAGAGGTAGAAACCAATTCGGATTTTTGCATGGATAAGTCGACTCAAGTTGACTCGATTCCATATAAAATTCTAGTCGACTTCGAGCTCTGCATCAACAAATTCTTAGTTTCTAAATACTTCATGTTGATAAACAGTGTACCTCATGGAATGACACATAACTATATAAATTGCGTATCTGCTTGTGCAAAAAAATATAGTCAAGATAAAGAAGCCACACAATCTTACACAGTGACACATTGTTTAGAATTTCTAAAATATTGATTTGTTGTGACTATCTTGATTATGTTTTTTCACGTGTAAATTGATTGTAGACTAAACTGAGGTAACACAATAATTGCTTGCCAACTGATTAGACCATTGGTGGGCAACTTGTATGCGACCAAACATTTTTCAATGCCAAACCAATTGTCATGAACCAAATGCCATGTTGGGTTTCGATGGAGGCTTGCAACTAGGGTTTCTGGAAGCGGTTTTCCAAAACCCTAAAAAAACGCAAAACCGCGGTTTTTCAGAAACCCTACTTACAACCAAGATCTGCACCTTAAATAAAAGGTTGACCACCACTGACTTAAGTATTGCGATTTATACAGCTGTGATACTAGATAAAATTACGGAAACTAAATCATATTCTAAAAGACAATGATCATATTCACTATTAAATGAGCGTATTCATGATTATGCTCAATTAATATAATCATGCTCAATTTTGGGAGCATACTGTTAAATATGTTCCTTGTCTCTGCTCGAGATAATTGAATTTTGACCAGCAGAAATTTTTCAAAAAATTTAAAGGAGGGTTTGAGGGTTTAGCTTCCATTCCTCTTCTTGAAAACGTTCTGATATTTACAGAACCAACCCTGCTTTTACTATCAAAATGTTTTTAGAATTTTTAATTAATTTTTTTATTTAATTCAGTCAACCCTAGTGTACCTGATTAGAATAATGTATTCTACCTATGTAATTGGTGTACCTGATTAAAACATACAGTCTGCTTTAATCTAATGTTTTGAGAAAAATGATCCGAATTTCACAAGTTGGGCATCAAATTTCGGCTATTTTGATTCTGGCATGATTTCGGATTTAAATTGACCAGAATTTGACCAAAGTTTGAGTCATTCTGGCCTGGTACCGGATTTTGGACCAATTAATCTAATTGTGCTATATATTTGGGTAACTTCCACAAAGAGAAACATCACAAAATCCCAAAATTTCCCCAATTCACTTCCCAAAATGCTTTTAAAAATTTACAATGAAAACATGCGCTTGTATCATCGATGCATGTCACTATTTTATCAACAAACTTTTATTTTTTATCGGCTATATTCCTTTGCTCTCTATTTTGGCATTGGAGTACGCTGCAAGGTACAGAAATATGTGACGTGTATTAACAAAAAAAAAAGAAACTTAATGAAATTTTCTTTCCTTCCGTACTTTTTTTTTCTATATCCCAAATAAAATTCACTCGTGTTTTATATGGAACGTGAAATATTCTTTTTTTTGCCGTCATCATATGTCCGATGATTGAAATATCATAAAAATAGAAAAGAAATAAAAAGGAACGGAAGGAGAGAAAAAGAATGTCAAAAAATATGTTTGAGTGCGAGATGAAATTCAATTTTGAGTCAATGATGTGGGTATCATAAACAATCATTTAATAATATCCAGCATATTCATAAGTTTTTTTTTCGGAACAACTACATTATTTAAATGGTTGATTTTTATTCACATTCACAGTCAATCGTAAAATTGTTTTTCCTCGTTTTCTTCTTCTTCTCGAGTTTTTATGGATCTTTTCTTGGTTAGCTGATTTTTTGAGTGCTTGAGTGTTTGTAGATGCTTGAGTGCTTGAGGTCTTTTAGATAATTCCGTATCGAATCTACACAACTTCAAGTTATTGTGGATAAGGTACATTATTAAGGTACAAACATGAATAAATTGTGCCTTAAATTGGTTCATTCCTAGACGCAGTATTGGCATCAGTATCACAATATATGCCCGAATGACTCAAGTTAGAAAGATAGATTCAAATTTCAGCACCAGACCTGCATAATTCAGACACAATTCCAGATTAAAATTGGATTCTTCTTTCAGTCTACCGGCCTAGAGTCACGCCGGGCTGATGCGTTTAAATGATTCAAAATTCGATATTGGGTCGACGTGACTCTACCTAGGTTTGGCATTCAGTTCAAACAAAGCACCATATCAGCGTTATACCAGCCGGCCTGGAGCAGGATTTTCGATCGATTACCTAATTTGTTCTATTCAGGATGTTGATATAACAGAAAATGTACTTATAATTCTGAACAACGGATCCCGAGTGGGACTCGAACCCACGTCCAATGATAGTCGATTACTAATATCTGGCTCTGAGCTATCGAGGGTTATTTTGACTGTATGACAAGTGCCATATTTGAATTAGTCTAACCTATTTCTCTTACTACTGCATTCCAGAAGCTTATTCAGAAAAGGTGATGTTAGGGATCATCTGAATTGCTGTCCCAATGATGAACCGTTCATAAGCCATTACAGATATCTCATTCCAATAAAATCCTACATTTCCAATAAAATGCGCTTTATTCCGTAACCATCATTCCAACTTTTCTAATACATACCAATTTTTCCGTTAGCTCATAATAATTTTATGTCTCAAATAAGCACGAAAACTTAATTTCATCAAAAATTAACAAGTCAAAAAAAGAATTTATTGCTGCTTCATTAATGAAACAATCGGAACAGCGAGAGATGAGAATGAGTTTTGCCATCATCTTTTGCAGCCCCTAACATAAACATCAAAAACAGAAAGAAATGAAAAAACAGAGGAAAAAAATATATTTTGCTGGATGTTCGGAATTAGATAAAAATTTTTGTTATTATCCGATATTTTTGTTCTGTGCATTGATGATTTGCCAGGATGTCTTGAGGGGAGATAGAGATCTTGGAATTTGTATGTTGGCGGGGTTTGTAAAATTTCAACACTTACAGGTCTGGAATTATGTCGGGATATACCCTTTTGGTCTCGGTCTCAGTCTCGGACTCGGCCTCAGTGTCTCAGAGTGTCTCAGTGTCTTAGTGTCTCAGTGTCTCAGTGTCTCAGTGTCTCAGTGTCTCAGTGTCTCAGTGTCTCAGTGTCTCAGTGTCTCAGTGTCTCAGTGTCACAGTGTCTCATGGTCTCTTGGTCTAATGGTCTCTTGGTCTAATGGTCTCTTGGTCTCAGTGGCTCAGTGTCTCAGTGTATTCTATATACGATCTGGATTGCAGATGCCCAGAAATTTCAATATTAGCACTGACTTGCAATTTTCTCTCCAAGTGAAGTTATTCCTCATCGGATTGCAGTGCCTCCGGCTCTTTGAATCCTACAGGAACATTCCTAATTCCTTCATTCAAAGACAGCAAACGATAAGTTTCAACATTAATAACTAAAATTCAATTTTCATCCACCAATGAGGCACAAAAAATTTTGCTTCCTCTACATTCAGTCCTTTTGGGCATTTCCGATGGGTATGCAATATTATTAATGAGAATAAGAATAAGAATGATTCCAACATAGCCCCAGTGAGGATGAGAATGGCCAATAAATGTGATAAAACATCAATAAAATACAAACTGTTCATGAATGATTAATCCATTCAACTGATTAATTCATTCTGATTTAATTGAGAATAAAAATTACAAAGCTTGGATGAAAATTGCTCATCGTAGTTCATCGAAAGGAATGCTTTGATGAAAAATCAAGTAAGAAATTTATTGGGGTAAGTGCTGATGGAAATTGAGTAAAGTGATTTAAGTGAAGCTTTTGATTTTTGACAGGATGGAAGGATTTAATGCATTTTAAGGGTAAGTGGAGTAATATCCTTGAGGATATGCTCAGCATTGGGACACATTATATGCCCAAATACCTCAAAACTGCATCCAGCACACGAACAAGGCTTCGTAGCATGAACAACAAAATGAGAAAGATATTCGATAGTAAGGCATGACCTGGGATTGAACCCAGGACCTCTGGGACGTAAGGCCAACGCTCTATCATCCAGTCCACTGATGTCTCTTCACAGCTTTAAGTCTCCTGACAGAACTGAGACATTATGCAACACTTGACAATAAATCCAAGCTTCCTTATATAAAATCCTTGATAATTTACATGATTTGCTGAATATCCGTTCGACTGCTTCGTGAACTTTTCATTAAAAATCATTTATTGCATGATGAAAGCACAACTTTTTTATTTTATTAAGCTTTACTCTTAACAGAGCACTTAAAAATCATACATAGTTGTTCAATTAAAAAGGACCAATATTAACTGACTCATTCAATCAAAATAATTTGAATTTGATATGGCCAAAAGGCTTCACATCAATCAAAATTTAATAGTAATGCTAAAAAAATAAAATGAAAAATTTTTTTTTCGACAGAAGTGCTCTTCAATTACACAGTGTTCGGGCCATGACAAAGCTAAATTTATAAGTGCACTATAAAAGTGCTTTTTTATTTTACAGAGGTTGAATTTTATTAATTAAAGAGGAGAAAAAAGAAGCAGATATAGCTGGATATTTCATCTATTTTTGGGGCAAAATTCAAGATTGCTAGTTAACTCAATGGCACTTAATGGACTCGGAATATACTTATGATTAAGATTGTTTTTATGTATGAAGCAAAAGTTCAATCAAACAATCCTGAATGGACAAAAATACGTCAGGACCATTAAATTGCTGAACATTATGAACTTACTTCCTTGGCTAGTACCAAGCTTGTACACATATTACCTTCGTTCTTTTCTATACATTCAATCCAGGTATTCTTTTGCCTACATCGACAACTTTTGGCATTCATAAAATCTGCTTATGTTACTCTATATACTGGGCATCCTGTGGGTGTCTGTATACACGTCTAGTCCATCTCAAGCGATTAACTCGGAAAAATGTTCAGCATCCTTAGGTCGATTTCTTATCTTACCAGGGACATCCTACCCTACTTTATACGAATAGACAGGATTATCCAAGGTTACTCCGCGTCATACTATCTTAAGTACCCTTCGACTGAAGGAGGAGTAGAATAGGTGGAGTAGGCTATAATAGTCCTGACTATAAGTGTTGAGGATGAGAGGATGATTAAATATTATGTATAGTTCATAAATTGTCTACAGGATACGTTTTTGGAAGGCTCCAGAGCTTCCTCGTTCGTTTGTGTTGAATTCCATGTTTCCAAGCCAACTAATGCAATCACTGGAATCAGTGTTTTATACAACATTATCTTGGTTCCTCTTGACATACTATTCGACTTACTCTACCTCAAACAGTAGAAAGCTTCATATGCCGAGTGATTGAACCGTAATTTACTAACATGCTTTTAAGGCTTCACTAAAGATCAATTACGGCTACAATTTGGTATCCAAATGGTGGCGGGTTTCAATTAATGTTGATAAAAGATCATCTATGTCACTCGGAATATCTATTACCAGTGCCAATTATCACTAAGGCAACAACACTTTCCCTGAAAAAAGAAGATCACTTAAAAAATATAAAAATTTTGAAACTTTATACCAAAAAATATAATATAATAACAAACTAACACAAAATTTTTATTTCCAATGGATGGTCCATAAAATGACAAAAAATCAAGAGCTTTAATCTGCCCATAGCAAGTAAAATGAGATTGTACCAGAAAAAAAAAATAATAAAAAAAATACATGATATAACTTTTAATTCCCATTGCGCGCAATTTCTCGAATGGAACGACTGAAAGACGACACTTGACATCGTAAAAAAAGTGCCGGGTTTTATGAACATTTGTACATATACATATCTCATATGATTTAATACTTTCAAATGAAATCAGTGGTTGAAAATGAGAGAGAGAATGTGTAGTTCAATGCTGCTAACACTGTAGAGACTTGCTGTATATATATCACATTTCTAATCCCCATAATAATTCATAATAAATATAATATGCATGGTTATATTGAATAATGTATGATAATTATTTGCTTGGCTTTGCTTATTTCCATTAATCCACTCAAATTCAAGCCATGCATGAATTTATGAAGCATTTTTATTTGTGGGCGTTCTGTGAATTGCTTCTATTTTTTGCCACAGCCTTTTTTTACTTTATTTTTATTTTCATGAACATATAAATGTTTTTAGGAGATTTTTTTCATATTTTTCTGACAAATAAAGGGAAGTAGCAGCTTTTAATGTTGCAGACTGTCACTTTGGATTTATATTTAAATTTTTTCGTCTGTAAGTTGGTAATTACAAAGGTGATAAGCATTATTCTGTTTGTGATACAATACTTTTTTTGGGGAACATATGCTGGACAGCATATAAAGCTTTCAGATTCATGATGATTCATTGTGTTTTGTTATGTATTCAGGATATGCTTGTTAACAACTTGTAATCATCATATGGACGTAGACGATCTTATCAGTTAAATACTTTAATTGTTTCAAAAATTATTTTAGAATTTAGTTCAATAATTTAAATCTTCACCAAGGCCATCATCAAGGTCTGCATTAATATTACTAGGCCAAAGCGACTTATCCATAGTTAATTAAGAATTGGCGTATGACAGTAATAGAGCCAGCATCAGGCCGAACTAAGGGAAGTCATGAATCACAATTGATCTGTACGACAGGAGAAGTAAGTAATTAAGTAATTAAGAGCTGAGGAAATCTATGCAAATTGATTTAATTGCTTACTTACTTAACTGATCGTATAGATCAACTGTGATTCATGGCCACACTTAAATTGCGTCTAACGACGATCTAAAGTCTAAATATGACGTATATGACTGGTTTCTATCAATTTTCGATTTCAAGTACAGTACTGTCTATTTTAATAGTTCCTTTCCAAGAGTTCTTTAGTCGTTCACGTGAACTTTTGCCATGCAAGTACCAAAGTCGGATTTAATGAATTTTTTTAACGGAACTTATGCAGTTCTTCTAATAGCATGTCCAGCAAATCAAAGCCTATTCATCTTGACTCTTGGGTATAGCAATGAGCACGGTCTTTAAGAAGAGTATACTACATTACCTATGTGCTTATGATTATACTTTAATATAAGACTGTTGATAGTGGTGATATCAATGAATTTGGCATGGAGAAGACAGTGATCAACTCAAGAGATTGTGCGAACTTCAGTCTTCAGTTTAGGTGGACCATGGACCTCAATTGCTCTCGGAGACCAGCGATATAAGAATTTAGCTAAATAATTCTTTAATACATTGTCATTAGAATGACTTTCTTGTGGTCTTTAAGTTGTCTTCAAGTGTGGAAATCTAGAAAATCATACCTGTTGACTCTATGACCAAATTCTAATTAAAAAAAATATGTAAAAAAAGTTTTTTTAAAGATACGCTTTTATTTAGGTGCAATGAAAAGTAGAAAATAATATTTAGATTCCAGTCTCAAATTTAAAAGAGACAAATTTTTAAAATTCGACAAAGAAAATTATAATAAAAGCGTGGGCAAATCTACAGAAGCCATTATCAAAGCCCACGCTTTTATTATAATTTTCTTTGTCGAATTTTAAAAATTTGTCTCTGTTAAATTTGAGACTAGAATCTAAATATTATTTTCTACTTTTCATTGCACCTAAATAAAAGCGTATCTTTAAAAAACTTTTTTTACATATTTTTATTTTTTACTTTTTAGTTTTCTTTATCCAAAAATTGTTATTATTCGAGCTATCAATACTGAAGACTAAAAATCGCTTTTAAATGTCAATTTAAATTTTAATTCGAAATGAATTTGGTCCTAAATAGAACAGACTACACACATTTTAAAAAATTTCGATTTTGTGTTCCATGAAGATAAATTTATAATTTAAAGCAGGCCAAAAACTAGAGTTTGTTATTATAAAATCGTCAACTTTAATTTTTTTCTTAAATTTCTTTTTGATTTCTTTTGAGATTGGTTAATGAAAGATTTAGTTGAAATTTCAGATCAATCGGATAATAAATGTGGTCAATATGTCGAAAATTCCTTTAATTTTGAGTAAAAAAACTAGGTTTTTGGCCCTAACTACTACGAAATTTTAAAATTTTGCAAAATTCCTTTTACATTAGTACAGAGTAATCTATGATATACTTTCATGCCAAATTTCAGCTTTCAAGCTTACATGAAAGCAGAAATATATCAAGAAATCGTAGATTTTGGCCTTAAAAAACTAGTTTTTTGGCCCTAACTAGAGCAAAATTTAATTTTTTTTCAAAAATCTTTTTAATGTGTTCTATATTAGCCTATAATACACCACTATGCCAAATTTCAGCCTTTGAAGTTAAGTAGAAGTGGTCGAAGTAGGTACTTGAAAATTTGAAAGTCTTAAACAGAGCAACCTAAATAAAAGCGTATAAAAAGCGTTCACAAACCTTAATCCACAAACTTACTTTGCTCCAAAACTTTCCATCCTTCAAATTGATTTGCGAACTTGTTCACTATACCATTGAATACCATTATAAACCTCCAATGGGACGTAAAAAAAAGAAGGAAAAAAAAATAAAATGCCGACAAAAAAAGAACTGAATTATGTGAATGAAAATTTTAACATCCTGCACAATAGAATACATGATATAATTTCATGGATTTAAAATTTTTATGGATGAATGTTAATGTTAGGCTTGAGGAGAAACGGAAGAAAGAAGTCACTTTATGGAAAATAAAGAAGAAGACGCGAAACATTTAAATTACATCTTGTGCCTTACCATAATTTTTAAACATTTCCCAGGACATGCTATTTTTTTGTTTTCAGAATTGATGTTAATGCCTGCTATTCAGATGAAAATTCTCGTATTTTTCCTGTTGAAACCAAAGTTATTTGGAAATATGAAGTGGAAGTAGGGAGTTAATGGTCAAAATGGATGTAGCAAAGACGCATATTGATTAAATAATTGATTGGAGCGAGATCGAGACTTGGAGCGAGATCGAGACCTGGAGCGAGATCGAGACTTGAAGCGAGATGAAGACTTGGAGCGAGATGAAGACTTGGAGCGAGATCCAATTACACAAAGAAACTTAAAAAGCAACTAAAAAGGATATCCAGAAATGCCCCAAACTGCATCACCCAACCAACACCAGAATCAGCTAACCCAAAAAATAGTGTGAGGGATGTGAGACTTCATCATCAACAAAAATGGCGAATTCATGCACATACGTAGCATGTAACCAGTGCGGTCCTTACAATAAAAATAAATTATTTATTCAGATTCATATTTTGCACATTTTTATTGGGTTTTTTGGGCTGAATAAACTAAAAAAATGTGTCACAACGTGGATAACAGTTGGCATGAAAAGGTACTTTATTAAAACTCAGAGATTCTTTTTTTTTTGTGTGTGGAGGAAAGCTACTCGAAATTATTTTATTTTATATTTTTTGTTGCCCTTCCTCCTTTTATAAAATACCAGGAAAAGAGCTCATAAGCTTTATAAGTGCCACCACAAAAACCATAACCAAACTGCTGGAAAACTAAAGTCAAAATCCTAATTGAATTCCGCTTTTGCTGTGCTTTTCATGGTTTAATCGTTTGCCTATCCAAACGTCTGCATTCGTACATATGAATATGGTTATCCACAAAATGAGAGAAAAAAAAAGAAAAATTTCTATGCCATGATTTTTCCCTTCCATCCATTACGTGCAACTAGAAAAAAATTATTTTCAGTAAAGCCTCTTTTCATTATTTTTTTTGCCATTTTTCTGTGCTTAAAAAAGCTAATGAAAGGAACTTTTGATGAATTATAAACGATTTTGCACTTTGCATTTCATTTGAAAGATCAAAAGGTTTTCAACGAATATGCAATTTTCACTTATTATGTTCAGAAGGGGGGGATGGGGGTAGATGTGATTTCAACAATAGAATTTCTGAGAAAGAATCCCATCGTTCAGTTCTGAAAAAATATCGTTATTTTGTAATGGAATAAGCTAACAACGCGCTCCTACAATAGATTTTGAGGGTCTTCAGTCAAAAAGTAGGTCAGTAAGACATCAACAAGGTGATGACCTACTTTTTGACAGAAGACCCTCAAAATCTATGGATGGAGGTGATCAGATGATCCTAACAGACAAAGAGCATGCTTTCATGGTATAGATAGATAACTATGGTATCTAAAATCGGTTTTTTTGTCTGTTAGGGTGAGGAAGAACTGGTGGATAGGGCATACACTTCGGAAGGAAAATGCAAGAGAATATGTCATTGCTTGGACATATACACAAGTTTGATTCACTGCGCTTGAATGAAAACCACAAGAGAAACAGCGACCAGGAACTCCAAAATCTACTTGGAACAGAACTCTAGGCTGAACAGTGTAAGTTTCTCAACTGATCGTGCGTACAATTTGGACAAACTTAGTGACAGATTCTGCAATAGAATCAGATGAATAACCTTTTGTTGTAACCTAAGCATTGTTGCAGTTAGCAATTCAATACCTTTATAGATATTGAATTACCCGAAATCTGACTCTGAAACTGTCAAGTACAAACCATCTTATGATATTTCCAGATACCAGTAAATGAATTGTTGGTGATCGATCTCTATAACGGGAAATGTAGTTGAAGGAATAGATTAAGAGTCCATCCTAACAACCCTGTTTCATGGCTCTTTCACCTAGTTTGTACAAATGCTTGAAGAGTATCAGTCTCACAATCTGGATGAGAATAGTAAGCTTTACAACCCTTGAAAGAAAAGAGTGTGCTCTCAAGAGTAGTGCAAGATTAGAGCAATGACTACGATCATGCTCATCCAGTATATTTTCAGTATATTTTCCAAGAGAGCTTGATTTTTGTCTATTAGGGCAAATTACATTCTCCGAACCTAACATGTACAAACAAAGCAACAGAATGCTACCATACATACTTCTTACAGACCCCCTAGCCAGAATTAAATTCAATCGATGATATTCAGCATTAGTCAAAGTTCCAAAAAAAAAAAAAAAATGAATATTGAAAACTTGCTGTCATTCTTAGTTCCTAAAAATAGATTTCCTGTTATCCTACATAAAGGTGGCTATTGAATAAAAAAAAAAAAAAAAATTGTGGTTGGCAGGCAAAGTCAGTAAGAAATGAAATGTGAAAAAGAAAAGCTGGCTGTTTGTATGAGCCAACAATGAATGGCTGAATGCCAACAAAGCATCATGATGAACATATTTTGCGCTTTTGCGGAGGATTTGCATGAAAAATAATTTTTTTTTTTCTCTTCCTCGTCGCTCAGTCACTTAATGTTTATAATATATTTGTATTTTTATATATTTCACTTCTTCATCTTCCTTCGTCTTTCATTTCCATTTCTTCCTTCCTTTCCTCCCACCTAGCACAGGCTTAGATTTTGAATCTCTCGTCGTCGTCGTCTCTTTATATGTTTATATACAGGAGCAAGTGTCACAACATGACGTCTAATGATTAAGAAGAAGAAATGGCAGGCAAGCTGACAGTATAAGACGAAAGTAATTTGACTTTGACTTGATACTTTTTTTTTTTTGAAGTGGCCCGGATGTATGGAATTAAAAGTATGGAGACTTTTAGAGAAGTTTGTCTGAATATTTTATTAAAATTGTTCTGGATGTAGCTTTAAATGTTTATTTTATTTTGAATTTGGTATGGAAATTGAAGAGAAATGCTTGAAAGCTTTGGTTAGTTCAGTGGTGGACAACCTTTGGCTCATGGCACACCTTGTTGGTGATTCTCGATTGTAATTGAGGATGGGATACGGTTGCGGCATTTTACGGTTCATTAGGGCGACGCCTCACCAGTTAGTCCTGGTTTATTTTAATTCCAGTGGTGGACAACCTTTCTTTTACGGCACATGTTGTTGATAAGCCCCGAACGGAACCACAAACGACATAATAGTGTGGCATGCGTTTGACAATCTCTATTGAGCCATATCACTCAAGTTGCCCACCACTGCCCTTGACACAAAGATTTAGGCATTACAATCAGCACATCCATTTGTCCCTTTAAGTCAAATAATATTCTTTGGAACTGTAATTGAGAAATTTCGTCCGAAAAACAAATCCAATCCACGTGGATGAAATTTTTTCAGAATTTTTTTTTTGTCGATATTTTTGTACAGCAAGCTTTCTTTTTTTTGTTGTGTACGTAGAGAATTCCACGAAGGTATTAAAAGCTTAGCACCGGTCTAGATGAAAATTTAAGCAGAACAAGTTGAAAATACACTTTAATGCGCAATCATGGCAACAATGTATATATATTTAAATTTAATAGGAGATTCTCAGTATTTCCTTACAAATTTTAATACTATACTTAGACAGTTGATTATTGATCAATTATTTCAGGTCAAGGGATGTGGCATATGATTGAAGATGTAGTTTTAGGCTTTAATAATAACTGGATTTACTCGGAAGGTACACGTTATAGTCGAGGGACACAAATGAAGAAGGCTACGTCATGGAACTTTAAGTTCTTAAATTCTCAGCCTTAAAGTTTACGTAAATGACCCATTAAGCAACTCGTTTGTGTGGCTTGGGATAGGAATTGCTGGAAAGCCGAATGGCTATACCGGTTATACCTATCCGGCCTATACCGAGTTGAATCTGGTCTGATGTGGGTTTTCATTGAATGTGGCCTGAGACTAGAGTCACGCTGGCCTGAGACTAGAGTCACGCTGGTCTGAGGCTTGAATCACATTTTCCTGAGGCTAGAGTAACGCTGGCTTGAAGCAAGTGTCACGCTGGCCTGAAGCAAGTGTCACGCTGGCCTGAATCTAGAATCTGAGGCTTGAGTCACGCTGACCTAAGGCTAGAGTCAAGCTGGCCTGAACCTAGAGTCAAGCTGGTCTAAGGTTTGAGTAACGCTGACCTAAAACTAGAGTCAAGCTGATCTGATTTTCGGCCATTTTTGATTTAATGCCAAAATCGGCACTACGATCGATGAGCTGTTGTACCTTCCCAAACCCTGTACAGAATGCCTATGTCCTTGATGTAACCAATGATGTTGGTTGGATCTTAGACTATACTTGGACATCCTAAACAGACTTCATCCTGAATATCTCACAAAAATTGACGCTAACTTTAAACCACACGCACAACCTTCATAAATTCAATAGACATCGCCTCAAAACCACAACATGACTTTCAGTGACTTTGTAGCAATCCTATTAAAGATCCATGTGTATATTAAAGTAAATAATCTTCATCCTTTCCTTAATACGTTTCTATTAAACATTGACATTGATGCTTTTTTGTATATGTATCTTCATTTTCTGTCTCTTTAACATCACCACATGCTGCTAAATCAACCGCATGTGTATCAACCGCAGAACCTGTGTGTGATGATGTAAAAATGGGAATGTGGCATATGGGGATGTGTTGATGGAAAGACGAGCTAGGAAGAAGTAAAAAATAATTTGTAATGTAATTTAGGACTCATTTTGTTTGCTCTTTAGATTCATGAATAATTTTTTTCCATTCATGGTACGGCATGCAAATGTGAGGTATCTTATGGCATGTAATTTTATTTATGCAAGACTGAATGACAGTAATGCGGGAGACTGAAATGATTTTTATTTTTAAAAAATAAGTCCTATTGAAATTCATTTCTACCTTTCATGCAGTTTCTGTGTATTATTTTAAGGAATGCATTCATAGATGCTTTTGTCCCTTTTAATGTTGCATGGCTGACAGTCATTTGTGAGAGCCTTTTTATGTCCCTTTTTACTCACAGCTTCTCATCAACACTAAACACAGGTCATTGACTCAAATCTTATAAGACTTCTTTTTGATGCATTGCAATGTTCTGTTACAGTTCCTTAAGACTATGCTTTAAGTGAGAGCTCCTTTTAAATGTTGTTGCTTAGTTCATAAAATAAACATAAATTTTCATAGGAAGTACGCAAATTTTCTTGGAAATTGTTCGATGTAAATTTCACATTAAAAATGAATATTTGATTTTTGAGGAGATTACCATGGATTGTGTTGCTGTCATGATATATGGTTAAAGTAGCTGAAAATATAATTTTTCGGATAGAAATTTGGGTAAAAGAGCGTAGCTAACTGATTGAAGGATGATTCTTGGAATTTGTTATTTGAGACAGCTCAACGTGATTGCTAAGGCACTAAAATTGCGTAGTTGAGCTGAAGGCAGTTAAGCAGCCGATTTTGTCCTCCCTATATATAATGCTTTTGTAGAAGCTGAGTGGAGGTCTTTAAATCAGACTTTGTGGATGGTAAGAGAACTCGTGGTAGACCGAAGAACTCCTGGAAGGAAGCTGTCGATAGAGACAGCATTGCATTTGGTATTGGCAATTAGCAGGCGGAAGCCGGCGATAGAACCAGTTATAGGCGACATCTGAGGGAGGCCATGGATCACAGTTGATTTGTACGGTAAGCGAAGTAAGTAAGTAAGTATATATAATGTTTGAAGGGTCCAGCCTTATGAGCTGAAGGCACTTCGAAATTTAGACATGACCTGGGATTGAATCCAGGATCGTTGGTACATAAGGCCAATACTCTAACATTTAGGACACTGATGTTATTTCATCTATTTGAGCTGAAAGGACAAGAATTATTGTACTTAATGGCTCAGTTAGCAAGATGTGGTTGTCATGGAAGTTGGTGTAAGGTACCGTAAAGATATTAGAATGGATTATTAATAATGAGTGGATCATGAGTTAGACGAGATGAAACTGATTGAACATAATAATTGTGACACATTACTATTGTTAGATTGTGTCTGAAGCTGATTCTATTGATGACTACCTTGTTCCAATTACCGATACCAAATGTACCACTGTCTTTATCGATAGCTTAAGTCCAAGAGTTCTCTAGCCATCCAAGTATCTATAAATTGAGCTTATATGTGTACAGGTCTCCCATTTTCGAGACTGGCCCTTCTGAAAATGTCAGAAAAACGGAATAATAAAATGAATCACTTACTGTCTATGAGTCACACCCCTGTAAAATTAAACCTCATTAAATCAAGCAGATTAACATTCAAAAATTGCTCAAAAATGCACAAATTTTACGTAATAATTCCAAATTTCATGCAAATTAATACCAAATAAATGCAAAAAATATTAAATAAATTGAAAATGTTAATTCCACTTAACAAATTTAAAACAAAAGGAACCTCAATGCGCTCACAAATAAACATGATAAGTGCAACCCCTTAGGAACTTGTTTTCAATTCTTTTGTTGATGTTGAGAAGTGACATGACGTGAGTACATAAAAGAAACAAAAGAAATAAGAAAAAATTTAATGAAGAGAGAAGGGAGCAAAAGTGAGCGGCCGGTGAGGGCAAATGTGAGCGTATTCATATAGAAAATGAAATAAAAAGGAACAAAAAAGCATGTGTTTGTGCTGCTCGTGTGTGCCTTTCTCATACCTTTTCCATGTTCACAGCATTGAAAATTTATTAAAGAAAATTTAAGAAAAAAAACCATCGACGAATAAGAGCCAGCCACTATGTGCTGGTATCGGCATTCAATCCACATATGTAGGTTGAAGTTCCACAGCAGTCGAAAAAAATGTTCATCGTTGTTGAAGCCAAATTGAAGTGTTGAATAAAAATTCAACAAAAGTCAACTTCAGCTCTCTTACCACTCGCAACATTGACTGACTGGCTTACTAAAGTGCTTTAAATTTTTTTTTATTCTAAAGCCATTCTAATTGCACAGCATGAATTGCTCCGCATCAAAGCGTCCTTTTGTGCTTTATGATGCACTCCTATTGTTTTTTTTTTCACGAAATGAAAATGTGGATGAAAAAAATGGATAAAAATGTTAAGTCAACATGGCTTGAGGTGATGGTAGGGTTAGAACAAAAGAAATATTATTTTTTTGTATTTTTAATAATTTTGATGTATTGGCGCATTTTATGGTAATGTTAAAGGTTTGGTGTTATGAAATATTTAGAGGTGAATTGTTAATGATAAATTTTAAAGTCATGATTCCCTGAAACAGAATCGAGCTATTTAAAACGTAGTTAAAGTCGTCCGAATAGCAAAAATTGGATAATCGATCAATATTCTGAACCAAGTCAATGTAAGTTTGTCTTGGTGTCGAATTTAACTTTGAGTCACGTCTGGTGCTGACTTTTGAGGGTTAGACATTAGAAACCCTTACTGTTGAAGTTTCCAATCAAATCTGCATGAACGATAAATATATAATTACTAGGGTTTTCAATCTTATTCAGGGGTTGAGAATTTCCCAATACCGTAATCCCGGGATTGATATTTTGGTCCGGTATTGATATCCCTAATAATTACTGTCTAGAATTCTTCCGAACAGAGTTGACAGAACTTTGGGAGTCTGGACTCCAAAAATCCAAAAATTTGGTATCATTGCATCCCGTGCTCCAGTGGAAGCGCCTCAACATCAAAGTTCTGCCAATTCTGGTTCAAAATAGAATAATAATTAAAATTGTGATTCTGCAAAGCAAAGCCAAATAGCTTAGTGGTGATAGTAGAAATTACGACTAGGAATCGCAGGTGGGTGGGTTCGAACCCCATTCAGAACAAGTTGCTTTGAAAGTATCGTTTCTTCTGCTTTACATCCAATTATTATGTACAATTATTATGTATCAGAATGAAAACTTACGACACTTATTGATCACTAGAGTATCAGGAGCGCCCGTGGCGTCCATCTTCAAATAACTTCACATTACACACCCACATTACCCCTGATAACCCTCAATTTTTGGCTTCACATGGCTTCGGTTCTTGTATCAGCAAATAAATTGGGTGTTTATAATATAGATTTGTGAGCTCAAATAGGTAAGGAGCCATGACATCAATAAAGGAAACAGCGACTAGAAGCTCCTCCAAAAGCTCTAAAAGCTACTCAGCGCAGAACAGTGATTAAATAATTCCAGTTTAATGTGCAGACAGACAATTTTTAAAAACTAAATGACAGAGCTAGCAACAAAGTCAGATGAAAAGCCTTTTGTTGTACCCGAAGCTCCACATAGAAACATGATTGCAGACAGTAATTAATTAATTATACGTCATTTGATTGAGAATCCTCATTGTCCCTTAAGAGAGGCCAAATTTCCCGTTATTAGACAGATTTTTCCAGATAATCCTCATTTTTAGGAATAAACAGCTATTGCTTTACAATTGTGATCCACAATTCCATTGAAGTGTTTACCTTTTCCATATTGACCCCAAATTATGCAACACATGATAAATACAAGAGTTCCTACATGCCTGACCTTCTTAGAAATTAAATCTCGACATTTCTGTTTTAATGTCACCTTGGTCCTCCAGCTATAAACGATTATGACAACTTCCACGAACCAAAAAAATGATAAAATTAAAGCTTTTTTCCATACAATAAAACTCAAAGACAGTATATGGATACAAGGTCCTTTTCAAACAAAAGCCAGCCTACATACATGAAAATATATAAAAAATCATGAGATGAATGTACCATACCATGTACAATGCGATGCGAGGCATATAAAAATGAATAGAAAGTCATAGAAGCATAAACTTTTATATAGAAAAAAAAAGAGCGGAACGATAACAAAAAGCAACCACTGCTTACCCATAAATAGCTGAACAAAAATTAAAACAATGTGGCTATGTCTGAAATCACTATTAACACCAAAACATGTCCTTTTTATTCCATTTACCATCATTACATAGTTTTCAGCTAAAGACTCATAAATTAATACCAGTTTTGGGTCTTGATCAACTACCGTAACCAGATCGTATTGTGAGATCTTAGTAAGGAGATATAATGGAATATACGAGAAATTCAAATACAATGGAAATAAGAGGAAGACCAAAAAAAAAATGATTCTCGACACGCATACACACTCAAAATACTCACACACATATACAAACATGCCTAATTGATATTTAATTATTCCCTTCTTGCCTTCCTTTTGTTTCTCGTGTTCATAAATTTTTTCTCGTGTTATAATGAAATAAAATATATATTCAGGCACTATGTTGACTGAACAAAAACAATAATATGAATAAAAAGTATTGAATTTCATAATTCGAAAGAAATTTATTGTCCCGGTGAGGATTTATTACAATTTTTTTTTGTACCATACATAGGCTGTGAGAGGCCGAGAACTAGTTTTAATGATAATTAATATTATTTTTTAAAAACGTATGTTTTATGATTAATTTACAGTTTTTTATGAGGTTGGGGCTACATTTTGTCATTTTAGTCCAATTGTGGTCTTTATTAAAATATGCTTGGCTGTTTTCAAGAATTCATTCGAATGACACAAATTATCCTTCTTAGAAACTAGGCGACATACCACCATCTTCATATTAATAAAGCTAAATTCCGCGGTATTTCATATAAATACCACTAATACCGTCTGGATTCTCAGTTACCCAGGTCTGATTGGTTAATTGATACAAAATCTTGTGATACTAGCGTGACTCGGTGCTGAATTTGGGTTTAAATCGGTTGAAATCCGGCTCCTTACTAGAGTCACGAAGATTTGGTGTCTAATTTTCGAACAATTGACAGAATTATGCTATTCGAATTAATGGTAACATTTGATGTAATTCTCAGAGGTCGATACCGGTTTTTCGGCTAAAATTATTTTTGCATTCTTTACCAGTATAAACTAATCTACAAACTCATGTTAGTTACAATTGCACAAAAATAATACAAAAAATGATTTTAGCCGAAAAAGTTGTCTTCGACCTCTGGTAATTCTGATTCAAGTAATTAATATGAGAGCAGCAGGAGCAGATTTGTTGGGTGACACGAAAAATCGTAAAAATTACTGGAAAAGTGCGTTTACCCGAGCAACACAAAGTGGCGAACAGCAGCGTTTGCCCTAAAAATGAGTCGAAATATACCATCACAGTGCATTCAAGACTAATTTGCGTTTTACTTTTAATTCGGTGACTTAGCGGTGCCCTAACGTACACATAGTGCTGTTAAGGTCAGCGGCTTATTCAGTGGGATTTGGAAATCAAAACCTCTGTCTTTTTGGAACAAATTCTTTCATTTTTTAGGGTTTTTTGTGGATGCAAACGGCCCTCAATTTTGGGCAATCAACCGAATAAATTTCAAAAATCCACTCCTCAAAAAACTTCCGGCTTTGACCCATATTGAGTAAAGTCATTAATATACAGAACAGGTGCAAGTTTTTGAATATAAGGCTGACGTACTTCAGTTATATTAATTGACTCACGTGCGCTTAGGTTAAGAAAGATATTTAGATAATTTGTCACAATATTTTCGACTATTTCATCTTAAATTGTTAGGCTGATCAACCAATGACTAATTCGAAGTGCACATCATGCTCGCTACGATGCCGCTGCGTTGCCGTATTAACGGTAATACGCAAAATTGTCCTGACAGCATCATGACTAATTTTGGTTCATTTTAACAGCAAAAAATTCATTGCCTTTTAGTTTAGCATTCAAAGTTCTAAATATCACCAAGTCATGTCATATTCTAAAATCACAGAACCTCAAATTAAAGAAGATTAATTCCTGTTATTAACTATAAATCCTTTAATTCACTTCCTAAGCCAATCCACAATTAAATGAAAAATAACCCCAGACACTTTTTTTTTTTAAATATTGCCTATTAAATTCACAAAACCACATTAATTACATGCTGGCCCTGAAAAAAAGGAACTACAAAAATAAAAAGTGTTGGTTCATCGCATATAAATCTATTGTCATCCTAATGCCAACAAATATAAAAATAAAAATTTTTTCTCTTGTTTTTATGATTTTTTGTCCGAGATATAAATTTATGTGCCATATGTCAGCAGAGTGAATTAACAAGGGTTGAAGTTAAAGTCATTGCATAAAAGTTACTGCTTTTTTTTTCTCTATCTCTCATTTTTGTCTTGTGCCAAACATTGTCTCATTGTGTACTTATCCGTACACTTCATTTTCTGTTGTCTGCATTTTGTGGGTTTTTACTGTGTTTAGTGAGCAGTTCACATTCAGGAATAACCATTGTAATAAAAATAATTAATTTTTATTACGAATATATATAATGCACATAGTAAAAATGTATCTAAAATAAGCATTAAATTAGAATGTTAGACGGTCATGGTCATATTTACACATATCATATCCATTTAACGAGTTTGTGAAGAAAAACAAAATGCAAGTAAGAAAGTCATTAGGATTTGATGATTAAGGCGCATTTTTCATTTTGTGGAGTGTTTTGAATAAAGCATTGACACTGTTCATCCGCTTTCATCCGGCCAATACAAATCATTTATCCGCTTTCATCTTCTTTCATCCGGTCCATACATCTTACCATCTTTCGTCCGGATAATACGTGTGTCAATGCCTTAAATGTTGGATTTAAGTAAGATTTGACCTCAAATTCTTAGTTTGGAGATGAAAAACGCAAGCCTGCAGATTTGGATGAACTATAAGATCCAGTCGGGATCTCAATGTCTTGCGCATCTAAAATGCAGGTTATCCCTTTAACTGTCATTTTATGCAGACCTGTAGTTTTAGACAGTCTTTAAGGTTCAGAATAAAACTGGATTCCTGTTCATCTAAAGCACCGGAAAGGCAGTTTTTGAGCGAATACTGCATTTAAGTTCCATTTTAATACATATTATTACTTACTTGCTTACTTACTGGAACCATGTTCCGACTTGGAGTCTAGGTTATTACAAAAGACCTTCCATTACTCTGTTACTGGCCACATCACAAAGCTTGTCCAGATTCTCTGTTTTGACATCTAAACGACATTCCCGTAAATACATTTTATTGCATAAATTAATTTTCAGGTGTGACTTCAGTGCTTCTCAGCTATGATCTACACACAACAACAAAAATTTAGGTTTTTCACAAAAAATATGTTGACATACTAATGTGTAGCATAGTCAGTCGTATAAGACATAGGTAATCATGGTGTTTATAGTCGACTGCCTTTGCTACACAAGCCTTTGTAGGATTAAACTGAATTTCTAATCTCAGAATTTTCTAATATTAAATACAAAGCTTATGAATTCATAAAACATTAAGGAATGCCTTAGAGGAAATTGGCAACAATATGTAGGAGTTGTTTATTGTACTGTGATATTAATTTAGAAGCTAGACTTATCCTATGATTACTTCAAAGGAATACTCAATCATTATTTGACTCTCAAATTCATCATTCAATTGTTTTGACAGCTGTCAGGTTGATCAGTAATGTGGATTGACTTGACCTTTTACATGCTTCATACGGTGATAGTGTATTATTTGCAATAAGCATCTCTATATAGTCAATTTAAAAAAAATTCGTTGCTTTGTTGGTGGAAGTATTAATATGAATCCGACCGGCACACGTTTTTCATGGCAGCCAGGTGGTGGCCACATGACATGCAATTGGCAATTGACATTTTATGCCAGTTGAAATGATAATTGTCACTTGGACACAATGAAGCGGCCATTTACTTAATTAATGTGTCCTTGTTCATATGTCGAGCTTAGAGTGCAACAAAAGGCTTCCCATCTTATTCTGTTGCTGGTTCTGTCACCTAGTTTGTACACATTCTTTGTCCGCACATTGAGCTGACATTCCTTTGCCTGACCACTTGGCAGCCATGAATAATTTGTGCTGTTCGGGATAAAATCGCAATTCTGATCTTTACGGCCAGCTAAGTAATCAAGTATTCAATTACCCAGTCATGCTTGACTAACCAGCAATTTCATCAATCACTTGGCAAAATTAATTGACATTTTATTCCTCCAAATGACTAAACATTCCATCCAATTGGATTATAAAATGTTTAAAACTATTTTCAAGCTCGAAAGGACTAGCTTTTATTACAAATGTCAAGCAGGCTACCTACTTATTATTTCTAAAATATTCCATCAATTTATCAGCTAACAAGCCAGTTAGCATACTTAAAAATTTTAGTCCGCACAAGTCAGTCAGTTGGTCACTCAATTAGTAAGGTAGATATCAAAACAGATAGCAACCCTAAAAAAGTCAATCTGTATAGCCGTGCGTACAATCAAAGCGATTACAACATCGCATCTGTTTTCACAGAAAAAAATGTTATTGCGGGAGGGGTGAATGAATGAGGGTCACGAACCATCTGATACCTTTTCAAACAATTGTCGAGTCAAAAGAAAAAAAAATGACAGGGGACGTAACAAACAGTCCCAGTGGATTATGACCATAAGTCAAATATTAAAACTATGCAACTATCGATAAATGAATTAAAACTTCTCTTTTGTAAACAAAAAAAATCAATGTTTTCATCTCAATTTTTGAATGTTTTGTTTGCGCATCCTTGTTGAATGTTGAATGTTTCATTGAAAACATTAAACACTTGCGCAAAACATTATCGTGAACTATGAAAAGTATTTTGACTCTCTTTTGAGAACAGATGATCAGCATAACGAGAAAATTTGTGAATGAAGAGAACCGACAGTTCATTTTTCGTTGCCGGTATGTTAAGACGTATCTTTCAAGTCATTCGGATGTACGAATTTTTTTCATCTTTAAATTTAATCAAAAAAAAAAAAAGAAAAAAAGAAAAATATTTTGGATTAAAAAAAAAAAGTTTAAATTGAGACAAAAAAAAAGTTATTAAAATTGTGGATGAATTTTTGTGGATGTGCAAATTATTAAAAAAAATTAAAATTGTGAATAAAAATATAATTAATTATAGTGAATGATAAGAAAATAAATTAAAGGGTGTGTATTATAATTTGGTCTATATATGAATGAATATCTGCGATTTAATTGCCCTTAAGGAAGATGTATATATAATATTGGATGTGTATCTCTCATGAGATGAGGATTATTGGTGATGTGTGACATGCAAAAAAAAATTATGGAAATAAAAAAAAAGCAAAAAAAAAAATTATTGAGGATGTGATAAAAATGAGGAAATAAAAGTGAATAAACAAGGATTTTGTATCTGCCAAAAAATGTTATGTTTCTGCAATGAATATATCCAAGTGACTGATACACTTGTGACTACATGCTTATTTGTATCAATCTGCACATGATTTGATACACTGTGAATTGAGGATGGAGGAAATTTATTGGGAAAAATTAATCTGCTTTTTGGCTATGAAGAAAATATTATGCCGGAATTAATTTTTTTTGTGGGGTAATTTGATTGGTGAATGATTAGTAACTGAGAGGTTATTATCTGGAAAAAGTAAACGAAGTTTTATTGGATTTGACGTTTGATATGATTGAGAATTTTGTGTTTTTCTGAGAAATTTTGTGGAAATTTGTGGAAATTGTTAAGTGATGGACATTGTCTTAACTTTATTGTTTTATTCAATTATCTCACGAGTATATCTCTCTGAGATTATTGGGACACTGTCGTGAGAATTTTAAAAATTGTGAATTTAAAAAAAAAGTTTGAAAAAATTTCAATTTTTTGCAATTTTTGTATTAAAAAGTTGAAAAAATTATGAATTTTATGATAGTGTTTTATTCTGGATTTTGATATTCAAAACATCTTGAATTATGAATTTAGTTTACGACTAACTAGATTCTTATAAATTCAATTTCATTTTTTTCTGACAAAATCATTCAAAATTGCTAATTTAGAACTCACGCTAATTATTTCTAAAAATGTGGATACAATGATACGTAGATAGTGCTGCCAAAATTCAGATTAAGTGTCAGAAAGTATCGTAAAATTTGTGATTTTTGCAATTTTTTGATCAACTTAAAAATCATGAAAATCACGATTTATACACAAATTGCACAAGATTTTCATGCCAGTCAGATCGCAGCAAAATGGAATTTAAGCAGCAATTTTTGTGGCAGTCAACATGAAAATGCAAATTTTTTGTGATAATTAACATGAAAATTGCCACTGGAATGCCCTATGATAAGCACTTGATTGTTATGAATAATTTATGGAGATCGGGATATCTTTACATACAAGAAAAAATTCATAATAATTAAAAATTTTGAATGAAGTTACAAAAATGTTTGTCATAGAATTATAGATCATTACGGATCATAATCATAAATGTGTGTAATAACTTCAGAATATTAACATCAAATAACTGTAGAGAATGTTTACAAACAAAAATTTAAATTCATGATTTTTGAATTTTTTTAAAAATTAGTGAGAACTTTTTAAGTTATACTAAAATATTTCAAATTTTAAAAGAATAAATGATTTTGACATTTGCTTTTCTTCTTCAAATTTGTATGAAAAATTGAAGAAAATCGAAGATATTTATAAATTTTAAAATTTGAAAAATTAAATTTGTTTTAAAATTTGAATTTATTTGAAATTTTAAATTTGCGTTAAAATTTGAATTATTTTGAAAATTTCAATTTTTTTGAAAATTTTAATTTAAAAAAAAATTTAAATTTTCTTAAAAATTTTCAAAATTACCAATAAAAAATTTAAATTTTCTTAAAAATTCCAAAATTGTAAAAATTTAATGGTTTTAAATTTGAAATTTTTACAATTTCAACTTTTTAAAATTTTAAATGTGTTTAAAAATTTGAACATCTTCATTTTTTTTAAAATAAATTCAACTAAGTTTCATTTAAAAAATTCAATCCCGAATTCGAATTTGAATTTCAATTTATTCAAAAAAGTCATTTCCACATTCCTGATAAAAAAATTCAAAACTTATCGCTTTAACAATTATCGAATTAAAATTCATCGATAAAATCACTCAACTCTAAACTGTATCTCAATCAATAGATTGAAATCCAATAAAACCCCACGAAATCGACTATTTCGCCCCCGCACAGATGATCACGTAAAATTATGTGTGAATATTATTACGATTATATGAAAATTTTGAGAAATGTTTTCAAAAATTGTCCACGATAGTCAACATACGGAGCAGTATTCCTTCCTTCAGGCCACTATGACTTGTTTGTAGATTTGTGCAAAATATTAAATATAATTTCATAATGCGTATATGTTGAATATTTCTCCGATTAAATAGCTATGTACAGATTGCTAATTTATGAAGCGAAAGGCAAATACACACAATGGTGAATGAGGAACCAAAAAAAAAAAAGGCGAGAGGAGTAGATTAATGAGTTTTCAATTGGCGAAAAAAACAAAAAAACTTTATAAAAAAAAAAATTTTAAAAAAACATCGTTTTTCGCGTAGACTAAAAACTAAAAAATAAAATACTTTATAAAAAAAAAATTTTTAAAAAAACCTCGTTTTACGCGTGGACTAAAAAGTAAAAAATAAAATACTTTATAAAAAAAAACTTTTAAAAATACCTCGTTTTATGCGTAGACTAAAAAGAAGAAAATAAATTTTATTTTGTGCTGGAGAGAAATTTGTTTGAAAGTTGAGACGACACATGAATTACAAACATGCTCCTTGACTTTATCGTATAGTTCTACAACTTAAAACGAGGGCGCTTGTTAACAGAACTTCATCAAAGCTTTGCGCCCTCGTTTTAAGTTGTAGAACTATACGATAAAGTCAAGGAGCATGTTTGTAATTCATGTGTCGTCTCAACTTTCAAACAAATTTCTCTCCAGCACAAAATAAAATTTATTTTCTTCTTTTTAGTCTACGCATAAAACGAGGTATTTTTAAAAGTTTTTTTTTATAAAGTATTTTATTTTTTGCTTTTTAGTCTACGCGAAAAACGAGGTTTTTTTAAAAATTTTTTTTTTTATAAAGTATTTTATTTTTTAGTTTTTAGTCTACGCGAAAAACGAGGTTTTTTTAAAATTTTTTTTTTTTTATAAAGTATTTTATTTTCAACTTTTTTAGTCCAAATTTGGATCTGTATGTCTTTTTGTTTTTCATGTAGCCTTGTAACGAGTTGTGAACATTTTCACGCCTTCACTCGCTTCGCTCCGTTCAGGTCGTAAAAATTTGTGAGATTCGCTCAATCAAGTCCGAACTACGTTCGAACTATTTGGCTTCGCTCGAATTTTTTTTATTAAACCATTATAAGATTATCTGATGAATCGTAGTTTTGTGTTGGGTTTTGAAAATTTTCTTGACTGTTATTAGATTACAGTAGTGTCGGACTCCACTTCGCTTCGCTTCGTTCGTCCGACTGTTATCAGATTACAGTAGTGTCGGACTCCACTTCGCTTCGCTTCGTTCGTCCGACTGTTATTAGATTACAGTAGTGTCGGACTCCACTTCGCTTCGCTTCGTTCGTCCGACTGTTATTAGATTACAGTAGTGTCGGACTCCACTTCGCTTCGCTTCGTTCGTCCGACTGTTATCAGATTACAGTAGTGTCGGACTCCACTTCGCTTCGCTTCGTTCGTCCGACTGTTATTAGATTACAGTAGTGTCGGACTCCACTTCGCTTCGCTTCGTTCGTCCGACTGTTATTAGATTACAGTAGTGTCGGACTCCACTTCGCTTCGCTTCGTTCGTCCGACTGTTATTAGATTACAGTAGTGTCGGACTCCACTTCGCTTCGTTCGTCCGTGTTTAGATCATGCTGATAGTTTTGAAATGGATTTCTGTAAATCTGAAATTTATTTCTGTTCAATTAGTACCGGTAAAAGTAATAATGTCACTGATTTTCCAAATAAAAACACAAATTAATTAAGGAAAAAATTTTTTTATTTAAGTTTTTATATTTTTTAAATTTATATACAACAAAAGACAAAAACATAAAGCTGGAAAGAGAGCAAATATAAATTAAACTACATCATTATTATTATTATTATTATAGTTATATTTATTCAAATTTTTTACATGTTTAAAGGAAAAAGCCGTCTGAAAAGTACTTAAACTGTTTCAAACGGCATAAAAAACCTTTATTTTTATTCAGTGTTTATTAAGTTTTATTATTTTTGTTTATTCAATCTTCAATTGAATAAATGTTGCACCGTGATCGTCTCTCCACATTTGAAAGTCGGCATGCTCGTCCGTTAAAAGTCATCATCTGGAGGCTGATATTGACGCATTCTTTCCATTTCAGCCAAGGCTTTTTCATTGCATGTACTTTTTGGGTCGGTCAGTTTAGCACAGTCCAGTTCTTCAATTCGCAATCCTTCTAGAGTCCGTACTCTGCTTAACGCTACATATGCTTGTCCTGGAGCAAAGAGTTTATTTCCAAGATAAACAACCGCAAAATCGCATGTACTACCTTGCATTTTATGAACTGTACATGCCCAACAAAGATTAATGGCAACATTCGTCGCTCAACTGTACCCTGATTATAGTTAGCTGGGAATTGAATTGATCGAGGTTCAATCAAATGAATTCCATCGCGTCCAAAATCAATACGAAGATTAGGTAAATCAGTCTCATATAATTGGTCTCTTCGGAAATGGGGCCAAATAATTTCCGTTATATTACCAATAATGCCATTAACGAGACCCTTTTCAAAATCAATATTGGATCGGAGCATGACTCTAGCGCCAACAAAAATTTCTAGTTCTTTTGGATAACCTCCAGTGCAATTTATATCTTTTGGCACTGCAGTATCCATGTTTATGTTGGCATTAATTCTTGCATCAACAATTTGATCTTGAGCTCGGATTCTAAACATTCTTTCTCCTTGCGCTCGATAGTAATCGAGAACAGATTGATTGAATGTGGCAACTAAGTTTACTGTTGGGTAAACACGAATAGCTTTATTTATTGCAAATTCACCAGTTGCATCTTTTAACATTTTAGTCTTGAGCAGATCAATATGTTGAGCATTAATTTTTCCAACTCGTAAAGCATTAAGGAGATCAGCAAATGTTGTATCTCCTTGCTGGCGCATATTCTCTGTTAATTCAACTAGAGAAAAGAGTCTCCATAAATGTGGAGCAGGATAGTGTTCTCTAGGTTGTTCGAAAACCGGTTTTCCATTACATGGAGGTAATTGCATTAAATCACCAAATAGAATTACATTAAGACCACCAAATGGTAAATCTTCTCTATTCTTCAATTGTCTTAAACGTGAATCGATATTACACAACGTTTGATATGAAACCATGCTTATTTCATCAATGAAAATAAATTCAATTTCTTTCCATTGTTGACGCATGACTCTCAAGTAATTACCTGATAAGGGGGCTAAATTTGTTGAAACAAAACCATTTTTTTCAACAGGCAATTTCACTAAACTGTGTAGTGTTACACCATTTACTAATTTTGCAGCAATGCCAGTTGGTGCAGCTACTTTAACTGCTTTTCTTCCAAAGCATCTACTTACTTGATTAGTCAATGTGTTGAATGTGTAAGTTTTGCCTACACCAGCACCTCCGGTAACAAACAATCGTAAACGTCTAGTACTACCTTGAAGTTGTTCGTGAATGTTGCTCGTAACTAAATTAAAAAGCTGTCTCTGCTTTAAATTCATAGCTGAACATGCAGCAGTGAACTGCTCGTCAGTCATGCCTGGATCTAAAATTTCCTGATGCAGTGATGCCTCAAAAAATTCTTCAGGTTCTTCGAGAATGTTAAAGGCTCTAGCCTGATTGAACGCATTTTCAAGCTGTCGATCACGTTCACGGAACGTTTCCATGTGTGCGTTTTTTTCTTTTAATTGAGCTTCTCTTGCAAGAAACGCTTCTCGAGGACTGTTATACTCATCAATAAGCTCATTCTCATTTCGATATGGGACATATTGCAAAAGTAGACTGTAAAAGTAATTGTCCGGATCATTGTGCATGATAAAGAAAGGTACTCGCACAACTGCTGGGACTTTTCTTACAACCATTTTCTTACCATCGGTAAGTGTAATTAATTTTCTTTTTTGTCTTGGTTGTTCAGAATCCAAATCATCCTCAACTTCTGCATCTATACTCTCCTCAGTGATGTCATTGCGTGTGCCATAATGTGGCTCAAACAACATGGCGAATTCAAGTAAACACATTTCATTAAAATTGAAATCATTATGTTCTCGCGGTCGCTTTTCATATCGTTCGAATATAGATGCACAAACACCTGCAGCTTGATTTCCCTCAAATCTGAGAACATGATAACGTTGTTCACGTTTACGAGCATTGAGGAAAACACAATTTCGAGTACTTCCGCGTAAAGGTAAATGACACAATCTATAAGCACATTCGCTTGCAGAAATGTGTCTTTCTTTTAATATTCGCATGCATACTTTAAATAATTTTCGAGAAACATTAGTTTCTTCTCTACGAATCTCTCTAATAGCCTGTGCAATACTTGGATTCACATTTGTTGGCTCAGATTTAGAAATATATTTTGCTATGTAATGGGCAATAGCTTCATTCGATCCACAAGGTTGAATGTCCATATTGCCATTCCATAGCTTCAGGATAGGCAGTGAATAATTATTCACGTATCTATCGTGAATTCCTCTTTTAAGAGTACAAATTCGTCCACCGTTTCGAATAAATTCGTCAGAAGTCTGAGGAACCATTCGAGTTGTCGTTGATACTTGACGAGGAAAGCCAAACCGACAATTAGTCGCATTTCGCTTATGACAAGTATGAGTGTGACGATGCATTTGGTTCTTTTTCACCAAATTATAAAATTCAGGATTTTCATCTTCAGAAGGAAGATGACAAGATAACACATCGTCAATTAATTTAATTCCGTCATCAGTTTCAAATGAGGGTACATTCTCAATCCATACAACCATATGAACGTGAGGACTACCTCTATTTTGAAACTCAATTCGCCACCAGTAATCCTTGACTTTGCCACCAAGAGCTTCATTATTGTTCTTGATGTACTTTATGAAAGCATTTACTCTTCTCATAAAGTGACGACTAAGAACTACTGGATAAAGTTCAATTAATCTTTGAGCTTCATCTAAACTTATACTACTTGGATCTACATCTGGCTGATTATCAGCAATAAGCAAAGCTTTTCGCATATCAAGCCAATTCAAATCATTACAACTAAGTGTAATGAACCAAGTTGGTGGGCCAAGACAGCGAATTTGAGCTACTAATTCATTATTTGCAGTTTTCCAATATGCTGCAGAGCCTCTTAAATTTTTCAAGTAGAGATGAACGTCTTCGACAATTCCTTCTCGTCCTTGAACTTTTTTGCAGCAAGCTGCAATAGTAGATTGAATTCTACTATATTCAAAATGTGACAGAGCATAGAATAGATATTCTTTTGTTTGGTATCGAGTATCTAATCCCTCTACTCTCGATTGAAAGTAATCTAATGGAGTGATTCGAACTGGTCGGTTCTCATTCAATCCATTCTTGCCATAAGGAAATAGATGATACCAAGCAAATTCTTCTGCCTTCTTTTCGTGATTAATATTTACAATGTTATCTTTCGTTTTACGAACGATTTCATTGATATTTTCACTCTCAATTAGTTCATCTTCAACATCAGGTTGAACTGCGTCAATCGGACCCATAAGAGATGTCTGAACATGCATATGCTGAGACATAATCTCCTGATTTGGATCATGTTCGAGAGCTGTAGAAACTTGTTCTGGAGCATGTTGTCGTAAATAGTCTTCCATATTCATTATATTACCTTTTACGTTCACATCGATATAGTGAATGCAAAATTGTGCATTTTTAGACTTAAGAGTGCGTCGAACGACACGATGAAATTCTTCGATCGTGTCACACTCAATCACACATGCAACTCCAGTATTATCATTTATTTGTATGCCTCTAGGATTGCAAGAATGAGAATCAGTAAAGTAATATTTCTCATCATACTTCAATAGACCAAGTGACATATCTTGAGCAACAATGATTCCCGCTTTGTGAGTCAAAAACAGTTCATTAATTGCATCAAGTAATTTTTTTATTTCTATACCGTCATTCATTTTGTCGTCTAAATTTCCATAACATAACGAATTATCATCATAGTCAATGGAAAAAGCTTCATCAAACATGAGGAAATCAGTTTTAATGACATCAAGATTTTTTATTTCCAGATATCCTGAATTAGGTATTACAAATGCTCCAGGAAACCCTTGATTCGTTTTAAAACGAATTTCTTCATAAATATGATCTCCTGCAATCATATTTTCATCCAATATGTCTTTTTTCCATTCACTTGGATGAAGAATTGCTGCTCTAACAATATTTGCAAGTGCCATTGCAAAACATTGGCTCCCTGCGTATTCAGAAAATACTATAGTATTTCCCTGGTTCCAAGAAGCGCGTAAAATTCTGGATTTATTAGATTTGTTAAGAGGTTTGTAGCTACTTCGTGAATTATTATTCATTTCATTGCCCTCTTGTTGTGGTTGCATTGCAGGGACAACTCGTACTATATCGTTCTGATCCAGTCTTACAGAATCATTGATTGTAACGTCTTTGTAAAGAGGATTGTTTGCAATGAGCCACCGTAAAGCAGTGAAAACACGATCACGGTTTATTGTGTAATCTCTCGAAACATTTAAGTTCTCAAGAGTCTCAGTTACAACTACCACACTAAGATCATCACTAGCTCTTGGTAACATATCAGGTAGTTTTTCACTAACCTGGAAAATGTCAAGAGCAAACAATGTAGCTTGGCCTTTGAAAGACCATTGACCAAAGCGTCCGTCAAGTTTAATAACTTTGACGAATGGAACAACACGAAGTAGTAGTCTTCTTTCAACCTCTGTTAAAACTTCTATTTCGTCTGGAATATCTCCTGGATACAGGTTATTCCAGTAGGCTTTAGGAGGAGCATTAGTTTTACGGCCATTCTTAAGATGCGTATTACATCTATGGCAAACCTCTAGAACGTCTTTATCAAGAAGTTCTTGAGGTAAATATGACTTAGTTGTACTCATGCGATAATGCACTACTTGATTAGGATAGCACCGTTTCAAGCAAATATCGCAGATTTTATCACAAAATGTGTTAACAACGCGATAGAATTCATCTGAATCACTTGAACGTTGAGCATATGCCTGACGAGCACGAAATAATCGAGCGTTATGTTCTTCTTCAGTTTCAATAAGTCTAGCAATAGAATGTCTTTCATTGTCAGCTTCAAGACGAGCCGCTCGATGTTCTTGCGATTCAATCGTTCTTGACTGACTTTGGCGTTCTTTTTGTGCAGCAAGACGAGCCGCTCGATTTTCTTGCGATTCAAATCGTCTTGCTTGAATGTGCCTTTCATTGTCACTATTAAGACGAGCCGCTCGAAGATCTTGCGATTCAATCGTTCTTAACTGACTTTGGCGTTCTTTTTGTGCAGCAAGACGAGCCGCTCGATCATCTTGCGATTCAAATCGTCTTGCTTGAATGTGCCTTTCATTGTCACTATTAAGACGAGCCGCTCGAAGATCTTGCGATTCAATCGTTCTTAACTGACTTTGGCGTTCTTTTTGAGCAGCAAGACGAGCCGCTCGATAATCTTGCGATTCAAATTGTCTTGCCTGAATGTGCCTTTCATTATCACGAGTGCGGCGAATATTTTTCTTAATTTCACTTTCGTTTGCTGCAAGCTTTTTACGTTTTGCATAACGTAATTGCTTAGCGTCTTCGGACTCAAGTAAAAGCTTTAGATCGCGTTTGGCTTTAGCTTTCTCTAAACGCCGTTTACGCTGAGTAGTTGTTTCGGGCATGATAAATTATAATACAAAATTTCTTACCTTATTACTCCTGAACTGATTTTCTCACCTTTCATGCACTTTTCACTTAACACTGTTATTATTATTTTTAATTTATGTATTTAATCTTTTCAATTAATTCTATTGTAATATCAATTAATTTTATAAATTTTTTAGTAAAATATTTTTCCTCAAAATTAATCTTATATCAATATTTTTTACAATATTTTCACTTATTTTCAGGTTTGATCACTTTTAATTCACCTTTTACTTACTTTTACGGAATAACTCACTTTAATTCACTTTAAATTTAGTTAAATGTTCGATTTGGATGTTTTTTTATTTGTTTACAATGCAGGGGGACTCCTTTTTATAAAACTTCAATTTACACAAAACTAAATTTACAATACTTGTTTTTCTGGAAGAACTTTTTTCATAACATCAGTTTGAACGCATAATAAAAGCATTTACATGATTTATATGATTAAAGTTTAAGCAACGAATTCCAAAGTTATGATTTATGAGAAATTTATCAAAACTAAATCTATTATTCAAACTGAGGACCCCTTAAATTTTCTTCATCAACTGATATTTTGAAATTCAAATTTTATTTGCAGAGATTCATGAGAAAATGACCAATGAAATTTTTGTGTTGGAAAATTTGCTAAAAATGTTCTATTATCGAAGTTAATTAATAATCAATAATATTTATTATTTCATAATGAAACATATATATGCACATTTAATGCACTAAACATTAAACTTTAGAAAAGCGAAAAATTTGCATGATTGACATTGGATTTCTTTCTTTATTAAAATTTTTATTAATTAATTAAAGCATAATTAAACACTTTTATGATCCGAAAATGCCAACATATTGCTTTGATATCGAGAATATACACGTTTAAAAATTATCAGCGCGAATAAAGCAGTAGAAGTGGTCGAAAATTCGAATTTGTTCTCCATAGAATTTATTTTAAAGTCTAAACGTACGCAATACGTACGTAAAACGTATGCAATACGTAAGAATTTGAAAAAGAAATAAATTAATTATAGTTTAATTAAACGTTTTTATTTAAGCTCGATTGGAGCAGTAGACGAGGTAAAAAAGTAAATGCTAAAAAGAAAGTCTGCTCATGGCTAGGCTTGAACTCATGACCTCATGTATATTAATACCTGTTCTCTAACCATTACGCCACCACGACATTTTATTTATAATAACCAAGTGGTTAAATTTATAATATTAATAAAAAGTATTTGTTTGAAATTATTATTATAATTATCAGGAAATTCATATATAAGCTTTAATTTAAATTTGATTTCTAATAATAAAGAAATAGATTTTTCGATACTTTCCATCATGAGGACAAAAACGTAGAATTTTATGTGAAAATGCGTGATGAAAAATATTAAACTACAAGAAAACATTGAAAAATATCTTAGAAAAGTGTGAAAATGAAAATTATACTTTAAAACATTATAACTTATTAAAAAAGTATGAAAAAGAATTAAAAAAGTACGACAAAAAAAGTTGGAAAATTTGAGACTTGAACCCTTGAACGGCTTGGAATTTTATAAAAATTATCTTTTTTAAGAATTACGTAAAAATTACGTACGTAAAACGTAAGCTTGTTTTAAAAATTAATTTATTATAACATAATTAAGCTATATTGTGATTCACAAATGCTTGAATATTGTATTGTCATCGGGAATACACATCCATAAAAAATTTCGGCTCGATTGGAGCAGTAGAAGTGGTCGAAAAATCGATCGCAAGATTTGAACAAGACAAACAGACAAACAGACAAACAGACAAGAAAGCAAGTTAAGAAAAACGATGTAAAAAAACGAGAAAAAAGAACCTAGCGGGTCATTAAATGAAAATTGTGTGCTACAGCCTGCTGCTGGTTGTGTGCTCAAGCACAAACAAAAAAATTCAGTCGTTTTTCTCTCAATTTTTCTTTTCTTTTTTTACTCAAAAAACAACAAGCAAATAAATCGAAAATGAAGTATGAGTGTATAAAGGTATAGGCAGTGGAGTGTGTTTTTAGATGATGAAACATTTTGTGCGTTTATGTAGTTCGGCATCGCATCCTATAGTCGAGAAAATTGTGTGTGAATTTTTTTTCCTCTCAATTCTGTTTATTTTTAGCGTTAGAAAAGTTGAAGAAACTTTCTTTCTAATTTCTCTTTTCACGGCTTTCATTTGTGACTCGGGATGGCAACTTTGTGAGTTGTTTGTTGATGCGAGTTATTGCAGTTTGAGATATGAGGGGAATTTATTATTGCCCACGAGCATTTTAGCAATTTATATTGAATAATTGTTGATTATTTATGGACTGATAAGTTGAGCTTGATAGCTCATGTAGCATGGTCCGGATCATGAAAGTTGGTGTTGAATTTGAGCTCACAGGTTCGAATCTTCCCATCAACCTAGTGATTGTCGGAAGTTTAAATACTTTAGCCTCACTATTGTAGCAATTTAATGATGGAAACTTAAAAGGATTAATCAAAGTTATAACCAAGAATAAGTCAAGAATGATGTAGTTAGAGTGAGAATATATTCATAAGCTGTACATTCACTGTAGAGGTTTTTTTCCTGGAATGAAACTGAATCTATCGCAACTTACTGAATAATTGGATCGAGAGCTAACATTAATACTGGTTCTTTGATCTTACATTCCTAATTCGCTGGCTGTACAGATTAATTGTGATCTATGTGACCTCCCTCAGGTGTTGCCTAAGACCAACTCTTTCGCTGGCTACCGTTTGGCAATTTCCGATTCCAAATGCAATACTATTTATGATTTAAATAGTGCTTTTAATTGACTGCTATACACATCTGCTAGAATACTCTGATTTTGAATTGTACTTGTTATGGATAACATATTTAAAAGTATGACAAGACACTGAACTCGCAATTATCGATGTTGTCCAAACTTTTGTTACTACGACAAAATTTGGATGTAGAAAATTTTAGAATTTACGCTTTTGAGGCTTTAGTTAGGCTGTTTTAGTGACAAATCTCAATTTTCGAAAATACAACCAAAATTTGGCAATTTTAGTTTGTTCTGTGGCACTTCCGAACTTGCTCTCCGACTCACTTCAGTGCCATGTTTAATAGTTTATACAACACTGCCTTAAATCGACTAGACTGTCTCAATATGAACTCAAGATTACTTTTCAAAAAGGTCAATATCTCAAGTTATTCGAACCATTGCTTCTCTCTGATCCATCCCCACATGTTAAGGTCAATTCCTTATTTTAATAATCTTTTAAAAAACTTTTCAACGATCTAAATTCTAGTCCTCACTCAAAAATGCCACCCAAAAGCACTCATCAACAGTTAACATCCATCGACTTTTCTTATTTTTAATTTAAAAAACATTTCTTTTTATTTTTTCATCATTAAAAAAACGGTGCCAAGAAAAATTTTTCACGAGTGCTTACCGAAAAAAAAAAAGGAAATAAGAAAAATATGGAAAACCCTCATCTTTTGAAAATAAGAAGCAAATATTAATGATAATTGATTTTTATGATGTCATGTAAAACATTTTCTACTCGCGTGAAATAATTTTGTTGCATCTGCCTGTGATGGTGAATAGTAAACAACTCATGGATGGATGATAGAAGTGGGAAATATGAAGCAATATAGCTGAAAAATAATTTTTTATATGAAGTAGCAAATGTGTGAGAAAAATAAATTGAAAAGTTATTGAAATGGTGGAATTTTTGAAACGCATTTTTGTGCCGTGAGAGGATTGACCATGAATATGGGTTACATGTGAGTTTAAAGTTGTGAAAAAATATGTGTGGGATTTTGGTGAAATGTTTAGATTTATTTTTAAAATTTTGGTGAGTTTTAAAAACAGAAATTTGAAGTAATTGTATTAAATATAGATTGTGGGGTATTTACTTACTTCGCTAACCGTACAGATCAATTGGGATCCATGGCTACCATTTGACGTCTCCTAAAAATACTCATGAACATTTGCAATGTCTATTTGCACTAGAAAGTCAAAGAAATTGTAAACATTTAACTGCCTATTTGACATTATCTAAATGAACCTGAAGCGTAGTGATTATTTGGATTAAAATAAGGATGTTGATTTCAGAGTTGCAAAACAGGCATCTGTGACAGTCAGAACCGTCCAAATTATCAACAATTTATACGGTTTTTGTCTGTGACAGGTGCCTGTTTTGCAACTCTAGTTGATCTCATTGACCCAGCTACAGACTTGATTCAAAACTTGAGGATTTAAAATTAAAAATTCTTGAATTTCTTTTCAAATTGAAATTTTGATAGTTGTTGCTTCCAAGCACTTAATGTTATCTAGTTTTCTCTGACTGAAATGATAATAATCACAGAATTACGAGGCATTATTGTCTAAATATGTATGTCGTCTTATTTGAATCAGCTTGTCTAATGTCTTTTGAGCATTACGGTGAATTATCCAGAAAGGCACAAAGCGAGAAAAGGTCATCATGTCCTCAGGCAGGCGAGACTCTGGCTTTGAGTCAGATTTGACAAAATCCCATCCGATTCAAGAGTACATGATTGGAGAATCATGATAGGATAGATACCTCCCTAACTTTAATAAAGCTCCAGCTAAAATTATAGATCCAGAAACAGGTGCCTCTACATTAGCTTATGGATGACATGATTCTAGAGTACCAATGGCTTGAATTCACTGTTTAACTCTTTAATGCCTCTTTAATGCCAGTCAATCAAGCATACAAGCACAAATCAAACTTAAACCCCCAAAACCACTTCAATCATCCAAATATCCAATAAATATGTCCATCTACTCCACAAAATAATGCTAAAAAAATTAAAATTGAATATGAATGAGTGATATATGGATCGTTCATATGAAGCATCCTTTCTGCTTCCTCTTTATTTTATTTTACATAAATTTCGCTTTTTTTCTCTGACTAGCGATAATAAATATTTATGCACAACGAGTACTATACAATTAATTAATGGAAATTAAAATAAACTATGTATGTATCTGCATGAATGTATAATAGCATCATATGCCTATGCTATGTGTAGTAGGTTGGGATGTATCAGCATATATACATATTTAGCATGCATGATATTTCATGTTACGATCATCAAAACCGCAAAATGCAATAAAAATTGCACACGAAACGCGACATAAAGTGTAAAATTTTGTGTATTTTTTTCCGTTGTAAATAATTCAATAAACTATATAGTTTTTGGCTGCTGCTGCTGCCATAGCAGTATGTGAAATGTATAAACATTTAAATAGTGGTGTGAGGATTGTAATAAGCATAATTATATTAGCATACCTGGCTGTAAAATGCCAAGAGCAAGTTTTTGGACAGTTTAAATGCCTGACATTACATTGTAGTTGATTAACAGAGTGTAAAACATTATTAGTTAAGGATAGACTAGATATTTTGTGAATAGATAAATAAACAAAATCTAGAATGAGATTTTATGTCTTCTCACAGCCCTAAAGACACAATGAATTGAGCCCTTCTTGTTATGTAAATGAGTTTTAAAATAAATATTTATTTTACATAAAAACATTTTGCCATTTCTACAGCTTCTGTATTTTAGTGCCATTTTCATGCATTGTTTAAGAGTATTTTCTTCTTTTGTACACATCTCCCGAAATATTGGCAGATGATTATTGATCATGGTTTGTCTGGATGATGAAATTGTGTTTACATATTCAGTCAGGTGTGCGGATTTAATATTCTATTTTGATGAATTACTAGGTCATGCTCATCAGATTTTTGAAGGTTTTTTAAATGAAAAATCACTTTAAACCAGACTTTGAACAAAATATTGTTTATTATTTAGTTTAGATAACAGAATATTTATGGAGATTCGAGGATTAGATGGGTTTTTAAGATTCCTGGTGAGTCAAAATGACATTTATACTCCAACTGATACACTTGAAAAAGCATAGTCAGAATATAGGGATTTTTTGAATTCCCTTGATGAAAAACCTTAGAAAATTGAAGAATATTAGTCAAAAAATGTGAGAAATTTTGACACACCCCTCTCATCCTGAATACGCCCTTACTTACATATTCACTGTGTTGCTCGTACAGGTCTAGGCTCTTTTGCTAGTTTCGACTAGACAACTTCAAATGCCATGAGCAGTACTTTCGCTAGCAACAATTTCCTTCCGAGAGTTCTTAGGTCGTCTACGTGCTCTCTTATCGTCCAAAAAGTCAAATTTGACAACCTTAACTAATGCAATACGCTATTAATCGCTAAAATTCTGAGAAATTTTATTACATTCCAGAAAGTCTAGAAAATACTAAAAACCGTAACTAGAATGACAATAAATCATATTCCTATATGCTTCAGGGAATACAACAGGTTCAAAACTCTATTATCTACAATACATGACCCTGTATCTCTCTTCAGAATTCAGTCCAACATACCCAACTGCGCTTTATCTCCAACCATATAAAGCATCCCCAAATCTCAACTCATTAAATCTTTCCGAAAGGTCTCTCTCATCTCTATCTTCACACTCTATGCTCAGAGCACATTCAAAACAATCATAAAGTATCGCATGAAAATACCGAATGCAATAAAAAAAAAAACTAGAGAAGAAAATGAAAATAGGAATGAAAAGTGTACGTCTGCCTTTTCAACAATTCAATTGTGTACTTTTAATCTTTTGGCAATTAAATTAACGTAAGATGAAAATGAAATTTGAATTGTAAACTTTGAAAATGTTGGTTAATTAACAGAAGTAGGAAATTTAATTAATTTTGCCGTAAAGTTTTTTTTCGTCTGTAGCAATTTGCTGTGTGACTTTTTTTGTGTTATCATAGTAAGGAGTCGGGTGACACGGAAGGAAATATTAAAATTTGTTTTTGTTATGATTTTCATGAAAAATCTCATTAAACAATATTGTGGAAATTGATGAAAGTTGGAAGGAAAATGAAATGAAATGGAATTAAAATTGAATTAATTTTATTAGGCATACTTCTTGATGTATAAAGGGGGACTTTAATGGTTATGTTTGAAAAATAACTCTTATTTGGATATAATTCCACAAATTAGTTCAAATATGGCCATAGTAAAAGAATTTTATGTAAATATTCTGCATTTATTAGATAAAATTTAACCAAAGATCAGACACCAGAATTGACAGGACTCAGTTGTAGTGAAACCTACTCTGGAATTCGAATTGTCAAATTTATTTGGCTACACCCTTGCCTTGCCATATCCTAAAACAGAGATATTTCTAAAATTTAATGAACCTCCTCAATTTTGATGCTTGAATCGACACCTACGTAAATATTTTGCTGATTTATTGATTGATAGCTTAAATGTCAAGAAGACTTTAATGTGTTTAGTTACCAAAAATAAATCTTCATTGAAATGCAGAGTTGGGAGGAATGTGGTTATCTGGAGTTCTTTCTTAATTACTTACTTTCGCTGGCCGTACAGAATAACTGTGGCCTTTTTAGTTGGTGTTTGAAGCTGGCTTCATGGCAGGCTGGATCAAGGTATTGACACTTAAAATCGTTTCATCCGATATAAAGACATACTTTCAGGCGGAACAATAGAATCTTTCATGTGAGCAAATCTGGATCAGTGTACATGCCTTGGGCTGTATTTTACCAATTGCTAAAACTAATATCAAATGCTATGTCGCTCAAATGACTCTAACAACAGTCTATTTCCAAGAGTTTTTATTCGTCATCGTGCTCTTTTTCAATCTACGAAAACTCAAGTCCAGACTTCAAAAGTCCAAAAAGTCACTTTCTGGAGTCTGGACAACTCCTTCCCCTTCCTTTGTGGAAAATTCTTAATTTTGCAAGAGTTTTTTGAGACAAAAATCCCAAACTATCTTAAATTTTTGCCTTCATCACAAAAACATCCACTTCCTGTCATTGCCGCCCTGCTAGGGACTCAGTCAAATTTAAGTCTAGAAGTGGTAAGGCACCTCAGTGACGCCTCAATGAAGCCATCCCAACTCTGATTTTATGTAACAATCTTTAATAAAATTTGAATATATTCACAAACTTCCAATATTATTTCTCTCAAACAAAATTCTTAACTTAATAATTCAAAAATCAACTTTCATTTCCAAAAATATTTGAATTCATCACATCAGTCGACACCCCCACAAATATTCAAATTTTTACCACAATATATAAATTTTTATGAAATCTTATCACATTCACCAGAAATTACTTCCTTTAATTTCTTGTTTACTGTATTCATTGAAATACTTTCCTGCCTCTTATAAATAAAATAGCTGTTTATTTACAATCACGACCATATCGCATTTACATTTCCTTTTCATTGATTCAATTGCTACCGTCTCAATAAAATAAAAAATTTAAAATTCTTTTCAAGTGCCCCGCAAGACTTGAAATTGAAAGCAAATAATTCGAAAAATTCAAATTTAAATTTCCCAATCGAGCATAAAATTATGTTTCTTGATGAGATTTTGACCAGATTGAAATTTTCTTCTTCCGTAAACAACGCCGTTTATTTTTTTTTTGTTCCTTTCCTTTTATTCATTCTACTCGTCTGCGTGATGAAAATTTGTACATAATATAATATTATAATATACATATATATAAACATGAAGAAGCACAGCTAGCACTCTCGATCGTGTGCGTGTCGTACGCCAATAATAAACTTTTTTTATGCTATATCTTTTATGCTAATTGCCTCTTCAAATTCATTGCTTTGACAAAATACTTATTTCGCTTCATTCTCTTCGATCTGAGTCCTGAGTATGCTATGCCACTTTATTGGAATGAGTAACAGCGAAAAAATGTGTGAAAATATGAAAATACACTCAAAAAAATAAACTTTAAAAAATTGTTTTTAAAGTTTTTTCGATTTTATTCAGAAATTCAAAAATTTGAAAATTTAAAAATTTGAGTGTTTAAAAATTAAAAGATTAGAAATTTAAAGATTTGAATATTGCAAAAATTTAAAAAATTTAAAAGTTGAAGATTTATAAATTTGAAAATTTGAAATTTTAAAAATGTGAAAATTTAAAGATTTTAAACTTTTAAAAATTTGAAGATTTTTAAATTTGAAAATTTTAAAGTTTTAAAATTTTTCATCTAATTTAAAAGTTTGAAAATTTTGAATTTATTAATTTCAAAATTAAGTTTTTTAATACTTAATAAATCTAAACAAGTGAGGATTTAAAAATTTAAAGATTTAAAAATTTGAACATTTAAAAATTTAAAAAATCTGAAATTTGAAAAATTGAAAATTTAAAATTTTAAAAATTCAAAAATTTGAAAATTTGAAGATTTAAAAAATTGAATATTTTTAGATTTAAAAACTTTAAAACTTGAAGATTTAAAAATTCAAAAGTTTAAAAATTTAAAAATTTGAATATTAACAATTAGAAAAATTTTACAATTTAAGATTTGAAAATTTAAAAAATTTAAATTTTGAAAATTTTATAAGTTGAACGTTTGAAAATTTGAAAATTTTTAAATTTGAATATTTCGGAATTTAAAAATTAATAGTTTAAAAGTTCAAAAGTTTGAAAATTAAAAAATTTGAAAATTTCACAGTTTTAAATTTTTCCACGCAAATCTAAAAACATTTTTCAAATTTTTTCCATGAGTGCATAAAAGCCCCGCCAAATATTTGCAATCATTTCATATTATAATGTTCAATATGCGCCTTATGTCGAGGAACTGTGACATGATTGTTAATAAAAAAAAATTTCACACTGAATGAGAAAAGAATGAATGAAATTTGGTGTATGTACTTGGCACTCAACAGATTTCCTATGATTTTTTAATAGGCGAAGTATAGAGGGTAAATTTATTAAAAAAATTATATAGGAACGAGTAGATGGGGTGAATGCGGCAGCAAAAAAAAAATATAGAGCGATCGACAAAAAATGTAATAATAATAATTTTTGGCCGCAAATTATATATTTTCGACAGGTAGTGATTTTTTTTTTTTGCTGCTCTCTTCCGGAAAAAATTAATGGAATGGAATATTGAGGTGGAAAAGGCTCTCGAAGGAATCCGCCTCAATTGAGTGTAATAAAATACCTTTTTTGAAGAGCAGTTGGAGAACAGATTTTTTTATTTCGTGACTTTATTTTGGTTCAGGAAAAATGATGATGAAGCTTTAATGGATGTGTAATTTGAGAGATTTTGGGATGCATTAAGCTTGAATGTATGGATTTATGAGTTTAATAGTAAACTAATCAGTTGTGTCTTTCACACAATTAATATTGCTTGGTTTCCTTTCATGGTTAATATACATGTGGGACTGTTGCCTCAAGGATGGAACCGTCCATAGCTTACTCTATTATTCAAAACCTTCTGCCTGTTCTTGATATTAACTTGAAAGTTCTAGCCTTTTTTCTACACAATCTACGATTTTTTGTTTCCCTAGAGGTCTCTTGCCAAACATATGTAAAGTCTGCGCTACTGTTGCTTTGAATGGGTATCCTGTATGGGCGTCTGCTTATGTACATGCTCATCCCATCTCTAGACACAATCTGACGTGCTCTGTTTTAGTCAAATAAAATGTTAGTCAATAAATCTATTTGTGATTTAGATGAGAGGGATCATTTGTTCTAGGAACTAAGGTTCTAGATGGAAATAGTGCACTTCCTTACAACATAGTCCAACCCATGCTTTTTCGATTACATGTCAAGTCCTCTTGCCTTCTGAGCTATTGATAGTTTCTTTTGAGTATGATACAGAGCTCAATTAAACCTTCTTCTATCCAGAGCTTATTGTACAGCTATTATCGATTAATCGGACCACAAATCAAGTCTAAAATCATTAATCATAGGCATCATTCTATGTTCTTATCAATCTACTCAAATTTTCAGTGATTTACCTGGATTCAGATCCTTAAAACTATAAAATCCCTTTTTTTTGCAAATTTCTGAAGATTTACAAGATGTCAAAAACTTAAGGAATTCCATACCTTTATTCCCAGAAAACCAGATTGAATAATTTTATCAAAAACCTTCCTAATTTATGCTCTACATCCATAAATGACCTGAATGAATCACATTTCCTACATCGTCCTAGTAATTTTAAAACACATATATTTTTATCTATTAATTTTATTTTATATCAAATTTTTTGTTCTATAACATTATAAAGGTCCATAGAATCAATATTTCATTCTGCTTCATCAGAGTAAATATGCTTTCCATCTGCGTTGGGGAAAAAAAGGTGCTCAATTTGCCCCAACTAATGAAATTTTTCCTTTCTCCTTTTTTTATTATTTTGGAAAATAAAAAGTGGAACAAATTTTTAACAAATAATGGCTTGAAAGAGGAAGGAAAGTTCTATAAAAAAAAATCTATTGACTATGGGGGTAGAGATGTCAATTATTTGGGTTTTTACTATTTGTACAAATACCCAAATACCCAAATATTAAACCCCAAATATTTGTACAAATATTTTTAAAAAAAATTTTGGTCTAAAAAGTAGGCTTAAGGACAATTTCCCAAAAAATTCTTTTAAAAATTGTCTCAAATAACAGCTGAGCTTATTTATACATCATTGCGAAAGTCATTCACCGATTAGTTTAACTAAAACAATGAGCAAAAAAGTCAATCTAGTTAATATTTTAATTCTTGCACCTACTAAAGATGTACCTACTTTGGACCAAAGTTGCACCCACAAGAGCTGAGATAATAACAGCAGATTGAATAATTTTTTTTTATTTTTAAATATTAATTCTTCAGGAACAAAACTACCTTTTCGCAGATTTTATTTTTTATTATCTGCATGCAGGAATATATCTATCGCTCTGTAGGTCGCATATTAAGTCTACAATTTTTCCACAAACTTGCAGTAGATCTATCTGATATAATTAGTATGATTCTTCGTTAGGATTCTGGTTATGATAATGCTGAATTTATGCAACTTTACTATGACTTCTTGTAAGGTACATTATATAACCAAACTATAACTTATATTCAACATAAATGTCTTAAAAATTGATAGATTGATTTAATTTAAGCTTATTAGGCTTTATATTTCAAAATATGAGATTAAATTCAAATTGGCATAAAATTGGCACTATAAATTTCAATGAAAATCTGAAATTTTGTGGAAAATTTCCTTAAAAGTGATGATTCTAAGTGGGCCCAAATATATTTGGGTTTAAACCCAAATATTTGGGGAACCCAAATAGTTCGAAAAACCCAAATATTTGGGTATTTGGGTATTTGTATTGACATCCCATAATGGGGGGTTGTTCAGGTGTTAGGTCATATGATGGGAAATTGGATTGATATAATAACCAACCCCCTCCCCCCACTACCCCTTGCATAACTAAATGACAAAATCCATTTAAATTGTAGAAAGGAGTTGAGGGGGGGGGGTGTTCGGTATTTGAGATTCACCTAATTGTTGAACGACCCCTTCAATATTACTGTTATTGTGGGTATGAGAAATAGCCTAGAAACCTTCAAAATTGGATCTCAATTTTGTGTATATGTGCTAGCCATAAAAATAAAATAAATGAAAAATGTCTTTTTGGCACATGACATTTTACGCATGAGTTACTAATAATTGGCACTTGAAAGACTTTACATCATGGAATAATCTTGACTATAATGACTCGAAGGGTGAGAAAATTGAATGAAAAACAACATCTGAAAAGGGAGAAATTATTGCAATTATGAGGTAAAAAAAGTTGTTTAATTTATTACATCATTTTATGCTGCCAATAAAAAATCTGTTGATTATGATTGTGGCAATTACATTTTTATATTTGAAAGGTTTTTTGTGATTGTTGCTGTTTGAAAAAGGGTGAAAATATTAATTTTAAAGATTACAAATTGAATGCTGTTTTTAGAATTGGGGGAGATGAACAGGATCAGCTGTTGCTGATTACAGTTTATTGCTGTTCTGTGAATTTTATAAGTTATGGATTTTATTGAATTATGTAACTAGGATACAAGGATTGAGGATTAAAGAGGTGAAAATGAGTGAAATTTGAGATTATTCTAAATATAGATTTGAGTAGAATAATCAGGATCAGTCAGGGGATTATTGAATATTTGATGTTATTTATATACTTTAGAGTAGGTTGTAAATGTCGTGGATGTAAGGCTGAATAGCACAAATTTCTCAAAAATCCAGTTTTTAGGGTAGCATGACTATGGCAAAGGACCTGATTAAAACTGAAGAAATTAGTCGACTAGTGTTATTTGGGAAGCATATAGACAGAAAGTTGGCATTTTTGCAATTTTTCCAATTTTTGGACTTAAAGATTGAGAGCGGTTTTGATACCTAAAACCACCTTCTTGAGACCTAGAACCGCATCCAAATAATTAATTAAGCTCCCAGCAATAAAGCAGGAGATTACGAGCGAGACGAGGGGCTCCCGCGTAATAAGGTCCATGACTTAATCTTCTTCAATTGCGTCGCTCTAGAGTCCCTCAAATCCCATTCAAAAATTGCCATCATTTTCAAATTACCCCCTCATTTGTTCCTAAACACTGTTGAATATATCACCTAATTTCATTCAACATTAAAAATCCATAGCTTAATATCAAATTTAATCAAAAAATATTAAGCTCTCAATTACAGCAGAGCAAATCTCCTACAAAATATCAAATTTGACGCAATTTTTCTGTTAAGGCGCTGTAAATTGATACGCCCAACAAAAATAATCGCTTATAAACAAGAAAATTTGAGAGTTTTTCAAGCCCACAGATCAAAATTCAATTTAATTTGAGGCAATCAAAAATAGCTCTATCATCGATTTCGCATTTTTGTGCTCATAATTAAATTAAGATTTTATTTTTTTGCAACAAAAAAATATGATAATTAAATTGAAATTTTCTTGGGACAAGATAAGAGGAAATTATGAATCGTTAGGCTTTATGGAGATGTTTTCAAGGACAATGAGTATGGAAATTGGAACGGAATTGATTTTTATGGCAAAAATTTATTAAAAGAATCCTTGAGAGATTATCTTATTGGATTGTTTGATGATGTCGAGTTGGTTCGAAGAGTATGGGCTGTTTGGCATCCTAACAGCACATTGTAATCGCTTTGGACTGATTCTTTGTTTCCTGGGACATATTTGAGAGATCAAACTCTTCAGATTTACTACAAAGTGGAACTGTAACTGGCATTACCTATAGCATAAATCGACTAATCTTGCGGGATCTTGACCAGTCATTTTAAGTCCAGTTTAAGATGTATGCTCACGGGGGCCCATTAAAACATATAGAATTCGTCTATAGCTGAATCTGTCTTTAGATAGATTCTGCCAGTTTCTAATTCCCAGCACTTTTGCATCGTTGCTCACACAGTACTTCAATGAGCTCTTTGGTCTACCTCGAGATCTCTTTCCATCCAGAAAGTTACCAGTTGTCACTTTAAATATCGAGGCTTGATTGAGGCATCATTTGGTCTTCTATTGACAAGATTAACCCATTTAAAATGAATGCCTTATATTATTAAATTACATCATTTAAGAACATCCCCATATAAAGCAAGAGTGTAAACATTTAAATCCTCAATAAATTACCTATCAACTTTCTCGATTAAATCTCACTTAAAAATTCCTACAACCATTTTTTATAAGACATACAAAAAAAGAAGTTCACTTTTGACATTTTTAAGAAACTCGACGATAAAAATTAATTAAACAGTTTTTAATCAATCTAGAGAAAGAGAGATTGTGGAAGGTCTTCGGTGGAAAGTTCCCCGAGGATTTTTTAGTGAGAATTAAAATTAAAAAAAAATCTTTCTAAATTCATCTCGCATTCTACCCTCGGTTCTCAACTCATTAATCTCATTCATTGTTGTCTCACGTTTTCTTTCCCTTCTCTTTCATCGTCTAGCTCGCTCCTTTCTGTTTTTTTGAGGATTTTTTTCACTCATTTTCAACTCCGAGATAGAAAGCAGCAAGCAATTATCATGACGTGATGAAAATGAATATTTCTCATAGTTTCAAAACAATTTAATTTTCTGACTCGGCAATCGTTTAAGAATAAAATAAAAAAAAAAACGAAAAATTTTCATGCTTTTTCATCATTTCGCTGAGTTTATGGCATTCCTTCTTCCTTTTCTGATTCATGATGTTATATTTGATCAATTTTCCAAACCTATCAAAATAATAAAAACATTTATGGCAGTGATGGGCAATCTTTTATTGTTCTAGGCACGCCTTGGTTGTTAGCCTTAACTGAAGCTACACAAGACACTGATATGCAAGCCACAAGGTACCAGCTTACATTGTCGTTTGCGTTAAGTCTTCGTTATTAGTCCAGTTCTCTTTACATTAAGTTGCTTTATTTGTACATAATGATTCTGGAAATGTTTAGTTGTTAGCCTTACCATCCTAGCCTGATTGTGGGGCTGCCACCCTTCAGATAAAATGATTTGGATAGGCTTTTAGTCTATTCTTTAATACACTTATCCCAGCACATATATCGGCTTCCATCAGTGTATTTAGCGATATCAGGGAATACCACGAGAAGGTATACACTTGACATTTGTTCAGCTTCGGAGTCAGACTTCAGTTTCTCCAATTGCAAAGGCACATGTAAATTTGAAGAGCCCAGCAGGAGCTTATGAGCTGGATGCATTGCAATTTTAAATCTGTTGTACCACACCCTTCAGACTTACAGTTTATAGTGGAATCTGAACAACTTGCAAGCTCTGTACATTGCAAAGACACGAGTACGTCATAAGACCTTATATAGCCATGTACACGGTTCTATCCTAATGTGTATACATGATCCTAATGTGCCGCTACACACATGTTAAACATTCCAGCTTTATACGCTGTTTATTATTTTATTCTGTTGGAAAAAGTCGATGAACTGGAAGTGAAAAAACTTTTTTTCCTTTAATAGAAATTTCCAAAGCTTTTTTATTATTTATTTTATTTGTTTATGAGTTCATGTCATCACGATGACTAATCGACATTTTATTGTATGTATGCATATCATGAAATATAACAGAATGGAATAAAACGTATGCAAATGGAAGTGAAAAGATATCATAAATGATATGTATATACATATTTCATTACTTCATTGAAAATTTATTGTAGCTATTTAGCTTGTACTTCTTAGTGGATATTGTTTGAATAGTTGAGGTGTAGAAGCTAAGGATTGAATTTGAATAAGTTATAAAGGCAGTCTTAAGTAGAAAATTTAGCAATATGAGTAAAATGTTTGAGCCTGGAAGGCACATGACTTAGAAAAGGCAAAAGCTATGTAGTTGTCCTGGCATGAGTCTTAATTCCTAACAGACAATGGTCATACTCACCTACATAAGTGTGCATTCATGAGTAAATTCAATTGATATATTTGAGAATGCTCAATTTAGTGAGCATAAGTCTTATTGGGCCTTGATGCTCGATTAAAAACTCAAATATATGCAAATTCGATGTTCAAATTCTCATTCAGATTCTTTGGATCCATTGACTAGTAGTTAAGGATATCAGCTTATCAGGCCAACTTATTCTGCATTAATCAGAGTATGGTTCGACTCCGACTCACTATGGCGCTTAAATTGATGATTTCCACCGCGCGAATATGAAGTATGGTACATATGGTGGAGTTAGGGAGAGAACAGGACGCAACTGCATATGCTTAGCATTCAATTCATTTAAAAACCATCAGAATAGACGATAAAATTTGCCTTAAAATCCATTCAAAATTATTCATATAATTTTCTCCTATTTTTTAACAATTTCAACCAATTTCCACCGAATATCCCCTGAAAATCTTCAATAATAAATAAAGTTCTTTGACCTTATTTTTCCAAAACATTTAGTCTAATGTTATAACCTCAATAAAAATGCAAGATTCCCAATAAATGCTCTCATAATAGGAAAAATATATCCACAAACCAGAAAAACTGCTATTTTTCCTCCCCAAAATGTTCATGCAAAACCAGCTAGCTCCCCAAAAAATGGAATGAAATAAAATGATTTATAAATGGTTATTTGTATGCTTTTTTTTCACCGTTTCTGAATTCCTTTTATTCCTTTATATTTGTCTTCTTCTTCCATTTGCTGCATATACATCCATGACGGTAATCGCAGTGGCAGCAAGACAGCAATAGAATAAGAACGATTTACAGTATAATAAAAAATCGGGAGGTATCATTAAAATAATGATGAAACATTTATTTGTGCCTCTGTTATGTCTGTCTCTCTCCATGATTTTTATTGCCTTTTTTTTGTATATTTTATTATGAAGAAATGGATAGAAATAAAAACATGAAAATTCTCTTAATATCTGTGTCTTTTTTTCACTCGCTCGCCTTTTGGTGTACGGGAATTTTGTGGGGAATATTTGTTTGCAGGCTGATTGAGTGGGTTTGGAGGGAGTAGCATAGGGATTAAAATTTGACTAAAGTCAACTTAGGGGAGAATTTAATGTTGGTCGTTTAAATTACTAGCATACGTTTTTAGATTGTCGAACATATCAGCTATGATCTATGGACTCTCTTAGTTTGAGTTTGATGTTGGATATATAGCTAGCTACCTTCTATCAATTACCAATACGAGATGTAACAATGTCTCTATCAACAGTTTCCTTCTAGAAACCTTAAAATCTTACTGCATTCTTGATGAGGACTTGGGAATTTAGAAGAATATCTTTAACCAGCAGAACTAGAAGTCGACTTGAATTTTGAACGAAAAAAGTATACTTGAGTCGACTTCACTTCATATGAAAATTGACTCTGCCTTTGATTAAAGTGAACAACACACCCTAACATACAAGCATATGCTTAATGAGCATATGATGGTACTAGGGTTCGGACGTTAAGCGCTTATCGTCGCATAATAAGCGCTTATGAACAAAAATTATTCGCATAATTAAGCGCTTATTTTTTCGGCGAATATTAGTCGCATAACATTTTTCCGAACCCTAGATGGTACCAATGAGCATGCCCAATAAATACCGTAAAATGCTCATTGAGCATATGCTTGTTTATTACGGACAATGGTGTGAATTTCATTTTTTGTCCTACAGGTCAAAAACAGCCGTCAATGTGTCGTTTTGGCAGAAGCGTATTAAGAGAGACATGACGATGGAGTTGATGTTCATCCCTCGTTTTGTAAAAATTTATGAATTTTGCTAGAATTTTCGGTAAAAATAGTAAATCCAAAAGGAAATGGGCCCTTCCTTCAGAAGATTTCTGGTAACGACCCTCCCAGGGCATCCTTATATGTGTGGCTGAAGTACGTCGGCATGAGCTTTGCACCCTAGCGACCACACGTGCTATCAGACTGTAAAATCACCAAGAATTGAATTACACTTTTTACATCCAATTTTCAATACAAAACCCTTCCAAGAATCCATCAACAAATTTTACAAAATTGGATTTTTTCCATACAATAATCTGACAAAATCTTCTCAATAGCATTTTACTTGTACTATATATTTTATTCCATTGATGAACAGTGAAAAGAATGCTGAAACAAACATAAAAAGGAACAGCAGAGGGAGAAAGCAAAAAAAATCGTATAAATTTGCCTCCAATCACTGATACGTTTTTTATGTTTTCTGCTAAAAAGCGGAAAATGGAAAAACATTTCCAATTTTTTTTTCTTTTCGATCGGCTCTCTGTCTCACTTCCTTCATTCAATCGCTCACTTGCTCTCCATTACTTTATTTTTATGAATATTTGGTGATTCTGTAGAATCAAATTCTGAGAAAAATTCGGATCTATTCAAATGTCAATATTTTCAATTAATATTTTCATTGTGTAGCTGACTGGAAAAGAGAGCAGCTGGTATTTTGGAAGGGGGTAGGTGTTGTGAAGGTTGAAATTTGGTATTTGGTATTGAACGGAAAAATGTGGAAAAAGGATGAATTATTTTCCTGGAATTTCTTATTTTTCTTGGAATTTTGTCCAAAAAGAAGGTTGGGTTTGCAGTACCTGGCTTTATACCTATTAAGTGTATTGTTGTCTTAATGTTTCTGAGTATATTAAGAACAATTAAGCAATTTTTATGCCAAATGTAATGAAATATAATATTAACGCCTACGTATTGATTTTCTTGGAATTTGATTCATGTCATTTGCTTTAAGCCAATCAATTGAGATTCATGACCTCTCTCAGACGTCGCCTGAAACCGGCACTTAAACTGTTCGACCTGTCTGGTCCTGTGGATCCCGTTTAGTATGTTAAACGATTGAACAGCTTTTGCTTCTCTACAAAACGCTCCTTTTTCCAATTTCCTCTTTGTTGCTTTGCGTCCAAGGATCCTCTTACAATTGCATGCCAACTTGAACAAAATAATTGAAATTCAGAAAAAAATATTTTTAGTCCTGGGCTTGAACCCGAACCTTTAAAAGAAAAATGTTCATAATTTATCAAAAATTCCGCAATTTGTATGGAATTTTTGACTTTTTGAAAAAATTGGGACATTTTGTGGCTTTGTCGGGACACAGCAGCAAGGGTGAAAAGTACAGCAGTGTCCCGACAAAAATACAGCAGATGGCCTACCTAGTCAATAACTGATTACGTCATTCAAATGCTCATATCAAATATTTATCAATCTTCTTTATTGTCATTTAACATTTACAATAGACAACAACAGTAGATGCCGTCCCACACATACAAAAGAAGTTGATTTGTTACCCCCGAAGACCTTCCATAGAATCACCCACGCTTTACATAGAATAATATCTTCAAAATTTATCTTATTGTCAACGAAAAGAATTGAAAAATAAAATAAAAATGAAATGTTGGAAGAGATAACTATAAGTAGCACATCCAGAAAGCATTCCAGCCCCAAAATGAAATTGAGAGAGTGAGTTACCAGTAAAATGTTTATGGATACAAAAGTGTCAACCGTTTTCATTACAATAGGTCAGTGAGCAATTCGCACACGTGTCGGATAAAATGAAAATTGGATTTTATATTTTGCTGCTGCTCATTTAATCTTTTAATGTGTCAGTCATAATTCTCGTTGTTTGCTTCCTTGAGATATTGTATTTGGGATTTTCATCTCATGTTGAGGATGTGATGTTTACTTCACGGAATCAAATAAAACATTGTTTAGACATTTTTTGTGGATATAAAAAAAAAATATTTTTCCTTGACATTTTCATTGGGAACATTTTTTGTGTTATCTCTATAGTATGTCCACACATTCTTTGCTTCACCAAATTGTCATCATGACAACCCTGCAAATGACACTATAATAAATACCAATGTCATTTTTTTTTCTTGTGGGAAACTATGAAGAATATACGGAAATAATGTATAAATTTAGTATCTTTCGAAGGATCTTATCGTTATTGGGTAAAATAATAGAAGTTACATGAAAGCAATTTGTCCTTGTAATAACTTTTTTTTATATGATGGGATGTCTTTTTTTTGCTGAATATAGCGATTGAGCTGAATTTTATGAAAAATATTACTAAAAGTTTGTCAGTGATCCAAAAAAGTTATTCCTGAATGCACCTAATTTAATTTTCTATTAAAGTTTAATGTAATGGACTTTCTTCACTGGCTTACAGAATACATTTGATAGTTGCCTTTAACATCTCAAATCCTACGCCAATTTTCAATTCCAATCGCGATGAAGTCATTATTGAAAGTTTCCTTCTATAGTTACTTGCTAATATAATTGTGGTCCATGACCTCCTTTAGATGTCTTCTGAAGCAAGCACAAATTGGAAAATTGATAAAATCCGGTACCAGATCATCATGCATCTGACTTAGTCTCGGGTTCTATTAAAATCTTCCATGTTAGAGTCATGTTGTTTAGTGATGGATTGTGGATCAATTAACCGACTTTTGCTATTCGGCTTGTGCTTTAACGCTAGCTGCCGATTGTTAACTCATGATGCCAAGTGTAACAACCTTGTCAAAGCACAAATGCTCTTTCTTGTCATCAAAATCGTCAGATTTTAAAACCTTAATTAATGGAGATTCCATAGCTGTTCTGGTTAAACAAGTTCAGCTCATCGATTCTTATTCATTTTAATTCCTTTTATGTTATCAGGGCTGGGGTAATTAAGGTCTCAAATCTGATTTTTTGCATGACAAGGTAACGCGTGGGGAAACTAAGAATTCTTGAAAGGTTTCGCTGAGTTTGTCGGTAGAGATGGTTTTGCACTTCACATTAGCCATTGAAAATAGCCAGCGATAGAGCCAGCAATGTACATGTGGCTAATATGCGAGGTCATGGATAACAATTGATATGAACGGACAGCAAATTAATTAAGTAAGTAAGTTATGATATAGAAATCCTTAAAATTCTCAATAACCAGATTTATCAGGCATTCCCCCAAATCTAAATAAATTATTCTCAAAAATCTCCAAAACCCACATTCATGTCTCCCATGCGTAATAAAATCCATTATCAATACATTTCCAACTTATACATCCTCTATGTCCTTCATATACTTCACTACAATAACAACCAAAAAAAAAAAAGAGAGAAACATTCCCCACTTCCTATTTTCCCATCAAGCATCAAAGGCAGCAGCACCAGCAAAAAAAAAAATAGCAATTGGAATAATAATATCCATTTATGATAAAGCATTCGATTAAGTATGATGAGAGATACATAAATAGATTGATACTGTAATGCTTATCGGAACAAAAAACCAGAGTACCACAGCAGTTGATGCTGGTCGTAGAGAGACGAGGAAAAAAAAAATAAATATTTTTCCATTTGTGTATATTTTTTTTATCTCCAAAACTAGAAACTTTTATGAATGTGTGTAAACGGAAATTTTGTTCTGTGCACAAAAAAACTTTATTTTTTTTTTGGGTCGAGAAAAAAATTGGTAGAAATAAATATCAAGGAGTGGACTTGATGTATGAGTTTAGGATTGAAAGAGCAAAGAAATTGAAGAAGAAAAGTTCTCGGAACTGACCTAACTTTATCCTTTTTTTTTTCAACAAACGTTTAGTCTTTTGAAGGCATTTGACATCTGATGGTATTTAATGCCTTTTAAGATCTAGAAAGATTTAATCGGAATTTAATGGAAAAATCTCATTTTGAATGCTTTAGCCGAGCAACACAGCATGGTCTCTAAGCCACTGAATGTCGTCTTATTAACGGTAAGACATGAAGTTGCTGTGACGGCACCATGACGGTTGAATTTGACTCAGCCTTATTCAGAGCTTAAAATTGCCTGGTTTTTTTCTAAACAGCATAGCGTGTTCGCAAGGACATCCGTACCTCGCCGTATTAAAATCGAGACAAAAAGTTGCCCTGACAGCATCGTGATTGCTGATTTCGATCCATACTCCGATATAGAAATCGACTTAAAATTTGGTAAACCACACAACTAATTTGCCAGGGTACCAGTACGTCGCCGTATGAACGTTAAGACGCAAAGTTTCTCTGACGACACTGGCCATGCCAGCTGTTTTTGACCGTAAGTCATTACTCGAAGTCGACTATTTGGAAAAATCGACTCAGATTGACTTGATTTTACACAAAATCCTGGTTGACTTCGACCTCTATCCATATTTATGCACATCCTCGCATTGTACTACTCGGTCTTAATTTCAATAAATAAATCCCCATCCCTCGACACCAGATAACCAAGTAAAAAACTATATATTTCATTCAAACAACTAAAACTCGTACCCGATTGGATTTGATAAGAAATAAATAGTTGATGTCATTTGTGCTCGACAAAAAAAATGAGTACAGATCCATTTATTTGTACAGAACGACAGTGTACGTATACGGTAAAAATGTGGAAATAGAGTTTATCCCGACTATATATGCTTTATGACCATCCATTCATTTAACACAAAACAGTAGTCATCCAGTTAAAAATGATTATAATCATTTCTATGTATTTGTGCTTTATACTTCCTAGTTAAACATATTCACCCCTTATATGTAAAGGACTTTGTTAGATAGGGATGAAAACTTTTCATTTAATATAATGAATTTTTAAATTGTGGTTGAAAGCATATGGTTGACTTGGTTCATTATAAGGGAGTAAGTTCTTACAAAACGTTTGATTTTAGTATCATTGCTAGTTTAGGACATTAACATTAGAAAATGGGATTGGCTTGGAATTAAATATTTCAATTGTTTTTGATGTATTTTGCCATTCAAGTTGAATTGTGTACGATTTGCTCATTAATTTAGGCTATTTATAAAGAATTTACCCCTAGTTCGGTATATAACTGCTGAAATTGAAGGATTTGAAGCTCTGTGACCTTTAATAAACTTGAACTCTGCAATCTACCTACCAAGGCAGCATTTTGTTACCATTCTCAAGTCACAATTAGATGTTTGAAGCTCTGTGACCCTCTACAAATTTGAACGGCACAGTATAGCTATGTGCTATGTCACCTTGTTGACGGCACAATACCAAATAGACTTTAATATGCTTTGATGGTACTGTTATGACTCCAAAAAGACAGAAGAGTTGAATCTAGACATCAAATTGACATTATCTTGTCACTAACTAGTAATAATGTATTTTTGTCTACTTGAGGACATTGTGATGGTTATTTTTCGTTATTGAGACTGTAACCAGAATTTGCAAAGCGTATTAATGCATAAAAATCCAGTTCGGGACGATTTGACTTTAGCATGAGACCAGATTTCATAGAATTTAGCTTTTGGGTCAGTCACTTCGGTTCGGGTCCGGACTTTCAGACGTCTGTACGCCACATGCATTCCTGGATTGTTACGATCCTTTCTGAATCTGAAGTATATTGTTGACTGCCAAAATTGCTCCTAAAATCTCAACATTTATGCAAAACTCGAAGTCGACTCAATTTTTATATTGTCGATTCAAATAGACTCAAGTGGACTTTTCAATACAAAATCAATGTCGACTTTGAGTTTGCTTCAAGCTCTGCTTATGAGTACATCTCAAAAATTCCACATAAAACCTTCCAACTACTCAAGAAGTTCCTGACCCCAGAAGCTTCCCCAACAAAAATATTCAAATCATCAAATAGCCTCTCATTTTCTCATCCCACTGTCACTTTTGTCATGATCTCAAAAAGACAAAATGAAAATACCCAATTTTGTGGTGTTTGGTGAAAGCAGCAGTGGGTACTTTAACTAAAAAATTATTTCAATTCTCTCGTTTTTTTTTTTATGTGTGCTGGAAATGTGAATGACAAAGTTTTGTGTTTTCACTGTTGTATGCTGAGAAACAAAAGAGTTTGAGATGAAAAACACATAGAAAATGTGTATGGCATAAATCCTTTATTTTTCTTCTTTTTTTCAGCTTCTCTCCATCTTTCATGCAATGGCAGAACAGCTTCGTCTGTATTGCGAAAATGAATATCCTTTTTCTGTTCGGGGGTTCTTCAAGAGACACAAAATTTTTGCCGAGAATCTGTGTCAAACAATGATAAAGTTTCTATAATATCATAACGAAATGAAATTGAAAAGTTTTTGACTCTTTTTCTCTGTCTCTCGTTTTTTTTTTTTCAATATTTTAGCGAACTTTTTTCGGAACGGAAATGACTCATTGACAAGCGGTTTGTTTGTGTAAATTGAGGAGACTGCGATGATCAAAGTAAAAGTTTGCAGGCTCCTCGTTGCATCACATTAGGTTAACTTTTAAGTACTGTGTTGTAAATTGAAGCTTATATCTGTTGTTTTGGTGTTTATTGCACTTTTTGGGAGGTGATTTAGTCTAGCTTTTATGATTTTGTGTGGAAAAAAATTGGCTCGGATTTTAAGTTGTGTATTAATGAAGTTTTGTGGGCGTTTTCAGTAATATACCCATATTTTACAGAGTTTTAAATGCACAAATTGAATTAAAATGATGCAAGCTATGCTTGAGACAGATATTTGAGACTCGAGACTCAAAACAGAGCCTCAAGACTCAATACAGAGCCTCAAGACTCAATACAGAGCCTCAAGACTCAATACAGAGCCTCAAGACTCAATACAGAGCCTCAAGACTCAAGACAGAGTCTCAAAACTCAAGACAGAGCCTCAAGACTCAATACAGAGCCTCAAGACTCAAGACAGAGCCTCAAGACTCAAGACAGAGTCTCAAAACTCAAGACAGACCCTCGAGACTCAATACAGAGTCTCGAGACTCAATACAGAGCCTCAAGACTCAATACAAAGCCTCAAGACTCAATACAGTCCCTCGAGACTCAATACAGAGCCTCAAGACTCAATTCAGAGCCTCAAGACTCAATACAGAGCCTCAAGACTCAATTCAGAGCCTCAAGACTCAATACAGAGCCTCAAGACTCAATACAGAGCCTCAAGACTCAATTCAGAGCCTCAAGACTCAATACAGAGCCTCAAGACTCAATACAGAGCCTCAAGACTCAGTACAAAGCCTTAAAACTCAATACAGAGCCTCAAGACTCAATACAGAGCCTCAAGACTCAATTCAGAGTCTCAAGACTCAATACAGAGCCTCAAGACTCAATACAGAGCCTCAAGACTCAATACAGAGTCTCAAGACTCAATTCAGAGTCTCAAGACTCAATACAGAGCCTCAAGACTCAATACAGAGCCTCAAGACTCAATACAGAGCTTCAAGACTCAATACAGAGCCTCAGGACTCAATACAGAGCCTCAAGACTCGAGACAGAGCTTCAAGACTCAATACAGAGCCTCAACACTCAATACAGAGCCACAACACTCAATACAGAGCCTCAAGACTCAAAATAGAGCCTCAAGACTCAAGACAAAGCCTCAAGACTCAATACAGAGCCTCAAGACTCAATACAGAGCCTCAAGACTCAAGACAAAGCCTCAAGACTCAAAATAGAGCCTCAAGACTCAAGACAAAGCCTCAAGACTCAATACAGAGCCTCAAGACTCAATACAGAGCCTCAAGACTCAATACAGAGCCTCAAGACTCAATACAGAGCCTCAAGACTCAATACAGAGCCTCAAGACTCAATACAGAGCCTCAAGACTCAATATAGAGCCTCAAGACTCAATACAGAGCCTCAAGACTCAATACAGAGCCTCAAGACTCAATACAGAGCCTCAAGACTCAATACAGAGCCTCAAGACTCAAGACAAAGCCTCAAGACTCAAAATAGAGCCTCAAGACTCAAGACAAAGCCTCAAGACTCAATACAGAGCCTCAAGACTCAATACAGAGCCTCAAGACTCAATACAGAGCCTCAAGACTCAATACAGAGCCTCAAGACTCAATACAGAGCCTCAAGACTCAATACAGAGCCTCAAGACTCAATACAGAGCCTCAAGACTCAATATAGAGCCTCAAGACTCAATACAGAGCCTCAAGACTCAATACAGAGCCTCAAGACTCAATACAGAGCCTCAAGATCCAACCAAATTTCCCTTAAAATCCCAAAATTCATACCCAATGACTCTTCAACTTGCTAAATTCATTTCTCCATCGCTTCAGCTCTCTTTCCATTCCATCGCAAACAAATGATAATATATTAAAGTTTCCGATCCGCGTCACAGACTGTCCATAAAATTCTTCATCTTCTCCTCTACTTTGTTCTCTATTCATCTGATTTTAATGAGTTTTTGTTTCTTCTCTCTTATTTTTTTTTGTGTCCCATCACATATTGATTGCTACATCAATAGTAGTAAGTGAATGTGATGGCATCGAATGATAAGTTTCTGTCTCACAAGAAGAAGAAGAACTTTAAGCAATTTTTTTCAAAAAAAAAGTTTTTCAATATTTTTCCATCCATCCATGTCGTAAAAAATTAAACTTCGATGTTATAGATTGTCTATTATTTTAATGGATATACATATAAAAGACAGATTTTTGATATAAAACTTTATGACTTTTTAATTGTATTAGATAATTTTGTAATAATCATAAAAGAATAGGAAACGATACAAGATCAAGAGCAGGTTAGATTTTAGATGATTAAAGTAGATTAAGACATTAAAATTGGATATTCATCGACAAAATTTTAATATCATAGTATCAAAATTTTAATGGAAGGTTTGGGATATGAAAATATTCGGTGTGTGTAGTTTATTTAGTGATTTTGAAGACTTTTAGGGAAATATGATGAAAAAAGGTGAATTTTATGAAATGAAACTCAAGGGAACCGCATTCGAGCTGAATACATGAGTCGTTATCAGCTGTCGTAATGGCATCAGGGGAACGTTGAAGACGACATAGCAATGCCTTAACGAACACGTTAAGATTTCCCGAAGTCTCGTTCTTAACAAATTCTCGAGATCAAAGCCGAGATTGACAATACTCGGAAAGGCTCGGACTAGGCATCGAAAACACTTAAAATTCGTTGAAAATCAGAGTCAAAAGTTCATCAAGTCCAGAGGTGGGCAACTTCTTTTGTGCCTCGTAACATTTAGGATTTCCAAAATTAGCCTAAAAACCACAAAAACGCAACTCTAGACTTGACATCAATGCCAAGAACAACACTTTATCTATCAAAAGCTTCCTTCCAAGAGTTCTTTGGTTGTCCACAATCTCCACAGGTCTCTTGTTAATGTATCCAGTCCATTGTCCTAAATGGCACATTGACATTGCGATCAATTTCATTTTTCACCATCAAGATGAACCAATGAAGTTTCAGCTCTTAAGCAACTATGTTGTAGCACTGTTGGTTATTTGATCTTTTGAAGACAAATTTTTCGCAGCTTAAATGAGAGTTTCAGCTGTACATCAATGTGTCGAATAGTTTAATTTGAACGAAAGAGTTTTCATCACTTCGTGCATCCCCTTAATTAGTTATTTACATCTCCACAAACTCAACTTTCAATATTCTCAAACTATCTAAAAATTCTTTCCAAAAATATGTTTTCCAAAAATACTTTTAATTTAAAACATTTCTTCTACTCTATTTTTTCCTCCAAAATAAAGGAATTTTCCACCTGAATTATAAAAAAAAATTCCAAAAACTTTTCAGACACCAAAATGAGTTTTGCATAGCTGAGTAAAATTGACACATTTTTCACTCAATTCTCAAGCGAAAAATTTTCTCTTTCAAAAAAATAAATTTTTCCCTAAATTGAATTTTATTTGTCGTGCATGAAATTCCGAGAAAAACACAAACACAAATCATCAATAAACTACCGCAGAAAAAAAAATATATATCTGATTTGAATAAAAATAAAGTCAAAAGATATTCAGAACACGAATAAAAATATATAAATGGAATGAAAATTTGCATAGAAACTGAACAATAGAAACATAATTCATTATTTTAGGGGGATATTTAAAAATTATGTAATTCTTAGGGTTCCTTAAGGCTTTTTAGAGCACCATTAAGAGCTTCTTAATTCTTCTTAGGGCTCCTAAGAGTCCTTTAGGACTCCAAAGAGCTCCTTAGAGCTCAAAAGAGGTCATTAAGGCCCTTTAGAGCTCATAAGGACTCCTTAAGGCTTCTAAGGGCTCCTTAAGGCTTCTTAGTGCTCCTAAGAGCTCTTTGAAACCTTTAGGGCTCTTAAGAGCTGCTTGGGGCTCCAGAAGACTCCATAGGGCTACTTAAGGCTCCATAGGACTTCTTACGTCTACTTAGGATTCAATAGGGCTACTAGGAGCTCCTTTAGGACTTCTTAGAGCTCTTTAAGGCTTCTTAGGGTCTTCAAAGAGGATAGAATGGGGGAATTTACAATTTTATCACGTAGTCCAAATTTTGCTACAAAGCTTTATGGAGGAAGTAGAAAAGAGGGGGTTTACAATCTCAATTTTCAGTATTAAGGTTCATTTACTTATTTCTTGCTTACTACCCAAAATGCGCTGGAAATCATGAAAGTCGCTGAAAATCTGTCTCCAGGTTGACTTGACGCTGGCCTGATGCCGGACTTTCAGTATTTTCCAAATTGTTGGTCTTTGGGGTACTTGACATGAAATATTGACACTTATTGACGTCTCCTCCCCATAGAGCATTGTACAATAAGTTAGTCGTCTATTTACCTAAATTCTAAACATTCCCTTCGTAGCTATTTATAGTTCCTTAATAAAATGTCTACAATCTTAGAATATACTTTGATTAGAACAGATTGTAGGCTATTTAAAGACCTGATTGTCTGGATGAATGTGTGAATTGGTTTGCGGTTTTAGACACTCTTTGCTTGTGGTTAGGATTCATCTAGGCATTTCATAGAAATTGAACATTGCTATAATTGATGTTTAATTCAACAGTTTTCTGTATAACGATTTTGAATATCAATAAATTTAGCAAAAATTGCATATATTATCATCAGACTTGTTGCCTACCCGATGGCGCATGAGAATTCATCTATTTTTAACAAAAAATTTAAATGAATTCATTTTCAAATACGCATCCATCAAATTGTATATACATGAACAGAAAATCTGTCTCCAAGTCAGTTTTACAAATTTTAATGCTGAATATTGTATGAGACACAATCAATATGTCTAAAAATTATACTAACAAATTTGATTCTAACGTGTATTCAACAATTTTGCATAGGTCAGGGGTGGACGACCTTTTGGTTTTTGGGGTACATCTTGGTGATAAGGCTCGATTGAAGCTGGTCATGTCATAAAGTTCATGGCATTTTTGAAGCATTTGGTGCCGCAGTACTCAGGTTGCCCACCACTGGCATACCCAAATGCGCTGTCACAAGCCGCCTCAGCAGCTCTTCTTTACGAATTCCATTTTTATAATCGATGATAATCGACGTAGAACACGAAAAAAATTCAAAAGATGCGAAAAAATCGATTTAAATCATCTTCATTTTTTTATGTATGTGTCTACTTCCATTAAAGCATATTTTTTCATCCTCGCATAATTCACAGACTAGAATACATTCAAGACAAATGCTACATTGCTATGCTCTGCCGTAGAAAAAGAAGCAAAATTTCTCAATAAAAACCGATGATGGTTTTGAATAATAAAAATTTCATAATTTGTTGAAGCGGTTCCTCAACGCTATTGCTTTTTTTGATGTTTATTTATTTTTTATTATTCCTTTCTCGTGAAATGAAAAATGATTAAATTAGATCATTTATCTCTTTTTAGAGGCAAAAAAAAAGAAGAGGGATAAAATTTGAAACATCACAAGTTGAAATGAGCGACTATAAATTAGTTTTTAAAATTAGGGACCGTTCGGGAGTTACGTAACGGTAGAAATAGAGATTCTATGGTCAATCTCCCAACTGTTACGCTTGGTAGCAGAATCATGAACATACAAGCATTTGCTCAGTGAGAATCTTACGGTGCCAATGAGCATACTCACTAGTAACAGCCCTAACGTACAAGCATACCCTCGAGCAAAACCCTAGTGAGCATCTTTCGATACCAATGAGCATACTCACTAGGGACACCTCAAACGTACAAGCATACTGTCCAGTAACCCCCAGTGAGCTTCTTAAGGTACCTATGAACATGCCCATTAGGGACCGCTCCCCACTACTAGGTACCGTAAGATGCTCACTGAGCATATGCTTGTATGGTAGAGCTTCAAAATTGTTAAACTCTCCTCTCCCTTAACCATCTCCAGCTAATTATCTATTCTTCTTGATTCCCGGACCCAATAGCAGCCTCAACACCAATTTTTACTCAAATTTCATTCTCCTACCTCATTTACTGCTGAAATTCCAATTAACATCACATAATTTCCAAACGTTGTCTAGCACAAAAGATGAAATATTCATCTTCAACTTGTCAATTTTATGAGGAAAAAGAAACAAAGTTTCTAGATAAGATGAGCGGCGATGCGCTTGAATTTAATTTAAAGGAATGTAGCAACATAGCAACAAGTTGGGAAGTTATGATTGATTAGTGCTAAGGTGCATTTTAAATCTCGAAGCTGTTTAACATGATGGTAATCTCTGGTCATTTGATTAAATGCTGTACCTTTTGTTGTATGGTAAAGAATGTTGGTATAAAAAATGTGTAAATGATGTCGGTTGATGTGATTTTTAGTCCATCGAGTCACATGAATCTCCATGAATCTAATCTTGATGATTCAAAATGAGGAATTTGACTCCATGCTTGACTTGATTGCGACATTGTGTATAGATCGTTCACTTATTACGTAATACTCTATAGAAAGGATGAATAGAGTGGTCAAGAGCCAATTTTTTGCATTAAACAACTAAACAGCTCCTTACAACCACAAACTATGTGACATCACTACCAATCGACCCCAATCCAAAATTATATTCAACCTTTCACCAATCCACGGCTTTAATCACCTTTGAAGCATCAACGATGTGGAATTTCATTTTAAGCACCGCCTTTAGCAAGGCTAATCCTCACTTCATTTAGGTACCCAAATAATAAATTAAGACTGTTAATTATCCAGTCATTAAGTCACCATTTAGTTAACTGACTGACCAGTTTATATAATTTACGTACGAGCAATTTGTTCGGCCAATTAAGGCAGAAAGTCCAATATTCAAGCATTTCAATGAAATGATGGTCCAACGGTGACGGGGTATGTGCAAGGAATGTGCCGACCGGGTCATGATGGGCACTGTCGACTTGAGTCCACCACTTAAGTTGATTTAAATTAATGAAGTCAATCCAAAGTCGGTTGAAAATCATCAAATTGACTCGACTCGACTGAGCTACTTTTGGACCTTTGTGTTCAATATTTCGGCATTTCCTCTGTTCAATCTAATCGCTGCCTACTCTCCATCACCGTGATTTTTTTTATTATTTATTATTTTTCTACACGTTCCGGGGTTCTCAGGTTGAAATCCATTTAGATTTTATGCTGAAATGTGTATTCTAATGATCCAATAAATATTTATGCGCTTCAAAAGAGCTAAAGAGATGGAGAAAAAGAGAAGAAAAAATTGGCTTACAGTTTATCGTATTTCATATATATGTGAGCACGCTTCTCATTTCTTTTCTCTTTTTTTGAGTTATTGATATTTTGCCTTCATCATCTCCTCTGTGATGAAAAAAATGGATTTTTTTGTATGTTGAAGAAGGTTGAAAAAAAGGGAATTTTTAGTGGGTAATTTAGCTGAAATTGAGGAAATTGTAAACTGTTGTTATTTAAATGACTTCGTGGAGGATAGAATATGTGTGTTTATGGACTGAATGGTATGCATACAGGTATAAAAGGCTGAATTTAGTATCCTAATGCTGACGTGTCTTCAGGTTGGTGTCTTGAATTCTCGGTTTTGATGAATTTTCGAGTCCAAGATCGAGACATGGGCTGGATTTGGACGGGACTTGGGTTGTGACTCTTCGAAATCTCAATTTTAGATCGCGACTGAGAATATTTGCCTCAATCTTGAGAACCCTTAGTTAATCTGGAATCTGGGACTCTATATTTGACTTTTTCGAGACCGTGTGGTTTTTAAATAGGACTTGGAGACTAATCTAGTGATTTTTAAGATTTTAGCAGCAACAATTGAACTGCTAAGATACAATTTGGATTTAGATGCATTAAAAGCCTCATTTTATAATGGAATTAATTGATTTCAATTATAAAAGTACTTGGATTTGACTAAATATGTACAAACTTCTGTCCAATGCCCTTTTTAAGACTTAAATTTCATCCAAAATTCTACAAGACACTAGAATTCTGATTCTTGCCATTTCAGAGTCAAGCAACGACCGTACAACGTCTATTCCCAAATTATTGACCTAAATTGACGTAAGACTTCAGGTTAATAACAACAATCATCGGTTACCCAACCACAAAACACAGTAAATTAAAGTAACAAACAAAAATCTAATTAAATTACCTGAATAGTCATTCAATTCTTGATTAACTCTGACCTTCTCCTGAATATGCTTCCCAATTTCCCCAACTTCATTCAGTCAAAAAACATCAAACTCACTACATTATGCCTGTTCAGCAAGGTTCATAAAACATGAGTCATGTTCTTTTCAACATAAGCATTATAAATAAATCTCCAATGTGCTTAGAATTGTGAGGCGTATACGTTTTAGTATAAAAATCTATGGATTGTTGAAACGATGAGAAAATTGATGACTTTGTGAGAAACTTTTTATTTTTTTTTGTGTTTCGTTAACATGAAAATCGAATAAAAAATTGTTATGCTGGAGTAAAATCGATTATTAAATGGAGCAAATTACTTTTGGAAGTTGGTGGTGCCGAAATTTTTGAGTGTAGAAATATTTGTGGGTTTGTTGGATGCGGGGTGTATTCATAGTAAAGTGTGTTGAAAAGGGTGAGGCTGGAAATGAAATTTTGAAATAGGGAAAAAGGATCCGGAAAGCACATGGCGGAAGAATTGTCATAAATCCGGATATTCTTGATATTGGACATCAAGTACATGGCGTAGAAATTGTCGAAAATTCGGCACTTGGCTGACTTAAGGCTGGATTCGATGAAATCTGACATTGAGCAAATGGCATAGAAATTGCCGAAAATCAGGAATCAGACCCACTTAACTGTCGTTTGAGGCCGAATTTCATCAAATCTGGTCTGGAACTGGAGTAACGCTGGATTGGGTCCAGATTTTCAGCCATGTATCCGACTTGTCACAATTATAGTCTTATGAGCAGGAGCAACGCTGGCTTGCGGCCTGATATTTGGCCATTTATACGCCGTAAGCCTTTCAAATTCCAGTCTTATGAGTTAGTTGCAGTACCGCTGGGTTGGAGCTGGATTTTGGTAATTTAAACGACGTATGCCTCTCGGGTAACAGTCTAATGTTTCAGTCAAGTGATACAAAAGCAGAATTTTCATCATCAAAATTGATGGAATTTCTCCACCAATCGATTAGCAATGAAACAATTTTCCAAGAGCTTAGCATTCACTAATAGCACTATTCAAAAAAAAGTTTCACATTATCCATCCGAAAACATTCCTTTTAATAATAAACAAAAATGTTAAAAAAGGAAAATTCCAAAAGAAAATTATTTTCCATTATTTCCTTTAGTGATAATCCCATGAAAAAAGGAGGAAAATTTTTCCATACAATTTTCCCAAAAAAGACAGCATTGAAAAGTTTGTTAGCAAGAAAATCCTTTTACGATTCTCATCCCGAGCAAGTTTTGCATTAAAAATTTAATATTGTTATTCAAATCTATTTTTCCTCAATTTCCTTTATTTTGCGACTTATTCCTATGCTGTTGCCATTTTCATTCATCGAAGTGGATTTCATACCTTTGGTTAAGAGAATAAATTTACTGACGTGCTTATAGCTGGAAAGTTTTTGTTGAAACAAAACGAATTGTTGAAGTAAGAGAATTGCCTTAGTCATAAACACATTTTAGAGATGTGAGATTCACGGGTTTGGGGGCGTTTGGAAGTTACGGAATGCTTAGAATGCTTAGGATCCCCTAAGAAAGCCAAAAGCAACTTGGCATAGAAAAGTAATGCTGGAATGTCAATTAGATGTCAAAACAGAAAATTTGTACAAGCCTTGTGATGTGGCCAACAATAGAGTCACATGGAATGTCTTTTGTAATAACCTAGGCAGTCTTCAAGACGGTGCATGGTCCAATAAGTAAGTAAGTCCCTTAAGAGAGGGTTGAGGAGGGTAGTTTGAATTTTTGGCGCATGATATTGCCACAAAACGTTGTCTTGGCACTTGAGAGTGTCCACAAGCCCAAATTCCACCGTCACCTAACTTCCGTACGTTCCCCATCCAACATTTTCCTTCCTCACTTGCTTAGTTTCCTATTCATACATTTTGAAGTGAGGAGATATTTATGATTGTTCGTGAATATTAGACGAGATGGCGAAAAAATAGAAGGAATAAAAGTGTTTATTTGTTTTTTTCCGCAAAGTACACTGGATATACGTACAAGTGGGACAGAGGCTATGAATAAGTTATTGTTGCGCATTTTCTTTGTTTGAATTATTGAACATAGGGATGGAATAATTTAGTGTATAGCCTAAACGCGAGGAATTTTTGATTATGAATTTTCAGTTTGTGCTGCTCGGATTTAAATCATGAAGCTTATGTTAAATGCCTGAATATCCAAACAACGTCAAAAAATAGCACATCTAATTTAGATTTCTTAAAAAAAATCATCAAGACATTCAGACTTGAAATTCTCATCGTATTTACGCCTCTTCTATCATACCATCCACAAATATAAAAATCCTTCTGTTTCGTTATGCTGCTTAGTGCTAGAAAATGAATATGAAAATGTGAAATATACAGAATATTTATAGAAACAGCAGAAGAAAACAGAAAATTGAATAAAAGAATGTTCATGAAGAATTTTTCATTCATTTGTTTTGGTTTTGTCATGAAAATGAAGAAAAATTCAATTTTTTTCCTTCCTTCATGCTTCTGGTATTGAAAAATAATTTTGTTGAAAATGAGAAAATCTTAAAAAACATTTTGAGAATTCTGGGTAACAAAACATGTTGGATATAATTTGAAACAATAGGAATTGTAAATCTTATGTATTTCTAGTTTGTATACATTCGGGGATTGATTTTTATGACTCAATAAAATTTCTCTGGATTATTTCTTTGATGGAAATTCACGTTTTTTGTATTGGAACTGAGCAATTAAAATTTCCAAGTTTGAATGGGTTGGAACTAATTGAGAATTGAATTTTATGTATCAAAATTAAAGTTACCGTAAGTTTTTTTATGGTTTATAAATTAACAAGATAGCTATTTGGATGATATTCAGGCAATGACATCTAAATTTATCAGATAAATCAAATCAAAGTGATTTTAGAGATTAAAAAGACAGCAAATTAACTATTTTATGTAGCGTTGATGAGAATTTTGACTTTTTCTTGGTGAATTAGATCGTGTCGTGGATAGTCATTTGGAAAATAAACAAAGCTGGCTTACCAGCGATAGTTCGAAGAGTAGGATATCAGTGGATTCTTATAATAGATGATGGAAAAGAAATTGTACTAATTACTGTACAGGTTCTAATCCGTGTACCTATTGAAAAAGAATTTTGCATAGCAAAATAAAAGTCTAGAAGATGCATTTCCTTCGCTTATAACAAAATGTTCGAAGATTGTTCATTATTACGTTCTATACCCAAACAGACTATGAGCATGCTCATTTCATGAGCCCAAGTAGACAAAAATGAGTTATAACTATTGAGGTTGATGTCAATTTAATGCCCAGCTGATGACCAATTTAAACGTATTTATGCCCACTATGGGAGTATGCTCATTGACCTAGGTGAGTTTATCATTGTCTGCAAGTGATAGTAATGGTTCAGACTATTTTAGTACCTTACTTCCTCAAGACTTATCGAATTTCGATATCATTCAAAAACAGGTGATATCACTTGCTACCGCTTGGTAATTTAAAATATTAAATATGATACTGTCTCATTAAGAGCTGTACAATGAGCACAGTATATAGAAAAAGATTTAAGTGAGCATTGCACCATGCCCCCTTGTAGCCCCCAGGAGCTCAGTAGATATTTGCACTTGACAAGTAATCATAAGGTCGTAGGTTCGAGTTTCACTCGGACTAAGCTCTGGAGGAGTGTACATCCTTCTCTAAAACCTAAAAAGTAGCAAGATTCCGAGCAAAATGTTTCAATTCAATTTCTCAGCATATAAAGGCAATATAATTGGCTCCTTACAACACATCATGTCTAGACAAATTCTTAATTCAATTTCGCCTCTTTAAAGCAGCACATCTCAGAAAAAAATCGAATAAAAAGTTGCTTCATCTATAAAAGAGCACTTTATGGACCATCATCACCGTCATTATTTCGGACAAATGACCTTTTCCTTGTTATTTCATCATGTCTAAAAATAATCCCCAATAACAAAACTCAACTGTCATCTTTGAGCATGACTCGACTGTATTTTTTTTTGTTATCATAATTTCTTTAAGCTTTAGCACCCAGCACAAACTTTTTTGCAGTATAAAGCAGAACATGAAAAATTTAAAGAAGAAATTGAAACTTTTACTCTATGCCGACAATGATGTTACCTCAGATGGATAAAAGAGAACTGAAGAAAAAGCATAAACATCGCTTTCAATTCAAGAAAATCCTCTGCGAAGGTACATTCGCCTTCTCCTTATATGCATTTCTTTTCATTCAACTACGAATGAGAGAATTTAAAATCCAATTTAATCTCTTCCATAATACCTTTTTGAACTTACTCCAGAGTGTCAAATGGCTTTATAGTTTAACAACCTTATTCCCACAGCTGTGTTGCATTGCAATGCTTTTTTTCCATTATTTCTCTAACTGAATGAATGAATATGAAAGTGGAATGTGAGGAATAAGGAGTGACAATATTGAGTTTATTGGAGACTAAGACGCTGTTTTGTGGGTGTCAGTAGATTCAATTAAACACTTCTCAATCTTGAAACTGTTCATTGATTTTTGAGTTGCTTAACATGATCACTAGGGCATCGCAAAGGTCATCTCATCAATGGTAAAACGCGAAGTTGGCCTGACGGCATCGTGAAGTCTAATTTCTACACATTTTTATGGCAAAAAATGCAGTTTGCCGCTCTGTGCTGCTCGGAATAGTCTCTAAAGTACCGCACTGTCACCATGTTGTCACCAAATGTCAAAATGATGTGATTATGACTTGCTGACTGTACTGATCAACTGTAAGTCAAGCCCTCTCTTAGTTTGCGTCTGGATATATCTTTTTTGCTGGCTGCCTTTTGTTAGTATTAAATGGTTAACTGTCTCTATCAACAGCCTCCTAAATATTGTCTGATAAGAATGGAACCTTATGTTCATCAACAAATCCAGGCTCTAATTTTATAGCAGAATAGACAGTTCATACACTTCTCTGGTTTTTCCAAAACTGCAGGCATACAGACAAAGAATTCAAGCGTGCAGTTGACAGGAACTATAAGGTACAGCCGAAAACTGTAGGCCTGCACCTTTAAAATACAGGAAATATAGACCTGTACATACAGTTCTTTACCGATTCACATTCACTACCCAATTTTCCAAGTTTAAATTTTGTCCCTATATAATAATCAGCAGTCAGACAAACCAAGCATCTTCAACTACACAACACAGAATGAAAGAATCTTGAAAAGAAAGAATAAACACTTTCATCACAGCATCGACTGCCACTGCAGTTCTATGTTGATAGTTTGTTAATTGAATGTGAATGAGAAAGAGGCGCAAAGTGTGAAAAGTAGTCAGCATATATCCATACATTCAGTCTTTATGACTTATAAGACTCTATATTCTCATCATACACAACCCTCGGCCTCTGACTTCAACTGCGTGTGAATGATAAATTGAAAAGAATCATGTCACGTGTGAATCATTACAAGAATTTCTCATTTATCCCTGCTTTTTATTCAATAGGGATATAACATGTCATTTTAGAGGTTATTAAAAAATTTGTAAACATAATTATCCATGTCTTCACATTTATGATGTAGCAGTGCCTTTTTTCTATTTCCATTTTCTGACTTAATTTGAATTTATAAACAATTTTTTCTTCTTTTGCTTCCTTCTTTGTTTATTTTAAATGCATGCAGCATAGGCATCGAAAGTATATATTTGAAAACATAAAATTATCATTATTACTGCGCATCCATTCAACCATCCATTCATGTCTATATACATATACAAACAGAAAAATCTAGTAAATTAAGACATTATTATCTATGTTGAAATTCTTTTTTTGGGGATTGAAGCGCATGTTTTGTTTCCATAAGATGCACTGTGGGGAATTTTAAAATTACAGGAATTCTAATAATGAGGTATGGTTTATGAGATTGGGATATATATGATTTTTGAGGGGTGTTAATGATGGTATTTTTAATAATTCTTAAGGTTTAGAGCTGTTTAGAGATATTAAGATTCCCGAGTGGAACAGGTCTTGTTATATATTTGACAGTATTATGGCAGGTTCTATGGATGTCAAGTTTATGGGTAAACATGTGATCGAATAATTCCAGTTTAATCTACTTGGAATTCTTTTATTATACATTCAAATAAGATTTGAGGATTATTTTCTAAAAAAGGGTTCCTGTCGTCTGTCCATCTTCCTGTCTTTCTTACAGTCTGAATTTATGATTACTTCTCTGACTCCGTTTAACTATTTTACTGTTTGTTTAGTTTCTCGGTTCCCATTCACGGACGGATCGCAATGCTCCGTCTTGTTTTTGACCTGAACATTTAGTCTTTTTCAAAATTTTGGTAAAGATTAAGTCTTGCCTGGAACTAGAAAGACTAACTCGAGTAACATAAATTGGTTAATCGATCACAATCCGGCCCCTGGCTTTTGGATCGATTAATAGATTTGTGCTATTCAGGTGAGAACTTCTAATTAAATTCCATTTTTGGATCTCCTTAAACAACAGTCTTTATGCACAATTTGTGAATCGTGAATCACATAATCCAGGTTGACGTGATTAGATAAGCGAACACAGACCAAAATATAAAGAGCTATAGCTAGCAATATCTAACATTTGCTTAAAATTTAGCCCCGGATACTAGGATCGATTGGGTGAGCCAGTGGTGGTCAACCTTTAATTTTTGCGGCACATTTTGATGCTAAGTTTTAAACATGGCATTTCCAAAATGCGGCACGCCACTGCAACAAAATGCGGCACGCCACTGCTTTTATTTTGTTGTTTAACTACTCTTTTGCTGCCAATGCCTAGTCTTGATTACTATTCAAAATTCAAACTTCTTTACAACTTTCTCTTATAATTCTCCATCTCAATCATTCTGTCGTCCCTCCAAAAAACATCATCATTCACACTCAAAAAAGACATGAATCGTTTTCAAAAATAACACATCGAGAATCAAAATAGCCCCTATCTATTTTAGCGTTTATGAAAGAATTAAAGACTGTCGAAGATGAAAGCGAAGAAGAAGAAGCTGAAACGATGAAAAAGAAATTAAATAAATTATGTAATTTTAAGCATCCGCTGCTCATTTCCCCAAAGTCACAAATGTCTTGTTTGAAGAATTCTTTTTTTTTCTCATCAATATTTAAATTCATTCACTTTATTATCAACATAATTTAATTTCATATTGGATATACCATGAGGGACTGATGAGTTTGATGAATGTAACAGGGTTATTGACCGGATGTTGTTCTAATTATTTTCGATTGAGGAATTTTTGCGTTGGTTTTATTATTTGGGGGATATTTTGCAATATGGATGTTGTGATGTGGATGTATGTAGCATGAATGAGCACTCAAGTGATTAAGTCTTAGTACAACATTTAGACATTATTGAGTCCGGAATAGCACAAGGTGTAGATATTGTCGAAAATCTGATTAAAGGTCGACTTGAATCTTGCCTGGTGCCATATTTAACCGAATCTGACCTGAAGTTAGAGTCATGGTGGTATGGGACCGGATTTCCCGCCATCTTACGTCGCATGCTCTTCGAAAATGAGCTTTTCTCATAGTTAGGAGCAGGGCTGGGAGAAATCCAATTTGGAGGCGTATTTATTGAAGTCCGGATTCCAGTGAATACGAATTTTCTGAATTTTAGGATCCAAACTCCCAAATTCTGGATGTATTGACTTTCCTGTACATATATAGGAATCAGAATCAAAACTAACTCAGATTCTTTGCCTTTTTCTTATGTAAAATATTAATGATGCAATAATTACGGATATTAAAGTTTAATTCCTTTTAAGTTCCACAACGACTCCTTCACCAAATCCCCCAAGAAATCCTTTGATCACAAATGACATAACTGATGCCTTCAAATCCACACCCCTAAAGAAAAAGATAATAAGCTTCTTGCAATTTCCAAGCAACTAAGTAATGAAATTTAATTGAAATAATTGACACAGATTGTCATGTAAATCTTTAATAACTTTTTTTTATCATTTAATTAATTAGGCAGAAAATTAAATTTCATGATGAAGCATGAAAGGTAGAATACTTGGATAAAAGAATAATTTGAGGATTTATGCTGAAAAGAGGATTTTATGTTTATTTTATGGAAAACATTTGTTTAAGACAAAATTAAAGAGTAAGTTGGGGGGTTGATTTTGGGGATTTGGAGCGCATTTAGTGGATTTATTGGAGTTTGTGGCTGTAGATGGTGGCTCAATTCTAATTCTTAGTGACTGTATCGGTCTCCGAACTCCTAAGAATTAAGACAGTAATGGCAATTTTGATATTAGACTCTAATAAGTCGCTGTAATCTCGAGCAACTCAAAAAAGGATCCAATTGGACATCGACCACTATGTGGCTTCAATGTAGCTACCAAATGGAGTCGTGTGCCCTTCGGGTTAGCATTATCAACCCAAATTCATACAAAAAATGCATATTTCGTCCTTAGTTTGAACTAAAAATCACTTCCGGACTTCAAATGCACTAAAAAATTCCATTCACTTCCTGAAAAAGAAAGCTACGAAATCCATCATTTTTTGTACTCGACACGAATTTACCCAGAAAATTACTAAGTATACTATAACATGCTAGATGAAGGATAGTTCAATTGTCAGTGAAATAGCACCTAAATGACTGACATTTTGCTTTAATGACTGAACAGGTAAAATGCTTCCATCACGTTATTGATGCAAAACTAAAATTAACTTTGAGGAAGAGCATTGATTTGAGGTATACATGCTTAAAATAGAGAAATTCGATGCTTAGCATCAGTAATATGATCAATTGAAATTAAAATGATTATTTATAGAGCACAATATTTCTGTAGCAACAGATCTAATCGAATTTAATAACAATTTGAAAGTACTTAAAAACATTCATCACTTAAGGATACAGCAATAGAATTGGTAACATGATCTTATTGATTTACTTAAGAGCTCTAGGAAAAAATTAATTGATTTTACTATGGCAAATTATGCCCGAGTAGCACAATGGATTCGTTACGGCACTTGTACGTCGACTTACTTACTTACTTCAATGGCCGTACATACCAACTGTGATCCATGATCTCCCTAAGATGTCGCCTAGGCACATCGACTGATTATCGGCAAAATGGGAAGCTTCACTGACGACACCGTGATGATTGATTTATGGCGAAAAGTGCAGTTTGCCACACTGTGCTGCTCGGATATGTCACAAATCGTAGTCAATGTAAAGCAAATTTTGTAACAGTGAATCAAATTAACAGTAATTTACGGTTTAATTGCTTTGAAGCTACGGTTTAATATAAATTAATCAATGATGTCTAATTAGTAAACATTATCCTATAATAACGAGTAATTACTGTATGTAATTTTGCTCAATAGAGAACTGTAAATATTCACTTAATTTAGCCGCTGTACCGAACGACACAAATGATGGAGGTTCCATCATGGATGTTTTAGGCTTCCCTATAGCAGTTTTTGTAACATCAAATGGTAAGCGCCTCTAATTGGCGCTCATATGAATGTCAATTGGTCTTAATATGCAGTCGGTTCTTCATTTGTATTGCTCGGGTTAGTTACTGTCCTTGGAGAAGGCGCACGATGGCTCATTACCGCAATTAGAGTTCTTCAAAAGCTGGATCTGTCTTTAGAGAACTTCAGGCAGTTTCTAATTCTCAACACTTTTGCATCGTTGCTCTCACAGTAATCTCATAACCAACCGGGTTTACCCACTGTCCACATCATCTCCCAAAAAAACAAACACACTGGCTTCTCCTCTATACTTTAAATCTATAAAAGCTAAAAAAAAAACTGTTTTTTGATGATGTCGTGTTGACATGACTTTGTGTGTTTTAATATAGCAGTGGAAAATACCTAATTAAAAGTACTGATGAAAAAACATATAATTTTACTTTCCTTTGAAATTTTATGGTCGTTCCATTCACGAGTGCATTAGATTGCAAATGATATTTTCCGCGAATGAAATTTATTTCACATGCTGGACTGTACTGTAAAGGTTTCCATGAGAAACGAGCATTTTTATAGACTAAATGGTAATTTATGAGGACTTTAGTTGTTATGACTGATTCTTTGGAACTTGTAAATGAGAGAATGTTTGTGCTGAGTACTTAGTAGTTACTAATTGGCTGTCACTTGGTACTGTTGTCAGTATACTTAGTATTTAGCACAAAATCGACTCAAGTTTTATATAAAGTCGTGTCGGATTGACTCGACTTTTGCATACAACATCCCAGTCGACTTCAAGCTTTGGTACTAAGCATAGCCACTTTACGTATAAAACCCAATTTGTTAGTTGGTTGCTTCTTGGTTCTACGTATACTGCCGTCTCATCGCCGTGATGGCAACACTTAAATATGTGCTGATCATGCATAAATCTTAAGTCACAAAGTTCTGACCTAAATAAGTCAGTTGAAACATGTAAAACTGTATTTTTTCCATCAAAGGATTAAATGCGGAACTTCCATTTCAATTTCAGCTACATACCAACTCACCATCACATGAGTAATACATTTTTGCTCAAATGGGAGCTAGAAAAAGCTCAAATCATCCACAAATGCAAAAAAAAATATTTTTTCATTTCCACTAACGGCATTTGTTACATGATTTTACATAAACCACAGATTAAATGCGTCACAATATCCGCTTATTCATTTTTTTCCATTTTCCGAACATCATCCTGATAATTGAAAATGTATTTGATCATTCATTATGATGATATTGATAATGAGTTTGGGCATACACAAGGGCTATTCGTTAAAAATAATAATAATATGTATATTGATATACATGGCCACACTATTAATCAAAACCAAATCAACAATATTCTCAATTTTCAATTTTAATTGAATATCTTTAATCTGTGCATTGGCAAAATTTCGTAAATGGATATACACAATAAATAATTGATGTTCATCAATTGCCACTTTGTGAATGTGTATGGATATTAAATATTGTTTCAATTTTAAAGGATTTATCCTATGGGAAATGGTTGTTGTTTGACATATGGATTTTGTCAAGATTTTGTTGGATTTATGGGTTGGAAGTGGAAGGAATTTAACATTGATTTTATTGATTAAGTTGATGTCTTTGAGGAAATTGAATTTTGAGATTAGATTTTATCTATTTTTGCTGAAGTCTTGATTAAGAAATCTTGAATTTTAGACCCTAATAAGCAGTTTTTGATATCATAAGACATGACATATGTGGAGGATGTCATATGGCAGTCATTTGGATGCGCACAAGAAACTAGCTTCCCTTTTGTTTTATCCGAGCGACTGTAATTAAGAACGCTCTGTCTCGGAGGTTCTTAAGCACTAATAAAGCTCGTTCTTTAACATCAAATGGATGCCAGCTCCTTGTGAATGTCAGATGGTAATCATTCAGCCTTTTGGATGCTATACGACAGACAATTAAGCCATTTGGATGCCCTATAGCAGTCATTCAGCCATTTAAATGCCATATGTAAGTCATTTAGCCATTTGGATGCCATTTGGCAGTCATTCGGCTATTTGGATCCTATCTGGTAGTCATAAAGCCATTTGGATGCTATTTGACAATCATTCAGACATTTAGATACCATTTGGCAGTCATTAAGCCATTTGGATGCAATCTTGCAGTTATTTAGCCATTAGAATGCCAAATGACAGCTATTTAGTCATTTGGATGCCATATAACAGTAATTTTGCTACTCCCTTAGAAGCGTCTTCCATTTGGTGCCAATAAAGAGCTTTACCAGAGTCTCAAAATCTTCATAGCGAATCCTTCTTCATTTGAGTCCATCATTATCCTCTCAAATGCCTCCACAGCCAGACTTTAAAAATGATATTTTTGCATATTTTGCTTCGATAATTCTAAAGCATAGAAATGCCGCATGCATGAAAGAAACCACACAAAGATTCATTAAAATCAGTCTCAACCACATTGTGAATTTTCACTGATATATTTAATATGATTGTGGCACAACAATAAATTTCTTAATTTCTCGTGAGGGAATTTTTCACTCAAATGCTGAATATTCTCTTTTTTTTGTGTGTGCTTGTTAAAAATATTTTTCATCAAGGAAATATGTAGTTTATGGTAATGTATGCGGTTCTTAAACACATAAAGAGAATTGAAATATTATGCTGGAAAGCAGGGTGAGAATGTTGATGAGAAAATTGCTGAGATGAAAAGTTTATGTCAATTAGAAAATTTTCAAATAAGAATTTTACACTCACATAAAGGAAGTAAGCTTGATAAAATATGTATTTTGATGAAATATTAGCTTAGTTTTGAGATTGAAATTATGAGTGAAAGTATTTATGTTATGTAACTAAGATTCCGTCATGTTATGTCATAACTTTGGTAAATATTGTTTAAGGTAATTTCACATACTTGTGATACGGAATTGAGGTGAATTGTTTGAGAGCTTATAGACGATGAGGTGTCTCGAAGTCTCGAATTTGATGAATTTTAGAGACCGAGCTCGAGATCTTAACTGGGATAGAGGCCGAAGTCGATATTTAGATTGAGATCGAAAAAGAGACCGAGACTGAGACTGAAACTGAGACAGAGACAGAGACCGAGATCGGAATAGACACTAAAATTGGGACCGGATCAGAAGACGAGTCTGCAATGGTATTCCTCAAAGTTTTGATCTCGAGAACACCTAAATGACTAAGAAATCCAAAGCATAACTCTGAATTAGAATAGAAATTTGGAAACAGAATCAAATTGTTTGTTTGGATAGACTGTAAAATTTAGATTTACGTTTAATGTTGGCCCTCAATTAACTCTTCTCTTGAGAACACGTTCATCGCTTGCAATGTTGCTTGCTAAGGTTCAATCAACTCCTTTTGATTCATTTATGTCACAAGATGTTTAATATGGCTTGATCTGACAATTAGTATTGTTTTAGAGGTTCAATGAGATTGATGTCGTTGACTTATTACGTAATGTAATGAAAGGCATGAGTTTTGTCACACTTCATAACATTTTGAGCCAATTCACAGAGAGCCTCAAAAATACCCATTTATGAGTTACAATAATTCCAAACGATCCCCCTTCCAATGGCTTCCTACACATTTCCTTTCTAAATTCCCATTCTTACCCTCCAAGAAATCCAAATCCAATTAAATCATCAGCTAGTAACTGCAAAACATTTAATTTCTTCTCAAAGAAAAATTCAACAATTTTTTTTTCCACTGAAAATTTAAACATCCATCTCAAATATCAATTACCTAATGAGCTTATCCTTGATGCTGTTGTCTAAGAATAAAAATTTCATTTCTTTGAAAAACAATTCTTTATGTTGAAAAAAACAATTTTTTTTGTATGTAAACGTTCTTTAGGCTATTTTACTGCCATTTAGATGGAAAAGGTATTATAAATAGAAGCTTAACGTTCTCAATTTGCTGACTAATTAATGGCCATTAGCACAGAAAATTGTGGATTAGCGTAGAAAATTATGGATTAGCGTAGACTAATGTGGACTAAGATTATGGATTAAGAATAGATTGAGAATATACACAAGAAAGAGAAGAAAAAAATATTATGAACAACTGCAACTTCTTCTTGTTTCAACGACCTTAATGCCTTTTCTGTCTAAATAAATGAGAAAAATGTGGAATAATAGGAAGTTTATGTAAGCTGATTTTGGTAACAAATTAAAAAGATAATCTATAGAAATGAGTGGGTTTTCTGATAAATATATACAGTCTGTATGCTTTAAGGCTCTTGTCGTATTTATCATGATTGTGTACCGAGTAATACAAATGAGGAATGCTCCGATGTGGAGCCTAAGCTGCTACAATATGCCTTCCATCTGAGTATATTGCTGGTCGAGTCACAAAGCTTGAACAAATTCTCAGTTTTGACATCTAGCTGGCATTCCTTCATTACCGTCTTAAGCCATGCTGCTTTCAAGGCTCCTCTAAACCTCTTTTATTGCCACAAAAGCGGAGCTACCTGTTTTTGGCAGCCAAATTGAAGCTACAAGCAGTCAACTCCCATTTGGTGTCTAAATAGAGGTTTAGTAGAACCTGAATAGCTCCATGTCGAAGCCATCTCAACTTATGTCACTCGGGTACGAGAATTAATCTTGATCATACCAAAAAGAATTCCCACAATACTGCCACAGCCACAAAATCTAATCAAAAATGACCCACAAAAATATGTAATTTATCAGAAAATTTCATTCATTTCCAATACAAATCACTCTGTATCCTTCTTGTCTTAATACATACCCTTAAATAAACTTTAAAGAATCTTCTAGTTTTTCCTTTTTTTTGGGGTAGCTCCTCCCATCATAATCCCTTCTATCTCTCAATTCATCTCACACATTTCATAAATTTTTAGATGAAAAAAAATTGCATCAAGTTTTTCACTCATGTATAAAGATATACGAATGAATTCACACAGAAGTGATGTATTATGGAGCACAAAAATTTTTCTTTTCGTATAGAAGCATTAGCAACAACAACAGCTTAGTGAAAATAAAACATTTAGATGCTTTTGCTTCTGCTTTTGATGTTTTTTTTTGTGTTATTCATCCATAGATGTATAAGATGTGAGCATGTGGGTGGCATTACTACTGAAAATTCATCGTAAAAGAATGTTTGTCATTCAAAAATTTGCTTCTGATTCCGATGAAAATGTTAATGGAATGAGTTAATTAAAATTTTTTTTATATTTGGATGAATGAGGCGCATTTTGGGTGTGAGATCAAAGACATTGATTTGTAATGGATTCTTATTTTATTTAGGGGGTTCATCCAAAACTTCAGGTTCGCTGAAAAAGACGTAAGTCTGTAGCTTTGGATGAGCTTTAAGATACAACCGAAAACTGAAGGCTTTCATATACAATATTAAGGCAATGTAAATAGGTCTTGCCGTTCTTGGCCGAACCCTAATAATTTACTATTTTGGATGTCAATTGGCAAGATTTTTTGTCATACCGGGTGTCATCTCTTGAATTTTCAACAGAGTTGGGATGTGGGTAAAAATAACCAGCATAAGTTCGCAAAATCTCGGCTTCTGCAGGTGTTAACCTTACGTCGATGACCCCTTTTGCAGGTTGCCATGTTCCTAATGGGTTCAATCGCTTGCGGAAGGTGTACTGTTAAGCGCTAACTATGATTCTAACCATTTTCTCTTGATGGATATTTGATTTTGATTATGTTACATACTTTGCCTATTTTTAATCCTACTTTTAATCCGGATATAAGATCAATTGTTTTAATTTATGTAAGCCGAATCCAGAACCATGCTAGAGTCACGCCTGCCTAGTGTCGGATTTCGGATCAATTAATCAACTGGTCCTATTCGAGTCTCTTTGACAATCCGATTAATAATAATTCTACATTTCAATTTATCCCTGTTCAAATATTTTTTGTTTTTCACAAACAAAATGCGAATGGAATGGATATACACTCTCAAATTAATATATACAAAAAGAAGCAAAAAAATGCTAAGTTATGATGTATATGAGATGGCGCACAATTATTATTACTCATATATATATATAAGTATGATATAGAAATATTTTATATAGCGCAAAAGAAAACATCAAAAAGATGTTCTGCGTGTCACATGTGATTTTGTTTCTATAACTTGATTCCTCGTTCAAGTCGCGCGTTACTTCGTGGAAGCATTAAAAGAATACACGAACGGAAGAGAAGAAAAAAAAAAACGAATAAAATTTTTTTATATTTTGTCAATCTTTATTTTATTAGAAGGGAAGAAAAACGGAAAGAAAATGTGATGCAATGGCACTGCTGTTGATTCACTGTCAACTTCAATCAAGAAAAAATTGTCATTCATTTGACTGTCAAAACAAATAGAATCTAATGGCTTCGTCATACACATGTGCATCGCATACCATACTAACAAAATTAGTATCAAATATATATCTGAATATGCTGAGTGGATGAGAAAGTCATAAACTTTGTGTTTTAAATATGAGAAGATGTATAATTAATATTCACATGCTGTTTCCACTGTCTCTTTTTTTTATTCTGTTTACGTCATCAAACAAGACAAACTACTTAATAAAACTAACTTAATGAACTTACATGAAAATGATATAGCATCGACCCGCTGGGACATGATTTTTGCCGTGAGGTGAAAATTTAATGACACACGAGCTACGCAACATACACAACATGATATTTAGCACCTTTTCGTCATTGCTTGTAGTGGGAGGAAAAAGAAGTCATATCTAACATAGAGAAGGTGGTGCTCTCGTGCCGGATAAAATAATTCTAAAACATTTGCTATATAAAGCATGCTAAAAATGTGGTTGAATAATGGAAGTAGGTTTTTACGCATTTTTAACAATTTTCATTTGTGGGTTGATTCAGATCGAAGCATAAATTTTTGATTTTATACTTAGAATTTGTGTATTTTTGGGTACTTACGAGTATGAAGTCTATTAATCGTGGGAGTAGGAATTTACGGTTATAAGGTATTACTTGGGTTGTAAAATACCACAAAGTATTATTTTTATTTTGACTCAGAACAGCACATTGTGCTCGCTAGGATACCATTACGTCGCCATATGATTGGGAAGACGCAAAGATACCTGAGGGCATCGTGATAGCTGATTTCGACCCATTTGTACAATTAACGGGAAAAATCGGGTTCATCGCATTCCCTAACAGGCGAAGAGACCGCTTATAAATACCGTAGTTGACTTTCTGCACCATGAAAGCATGCTCTTTGCCTCTTAGGGTTTGTGTTGCTCGGAGACCCATGTTGTTAGAACTACATTACAATATATCGTTCGGTTAAGAACCACAGACCGGCATTACTTGCATTTCAGCTGCTAAAGCCTATATTTTTGAGTTTTGCCTCACAGTACGCCAAATGCTGCAAGCCTACAATTTCGAACGAACACTAATTACAATCTAAGACACAATTTTGAGCATTAAATTCAAAATAATTCAAATAAATCGCTTAAAAATCCCCAAACTACCTATTTACCGTCGATAAATAAGAGCCCACCACGTCACTTCCAATATCATATCACAAAATAAAGCCGCATCGACAGAATAACAACAACACCTCGTTTATCCCACTAGAATACAAAGCATCCATTTTTAGGCATAAACCAACGCATATACACACAACATTTGCTAATGGTCAGTAAATGTACTGAAATAGATCATGGATGATGTTGATGATTATTGGTAAGATGAGATAAAGATAGGATAGGAATAGACTGTTTGGAGTCTGTTAATTGAATCACATTTATAGATGGATGTGATGTTTGGGATATTCAGACATATGGCGATTTATTGATTTTTGATAAGCGGACGGAGCTTCAGTAATGAGTGATATTTTTTTTTGGCACAGATATACATTTACAAGGTCATTGTGGTATTTATTATGGAACTTCAATTCACATCCTTCATTATTATATTTCCTAACCCTCACATAAAGTCCCATGAAAGGCAATACTTTGCTTTTCATTTCCACATCACTTATTTGATTTTCATTGAAAATATGTTTGCTATTCCTCAATGTATGTGCGGTAGGTATATATGGTGAGGAATAAATTTTGATCGTATGGCAGATACGTCCTTGAAACAAGTTTATTAGATTTATTAAAAGTTATTTTATTTCAAGGGTTTTCATCAAGTTCGTCTCTAATTCTATATTACTTTTATCACATCACCAACAACACTCATCATACAGAGAGATGAACATCACTGAATTCATTTATATGCTAGACATTTTTGCGTATTTCTTGCTTCTCATGAGAGAATTTTTGGATATACTTTTAATGTTGAGAATAAATTGAGTTAAATATTAAATTAAATTTTTGCAGCCTTTTTTAAATGAAATTGGAATGAAAAAGTTGATGAACCACAAAGTTAATGATCATTGAGTGTGTATTTTAGAATTAAAATCATGAGTCATACACATAAATTAGAGCAGCAGTGAATGATCTTTTGAGTTTTTTGGCATTCATCTTGAAGTCATTACAGCTGATTTATTGGGAGTTATTTGAAGATAATGTCTAATACTTTTAATGAATGGAGGGGTTAGACACTATCGCAAAAATCATGATTCTTACAGGGATTCTTACGATAATATCTGACCCTGAGTTGAAATAAAGGACATGCATTTAAGCAGATCTCGGATTCGACTCGAATTTTGTATAAAAAAGTCGATTTGACTCCATACAAAATTCAAGACGGCTTCGAGCTCTGCTTCTTAGTACTTACTCTTCTGGCTTTTCATATCAATTGTGATCCATGACATCCCTCATGGTCCTTCAGATGACACTTTAATCTGACTCAATCGCTGGTTCCTATTTGGCTTCTTGTCGGCTTGAGTTTGACCCCAGTAAACCTTCAAAATTCACATCAAAATTGATGACTAGACGTCACTTACAAACCGCCCTTCTAAGTTTTTAATAAAATAAATTTTTAATTGAATTTAAGAGTAGCAATTAATTAACAATGCGTGCTGAATGTACGCCTATTTCACATTTGCGCAACTTTTGTTCAATTAATAATCATCACATGATGTGAAATTCTGACGTCAAACTGAGTAATAAAACTCACAAAAAAAGTTGAAGTCATGTCATCACCTGGGAGCCACAGCCTTCTTCTCTAATATATAGCTGTCATCTGATTTCCACTTACTTTTTATTAAAAAAAAAGAGAGTCTAATTGAAATTGAAAGCATTAAGGTGTATCAATGGCTCATCAATCAACCGCATCAGTGATCAAAAAGAAAAACTGCGTTCATCAACAAAAAAGTTCATTATTTTCATTGATTACTTTCTTTCACTTCCTCCCTACACTTAACTATGAGAAAAAGCAGTACGCAATGATGTGCAGAAATGAAATGAAATTGAGTATCGAGGGCAGAAGTAAAAAGAAGATTGTTTTGATTTTCTAAATGGATTTTCTTATTCTCTCATTACAGTTTATACACATAAAGGAGGATAGAAAGCGAGTCAAATAAATTCTCAAACTCTGCATTGGATGTGTACATTTACTTACATTGTAGATATACTATATATGCCATAGAATAGGGACAAATGGATTGAAAGGCGATAGTCGGTAGAAAAAAATAGACAAAAGAAGCAGCACAAAAAAAAATTCTTAAGTGATTTCCTAAATAGAAAAGTTTGTGTCTATAGAAAGTCAAGCAAGGGAAGGTGGATGAAAAGAACTAAAAGAAATGAGACAATTTACGAAGCGGTAAATTAATTGAAAGCTTTTAACCCCCTCCTTCATTTGTACGACGGAGTATAGTAAGAGCTTTTTAAGAAATCAAAGTCAAACTCCCCCAACCTCCTGTATGAGACAAAAGCAAACGGATGTGAGTATGTTGACTAACCAAAAAACAAAGTAAATTCTCGAATGCCTGTAAAGTCAGTGAATTGAAACGAAAAAGGCTAAAAGCTTAAATAGCAGCCGGAAGTAAAAAGCAAGTCGAGAGTGAAAACAGTGTATTAATTAAGCCTACCTTCCTGGTACCAGTGTCAGTGTGTGTGTTTGTGTATTTGGATAGTAAAAACCAGAAATTAAGTGATAAAACATATCAATTTGAGGCTTTGAGGACATGACAGATTGTTTATTGAGTGTGCAGCACAAATAAGTGGCAATTTACATAAGAAATTAAACAAAAAAAATTCGTGTAGCTGCACAGGGAGAGACATGCGATGACAAGAGTCATTAAATAATACTTTGTCTCTTTTTTTTTTGCCATTTCTTTCCGTCTCTTAATGCACGAGACGACAAAAATACAAACAAACACAAAAAAAGTAACTTTGATGAACAATAAACAGCTGCTGGATGTGATTACAGAAGTGTAAATTGCGTTTTTTCAACTCGCACTGCTGTTGCTGCTTCAAAATGTGCACAAAGAAAATATAAAAAAAAATACAGAAAAACTTTTCCATTTGAATAAAAAAAAGTGTAGAATGTGCTGTAAAAGTGAAATTAGAGTTTTTTTTTGATAATCAGCGTGAGACGTCCGTTGAACATTGTATACATTTTTGCTGTAGATGATAAGAGTTGATGGTTATTGTAATGATGATGTTGATTACATGAAGTTTAACAAGAAAATTGATAAAGTCACATTTTTTTTTATATAAGTGTAGCCCTGGAAATATATTCATGTGTAATAATCTAGATTTAATTTTCGGATAGGGAAGCAAACCCCCCCAAAAAAAGAGCGGAACACTTTGTATTTGTAACGTTTCACGTCTTCTATTGTAGCAACTAACAAAATAATAATAATAATCACAATGGATTATGTAAATTTAGAATTTCAAAAATTGGACTTACAACATCAACATCACAAGTGTAAAAGTCATAAAAGAACGTTATTTAGCCACAAAGAAATTTTATTGGTGTTTGCATTAATTGGTATATTTAATATACCCAAAACTGGATGCGATGACACGGAAAATTTTCAAAAGAACAGTGAGTACATGATTTTTATTTATATGTTAATTTATGTATATGCAAGGGTATATTTATGATGAAAAAATAATTGAGTTCCAAATGAACTCATGCACTAATATTTCAGGAACTTAGTATGACTCATATTATGTTATATAGTTTTAATGAAGGTGATTCAATTATTATTCGATTGGCTCAAATGATTCATGGGAGTCAAATTGAATGAAATATGACGTTTAAATGACAATTTTCTAAGGTTCTATCCAAAACTGCAGGACTGCAGTAAAAAGAATGCATGTCTGGTGCCATCGAACGAACTATAAAGTACTGTCAAACACTGTCCGAACACTTCTAGCCTACGTTTAAATCCTGGAAATACAGGCCTGCTGTTCATAGTCGAACCCTTCAATTTTCATAATAAGTTCATGTAAATTGTCACTTCGATGTTATATGCTCGTCATCTGACTGCCATCAATAAATTGCGCCAACTTTTGTCAATTTTGACAAAGTTCTAAGTGTGAGATCATTGGGGAAATTTTCGAATTTTTGGTATAGAGTACGAAATTACATGGTACACAATATGCCAGTAAATAGATGCTGTTTCAAACATGTTGCTCAACTTTATCCAAAATAGGGAAAGAGATTGCTATTAATTGAGCTCTCAATAGCTTAAATATACTTAATAAGCATGCTCGTCAGCGTTGCTTTTAGCACATACTTGCTTCTGCTCTTCTTTGCCTGTTAAGGATCGCTTGACAGTTTCAATACTATCTCGTTTTCAATACCTGCTTCAATTCTATCTCTGACGACTTCTCTGACGTCAGTTTCTTATGATCTCGAATAGCACAAATCAGTTATTCGATCAAAAATCCGACTCCAAGTTGTAAATAGTTTGAACTGAAGTTTGATTTACTATGATATGCCAGAATCACGTCGGGTTTGATGCCGGATTTTGGATCGATAAGCCGACTTGTTCTATTTTGAGATGTCATTCGTCCGTGAGAATTAAACAATAAAGCACTTGAAATGAAATAAAAGTTTAATTGTATCCCCCCAAGCATCCTCAATAACTTCTACCCCAAAGGCATTTCAAATCAAATATTAACTATTGATTGCTTTTTCAATTGACAATCATACCTGACCTTCCTAATAATTCCTTAAAAAAGAAGAAATTTTCAATGAAGAATAAAAAATCCACTTCATAAATTTATTTTAAGTTTTGATTACATCACATTCTCTGTACAATTTCCAATAATATTCCATCCAGTTACCCGATATTGAACATTGCAAAATCAGCATCCCTAAGGATGATCACTGATAAGTCAAGCTGAATAAGATGAAAATTAAATTTCTACCAAAAAATTGAAATGAAAAGCACAAAATAATATTTAATCCAATCGACGTTTGCAATTTCATATAATATAGAAATCGACGAAGCATTATATAGCTTTCCTCTCACAAAAAAAAGTACATAATCTGACCAAATGCTGTCTGATAGGAGATAGAAGAAAATAAAAAGAGAATTTCACCCTCGAGACTTTTTGCTCCAAATCTGAAGAATTAAACTTTCAAGTAGAAAGCAGCGAGAGAGGAGGAAGAAAAAGAAATATTTATGGCAACTTGCTACTCTTGTATTGCTTTACGTCTACAACTCAACATTGTGTTTCAATCACGATGAGAAATTTATGATAAATAATAAGATCGTTGAAGAGGTTTTCTGATGTAGAAAATTGAAAAATTTTTAAGAGAATTTTGATCGAATTACTTCCTGTATAGTGAATTTTGATATGGTACTTGACGTACTTGAGGATGTGTTATTGCTACTTGAAAATTTTGAAGGGATTTTTGTTGAAGATTTAAAGGAGGTTAGTGAATTTAGACTTGGATGTAGATTTGATTTTAAAGTTTATGGATGGGCTTATATACCCAGGACATCTTTTGGGTACAATTTGATGCTACAATTTAATACATTAATAACGGTAGATAAGAAGGAAATTTTGCGGAAACAGATGGAAACATTTCTATTAAGTTAATGGTCAAAACGTTTTCAAGATACTTTTTTTGCAATAGAAAATTGAATTTTACAGATTCTTGGTCATGTTTGTAACGTTTCAAGACTCAAACTTACATTTTATTACTTTACTACTGATTTTGCAGCATAAAATCTAAATTAAAGATTTAATTTGAAGATTCTCGTTTTGTAAATGAGGTCAGAGGCACTTGGTGTTTTTTGAGTGTTGAGGGGATGTATGGAAATGACGTGCAAGCATTCCAGTAGTTATTCTAGCACTCTAGCAGTCATCATAGCACTCTAGCAGTCATGCTAGCAGCTGCGAGCACTCTAGCAGTCATGCTGGTGCTCTAACATTCATGCACTCTAGCAGTCATGCTAGCTCTAGCAGTCATGCTAGCACTCTAGCAGTCATCATAGCACTCTAGCAGTCATTCTAGCACTCTAGCAGTCATTCTAGTACTCTAACAGTCATACTAGCACTCAAGCAGTCATTATAGTACTCTAGAAGTCATTCCAGCACTCTAGCAGTCATGCTAGTACTCTAGCAGTCATTATAGCGCTTTAGCAGTCATTCTAGTACTCTAGCAGTCATTCTAATACTCTAGCAGTCATTCTGGTACTCTAGCAGTCATTCTAGTACTCTGGAAGCCATGTTAGCACTCTAGCAGTCATTCTAGTACTCTAGCAGTCATTCTAGTACTTTAGAAGTCATTCTAGCACTCTAGCAGTCATTCTAGTACTCTAGCTGTCATTCTAGTACTCTAACAGTCATGCTAATACTCTAGCAATCTAGTCCAGTCATTCACTAAACTCATTCATGACTCTAGCATCATTCTGAACAGCCTCATTGCTCTCTAAACTCAAATAAATAAATTCATTCCTTCTTCATAATACCTTCTTATTCCGGAACATTGCGGAAAACCACTTAAAATTTTCATAACCTTGAGCGATTTTCAATTTAAATAATTTATATGGACATAATAACTTTAAAGAATTTTTCAAGACCTCGAGATATTTTCATCAACAAAACATCTTTTACCAGACTATGAAATATTCAGCTTTAAATTATAGCTGTGGATATAAAAAAAGGAAAAAGCCTATTTAATTAGCCCTTGAAAAATTCCTTTCTTTAATTATACATCCTCAAAGTGTGCTGAATTATTTTCACAAACAGTTTACAGTAATCCTCTATTAAGCAGTAGCTTTGTATTCTGACGTCCTTCGTTCCTTTGAGGCTGTAGATAAAGATATTCTGGGGTTCTCATAGCTTTGAGCAAGGATTTTATTTCTCTCTCTTTATATACAGTAGGAGAGAGGCAGAATAAGAAGAATTTAATTGGGTATGGAATTGAATTAGAGGATTGGTGAAAATGGGGAAAGTAAAGGAACAGAAAGGAAAGGTCAAAAATTTATTTTATTTTCTAATATTTAATTCAGAAGACTATGTGCCTTAAAATTCATTAAAATGTTGAAACTTTAGATAGAATATAGAGAAATTGGGTGAGTTAAGGATAAAGGAACTGTATTTGAGGATTTTTGGAAAGCGTGCTTTTTGCTGTTGGTATTAATATTATTTTGTACTTATGAATTTAAGGAGATCAGAGCTGATGATTAACAAAGTGAAAATTGTGTGTAAAATTCATCATTTTAAAGTATGAAGTCTGTGTCTGCTTATTTAAGTCCTTTAGACTGATTTTTATTTGATTTGTTAAATGTCTATTTCTGGAAACGACAAATGTCTTCTTGATATTGACTTGTTGTCATTAGAATTGGACACACAGTATTCTAGGGACGAATAATGTCGTCGTAATACAATTTGACGTTGTTAGAGCTAGACATGCAACTCGAGCGACACTAAGTAGAGGATGGTATCCATATGACATCCATGTGCAGTTCTAATGGGCTCTGAACTTCTTTCCGAATAGCTTAAATCGGATAATCGATCAAAAATGAGGTCCTAAACCGGATGTGAGTTTGGCTTTGTATCGGACTCGGTTTCTAGCCCCATTCCGGACAGAATTAATACCGGTTGATACCTGGATTTTTGATACCGGATTCTTGAATGAATATTGTGCAAGCCGATTTATGTATTTTAGCTTTTAGTTTCTTAATGACTGCCTTTGGTTCCCGGGATAACAAGTCAATTAAAAACCGGTCTACTTTGGACATAGGAACAGTGGTAATGTAATGTTACAGCATATGAATCTACTTCCTCGTGAAAGCAGCACGACTTCCGAATTAGGACCGAAATCTGACCACTGATCAATTTGACTCTAGTCTGACGTCTGCCTTTAATCGAATCTGTGCTGAGACCGCTTTTCATAGAATGGTGGTCTCCGAATCAAAGTTGCGTTGGCTTGAGCCGGATTTTCAGAGCCATATACTAAGCCGTACTGTTTTCTGTCTTATTTGACCAAAATGACTTTTCCCCAAGATAAACCCGTTACTTAATCCTTTTTTCACTCTTTTAATGTCTGTCCTGATCATCTTCATCTTTAAAAATATCCTTTTAAATATTTATCATACCGACTATCATCATACTGTGATTGTCCTTTCTCCTTTGAATTAATCATACACTTCCTGTGCTCATATCAACCAATGAAATATTGCTAAATAATCACCTTCCTGC